>NW_028262347.1:104650992-104962811 GCF_047370975.1 Nipponia nippon
GTTGTTTTAGCCTCTCTCTCTCCCCTCCAAGGGCGCCTAATCTCACAGGGGGCAGAGGGGGAGAGAGGCAAGAGGAACAATGAGAACCATCCCCCCCTTCTCAACACCCCACCTCCTGGTCTCTGAGGTTTTAAAACAAGAGGCCACTTTAAGTTAATGAGCTATCAGCTGACTGGGAGAAGTCTCTAATGAAGCCTGATGTTCACACATTCCCCAGCTTGCTGAATAGGCCTCTGCCAACCCCATAACTGTCAGAAAGTTTCATTCATAAAATCCACATGCTGGGGGTGGCGGTGGTGGGGGCAGGGAGGGAGCTGGGTGGAGATGGAAGCGGTGGAGTGTGGGGTGGAGGTCTCCATATGGAGCAGTCAGCCCCAGAGGCCAAATAGGAACATGCATGGCTGGGACTGGCAGGCTGGCGGATCCCAGGGACCCAACTCCATTCTCCATTGTCTGGCTAGTAATTAGGAAGATCCTCCAAATGGTTCTGGAGGACATTGAAGTCTGTGGGGATAATTAGTGAAGATTTGGGGGACGTTCCAGCTGTTATGTCACCAGCTTTGCTAGGGCCACAGGGGCAGGTGATGGTGGGATGAAGCCTAGGAGTCATTCTGGGGCTTTGCTGTGTGGGCCATGCTTTGCTGAGCCTCATGTCTCCTGGCAGGACTTTAGGAGCCATGTTTGTGGGGGAAGGAGAGTGGGAACATGGGGAAAATTCTGGAGGAAAAGGTATAACACTGGAGGTGGAAGGAAGAGTCATGTTTACTTTAACATAAATAAACTTGGTGGTGGTGATGTGTGCTGGAGCTAATTCTCCTTGGATAGGGCACATGCTTTTGGCAACAGCAAAGAGGATGTAGATACAGGGTCAAAAACTGTTTTCCTCCAAGGGCTGGACTATGATTTGAGCAGTGAATCAGCACTGTAATCAAAGACCAGTGTATTCTTGTGGCCTGCGAGTTCTGACATGAGATGCTTCCAGGTATTTCCTGAAGTTCTGAGCAGCAATGTCAAGCCTAGGTTTCTTCTGGGAGTTGTTGGATCTAATGGCCTGAGCGCAGGAATAAGAGCACTGGACCTCTCTCTCTCTCTCTTTGAAACTTGCTTCTCTGGTGTATTTGTTTAATCAGTTACAAAAAAATAAGGCTACACAACTCAAGGCAGGAAATGTACTGAAGATGATGGGCCCCCTTTTGACCCTTTCCCAATCCCCAAGTCAGTGTGCTGCAGCAGGACCAGGGCATAATTGTTAAGTGTCACTTAAATTTCAGTTGTGCCAAAAGGCACAGTTAAATGAGAGACAGTCTCTGCCTTGGGGAGCTTACAGTGTAAATACACGATTCAGACTGAGTCGAAAAAAACACTTAAGAGTCTCATTCAAAAACCACTGAAATAATAGTAGGATGTCTGTTAACTCTGATCAGCTTTGAAACATGATCATCTGCCTGCTATTACACAGGGTGTCTGAATCCAGGGCTCTGAAGTCAAATCCTATCCAGGACATAACTACAAGGTGAATTTTGTTCATTCATTTCTTGTATATACTATAAAGAGAAAGGGATGGGATTTTGCAAACTATATTGAGAAATTAGAGGTGAATGTTTTTGACACACAAGACAGTGTGTGCAGGGGGCAGGGATGGCATTAAGAGCATTGGATTCTGTGAAAAAGATGAATGTGTTGGGAAAGCAGCTGTCTTCAGAGGTTTCTATACACTGGAGTACTAAAATGAGTCAGTGCCATAATATTTCATTCAATACAACCTCTGGCTTCCCATCTATTTTGTCCTATCATTGAAATTTCACTAGAGTAGCATGGGGAACTATGTGGTTCTCTGCATATGGCAGAGGCAGTGCTGGAGAGGCCATAACTGGGATTTGACAGCAAACTGCAAAGGCTGTGGTGTGGTTGAAGAATTGGAAAATATCTTTTCTCTAACTGGGATTTTAATTTTCCCTTCCTTAAACTTGGTAGCTCAGTTACTGAGTTTTGTTGCATTATAACATCACCGGAACACTTCACCATCTTTATTTGCTGCTATTCCCATTTCAGAGATGCGGAAATGAAACACAAAGTTTAGGGGCAGAACCCACAAAAGAGCTTAGACCTTGCACTGCTTGGTTTCCAGGCAGCTTGTTTGCAGTGAAATTCAGACACCTGAGTTAAATATGAGCACATGTAGGTGTAAGGAGGCAGTACATGGGAATGGGGAGCTGTGTAAGCTAGTGGGTCAGAAGTGCTGAGGAGCAGGGTGGGATGAGTAGTCTGGCAGTTAAGCACTTGCCTCTTGCCCGGAGAGAGAGGTAGCTGTCTTTACGTGAGGTTCATAGCTGTGAATATCTCCTTGTTTAGGTCTGCTCTCCCTGTATGAATACAGGACTCAAAGCTGGATGCAGGCCATAAATGCTAGGCTGTTGAATTTTTCCGTGGTGAGGCTTCTTAAGTTGCTTCTGATGAAGATCTTCCACTTTTTATAAATAATCAAATATTCTGGACGAGAAAGTGGTGGCCTTGCACTGTAGGCCAAAGGCTATAGAAGTTGCTGGGCTGAAAGAAGGGCAAACGCACAGAAGAGGAGAAATCTCTGACGAATAGCTAGCTGTTTGCACAGTATATAGCAGATAAGGGACTGCACATTTGGTCATCTTGCCTCTTCCATGTGCTGAGTAAGGACCATGAAAGCATGTTCAGTTCTACCCACATCTCACTGAACACCAGTTCACATGCGTCTTGAGTTGGGCCTAAAGCTATTTTTGTTGTTGTGGTGCCGTTAATTGGATTAGATGCTGACTGGTTCTCCAGCTTGGCTTTTCTCCTGCTCTGGCTTTTCTTGCTCTGGTTCAGGAATGCAGCACTAAGAAGATCTACCTCAGGTGAAGTCTGGATAGTCTCTACTTGTTTTGGCTTTGATTATTTTATTTGTTATTTAGGTCTCTGTCACTATTTCTTATCATTAGTACTTCTTTGGTGTCTGGTGTACAAATTGCTGCCAGAGAAGAGGCAAATTCAATATTATTAGATCTCTGCTCATGCCAACTTTTTCCCCTTCAGCACTGGCTTGCCTCTTGGTAGTACCATTGCTCACCCCTGGCGTTCCCTTGCCCTTTATTAATAGTCTCTTCCCCCCTCAGCACTGCATTGCTCTTGCTGGTATTAAGTTTTTCTGGCAAATCCCATAACAATTTTGTAGAGTGCTGGTTTTCTGTCACTGCTGCTTATATTTATTTAGCAGCTGGAGGATGGCTGGGCTCTCTGTGGTTGAAGGGCCCTCCTGCATGCTTTAGACTCACTTGGATGCTCTCAGCCTGATCTAAGGGCTCTCCAGCAAGGAGCCACCAACATGCCTCTCAGCAAGTTAGGGAAACATCTGCTGAAGTGTTTGTTCCAATCAGGTCAGAGACTTGCTCACAAATTGGTAAAGGAGGAGGGGAGAAAATGGACAGTGAACAGGTCCAGGAACAGGATAAGCTCCGCATCTTGTGCTGCATCATGGGTTGTGCTTCCTCTGTACATGGGCCGAGAGAGACCACTTGCTTTACCAGCCTCTCATGTGAGCACTCAACCGACACAAGAGGCTCTGCTCCTTTCCCCTTGGGGGGATGCTGGAGGCAAGAGCTCTCAAGGGCTAAAGAAAACAAAACAATGTTTGCTTAGCTGGAGAGCAGAGTGTGCCCTGCGTAAACTGTACCAGGGCCTAAAAGTGCTTCAGAAATGAAGTGCCTCTGCGATTGGCTCCACCAGATAAATGTAAGGCAGGATGATGCCACTTCCACAGCTGATGGGGTGTCCCATTGACTCATTTAAGGGTCAGATTTTGGCTACTCGGGGCCTCAGCTCCATAAAAAATGACACGAAGGACAAAGTTTTCCCAAGGAAGAAGAGTTTCTCCCATGGTTCTGCCAGTCCTGCACCTTGTGGACAGCCAAGGAAAGGTTAACCTGTGAGTCCCACTCACAGAACAAGGGCTCTACTTGTGGGAAGGAGAAAAACAAAGAGGGAGTTCTGAGAGCTCTCCATTGGCACGATACAGCAGCCCATGGATGAGGGAGGGTGCAGATACATCCTTTGCTCCCAGTGGCCAGATTCAAAGGTTTGGAGGAGTGAAAGGTACTTGCCGAATCGTGGGATGTGTTTCAGGTGGGACAGAGAATAATCCAGTTTCTGTGGCCCCTCAGTGTGTTACAGATTTTTTTTCTCTCTGGACTTGACCCAGGAAGAATACAGGTCCTATTTCTAGTTCTAGGTATCCTTGGTTCAGGCACAGGTGTGCAGGCCAAGCTGGCACATTTCCAATGTGGTTATTGAAGATGTAGTACCCAGCCTTGCATGTATTTTGTACTCTGCAGAAACCAAAATGATGAAAATACAATGTTCCTAGTACAGTAGGATCAAAAGACTGCTTCTTGCTACATACAGACCTCCTGTAGCTTTTGTTTCTGTGACTGGATGACTGACTGCAATTTATCATCTATGTACAGAGAAGTGTCTCATCATACACAGGTGGATTTCACTTCCAGCATACAGCTCACTGCAGCAGTCAGTTCCCAGTCCTCTTTCCCCTCTATAGGCATCTTGGTGATGCTCTGGATTTCTAGGAGTACCTTATTTCTCATAATTATTTTTTTTCAGGTGACTTTGAAATGTATCCATGCTGGCTGTTGATTATTGGCATCCTGAGTTATTAGTGGTTCTTATAGAAATGGGGATATCGGACTAAGTCATTCTCTGTTCGTGGTCTCCTTCCTCCATGATGGTAGGCCTGATACTACAGTAGAAGCTCAGTTCTGTCGTGTAGGAAAGCACATTATCGCACCTCAGTGTTAAATCAATCATCTGATATTTCCAGCAATTCAATTTGCTGGGCGGGGGATGTCATAAAAATGATTAGGCTGAAAAAAACCCCAAACCTCTTTTCTATCCAAGCCTCTTTTTGTGTGTGTGTGTGTGTGTATTTTTGAAGCCTGCAGTGGATTTTCTGGACTCATGACATGAGTTTTTATTATGTGGTGCATTAGAGCCCTTGTGAAAAATAAAACATGTGATGTGGAAAGTCTCTAGTAAAGAGTGACTGAGGAAAAGGAAAACAAAACCCTTCAGTCTAACGAAAGAACAGTCTGTGTGAAAGTAGCTTGGTATTTAATTGGAAATTGCAGTCAGTCTGCAGATGAACAGCCTTGCTGGCATCTGCAGGTGGGTGTTTTGCTTATGCTTTACAGTTCTCCTTCCTGCTTGTGCTTGTGAATGTGTTCTGCCTGTCAGCTCAGAGATGCGGAGATGGCTGCGATTTGTGGCTGTTCTTATTCCAGAAGTATCAGCAGTTCCCAATATCACATAAATGAGTGTTGTAAAAGTGTGTTAGTAAGAAACAGAACCTGCAAAAATAGCTTACAGTCCAAATGGTTGTGACAGCCCTAGTTTTAAAGATGAAGAGAGCCTTTAGAGGTCATTAGATCAGGTGATGTGACCAAGATCACACGGGGCCTTTTGCATTCTAAATTATATCTGGGACTCCTACCTCACAGGTTCAGAGCTCACGAGGGCATTTTCATAGAGAATTTTTAGGAGAGGCACTGACATACATTCATTCAAGGTAAACGTGATCTGCCATCTTGGGCCCAACCCCAGATTTGCTTTCATCAAGTCTAATTATGATAATGGTTCATTTAACCTCTCTGCCTTCCCCTAACTTCTGCTTTAAAGCAAAGGCACTGGCTGAGAAACCTTGGACTGCACAGTTCCATTTTTAGCTCTGTCTGACTCATTTAATGATTTGGTCAGGTTAGTTTGTCCTTGACTCAGTTTCCCCACTGTCAAAATGGGACTAATAACACTGTCCTGCTTTTTGAGGAAGGGTTATGAAGATAAATTAGTTTTGGCTGGAGAAGAGTCCTGCAGGGCTAGCAGAATTAGAAGGAGACAAGCGCGCTCTCTGTTGCAAGTATTATCTATCACTTATGTTTCTCACAGCCCTCCTTGACTTTTACTGACTGTGTATTCTTTCTCCTCTTGCAAATCACTGATGTGTATATTGATCAGCAATATCCCTTGCACAGACTACAGGGCCATTTCTCCATCAACTTCTTTGCCCTCTCAGAGGCAGATGGTTTTACAGTTGTGAGAGTGAAATCCTGGCCCCACCAGTGCCAACAAAGCCAGGATCTCATCCCAGGTTTTCCACCACACGAGCGCTTCCTCTTCTGTACAAAGGCTGGCTGTGGGGTGACTACTGCTGTTTTTTCCTAGGGCTCCTCTAAGGAAGAAAAATCCCCTCCAAAAAATGCCGAGATGGTTTCAGAGGCAGACAAACTGATGAGGAGTGAAGGGATGGTTGGAGAGGGAAAAGCCAGCCCCACAACAATCTGACTTCTTCTGGAGAGGGTTAAGTACTAAATGCCTCTTACTGGGTCACTTAATGATGGATGGTAGTTAGTGGGGGTGGGGTAAAGCTGACTTCCAGCCCTGCATCACTAAACCGTTCATTAGGAAAAACACACACAATGGAAAATGGCAGAGGGGCTCAAGTGTCCAATTTCTCTCTTGAACTCTCTGAACAGGAGGCTCCAGTCAGGGGAATCCCTGCCACCCTTTCTCCCCCTCCTTCCCTGGCAGTTTCTTTATTAATTAACGGAGTTGGCTGGGGACGGAAATGGAGGACAATAATCAACATAGATGGGTCTGCAGACCTATTTTTAATAATGTGCTTTGCATCTGTCCTAATTGGTATGGAAACAGTGACCTGATTGGAACAACCGGGAGCCTCTTGGGGCCTTTCTTTCTTCCTTTTCTCTCCCTCTGTTTTCTTTTTTGTTTGGTTGAAGTTTGACTTGGTGGGAGTGGAGGGGCCAGCGGGTAAGAAATATAAAACCTAACCTTCGGGGCTGTTCACAGGCCGGGGAGCGGAGAGGGGTGATGTCCTGGGGAGCGCATGGGATGTGGGGGCAGGGAGGCCTGGATCCGAAAGTCGGGTCTAAACGCCTCCAGGGCACGGAATCTGGCTGCCCTGAGGACCTGAGGCCGAGTACTGGCAGGAAGGGGCAGCAGCTCTGCTGGTTTAGCTCCATGATGAGGAATGTGGTGGCTTTTCTGGGTGAGCCAAAAAGCAGTATTGCTTCGGGGACAAGAGAAACACCCCAAGAGCCAGCTGATGGCCGGTCCCTACCCTGCTGTGTAAGAAACACGCATGCAGTGAGCAACAGCCCCTGTCTGCAAGAGATTTTAACCAGTGGGCAGATAGGTAGTGGGGGAAAAGGGCCAATGTGAAATCAGAAGGCGCCTTAGGAACAGCGTGTGGCCCATAACCCTGGCTCCCCCAGTGCTGAGCTACCTACCAGACCACAGATGCAGCTGCTCTAATGGCTTAGGCACCGCACTGGGGAACCCAGAACAAATGCTGTGTGCTATCACACGCACAGGGACCATGCTTATATGGGGAGAAGGCAGAAAACTTTGAATATAATTGTGATATGTTCTGTAATGCTGTAATATTTACCTGTTGCAGCTGGGGGTGTTCTTAGCATTTGTGTGTTCACGCAGGGTGCCCGGTGGGGTGCGATCACAGAGGCCAAGCGCTACTGAGCATAAGCGGCAACATGTCCACGCGTTCTCTCAGTATAGATGTGCTCTCTGTCTTGTGGCTGCCTGGGGAAGTAGTTGAAGAACCGCTTTCTTTCGCCCACCCATTTAAATAGCTAGCAGTAGGCTCCTGCAGGCTGTGCTGTGTTTGCCCAGGCTGCCTTCCAGTGTCTTCACGTTCTTTGGAAAGTCGCTCATGAGCCTTGAGCACTTGTAAGAACACCTTTCTCCGTACAGCCGTAGTCTCCAGCAGAGCAGTATTGCACGGGAACTGGGAACCAGTCGTCATAGGGAGGACTGAACTCGTGTGCCCAAGCTGAGGAATTTGTCACCCAGGCAGGGACCATGCTGGGTGTTTTTGCCTCACAGTCTCGGTGCCAAATTACTGTCTTGCAGCTTCACTTTCTGTCAAAAGCTTTTGTGTACGCACACCGTCAAACAACGAGGTGAAAAAACAAGCCCAAAACCTGAAATTACGATGAAATAAAAGTGTTTTTTGTATAAGCTAGGAAGGAAATTGGACATTATTTAAAATAAAGCAAAATGTTTGTGTGGATGGATGGACAGAAGGATTGGCTCAGACAGCTATATTTGAAGTGTCTCAATGTTTCTAAGTCTGGCCATTTTATTTTGAGTACCACCGCAATTGTTTTTTCCTGTAAGCCCCAGCTCCTAGAATGAAGCATTATATATAAGAACCCTAGCTTTCTTTTGAGGAAGCTTGCTGGTTTTATATTTGCTGTGTAAAACTTGGAGAAATGGTCCCATTGCCCTGAAAAGGATCAGAAGCAGGGGCTGAAAACAAGATGTCCCAAATGTATTGTGTTTAATAATAATAATAAATCTCTGGTGCTGTTCTCCAATCTCCGTTTTCTGGGGCCGCGCTCATTAATTTGGGCTACTTCAGCAGCCGTGGAGACATTGCTGAATTCAGGCTGTGTTTATGGATGGCAAGTCTGGGCATCTGTGGTATATATAACTCTGCTTAGAAAGAGGAAGAGAATAAAGAAAGAATGGAAAGGCAGAGGGAGCAGGCAGCGAGCTCCTGCCACCGTGATGTGTGAGAAGTTGGCCAGGCCCCATGTAAATCAAGGACAAAGTTGACTAATTTCCTGGGTCGGTCATGGTGAAAATATCACATTTCATGGTTTGTTGCCGATTCATAGAAAAATCCTATTAAAACCGGGCAGATTACTTATACAATTTAAACAAATGATGATCAAAGATTATACCATGTTCTGCGAAGAATGAGAAGGAATAGAAATGAATGCGCATCTGGTGCAACGGGGCCGGGTGGGTTTTTGCACGCAAACTTGCTGGTTTAGCACTGCGGGAAAAAGCGGGGGGGAGGGAGGAGGAGGATGCAGACAGCTGGGGGGATCCTGGCCCGTGCTGACCAGGGCCTCCGGGCGGAGAGCCCTGCTGTCTCCGCGGCGGCCCCGGAGCGGGGGGCCGGGGCAGCGGGGCGGGGGGCGCGGCGGGCGGGCGGGCAGCAGGGGGCGCCGCAGGCCGCCTTTTGGGCGGGAGGCGCGGGGCGGCCGCTCGCCTCGCGGCTGCCGAGGGGCGCGGGCGCGGCCGCCGGCGGGCTGCGGCGGCGGGGCCGGAGCCGCGGCGCCCGGCCGGCGTGCGGGGTGTGCGCTGGGAGGAGGGCGGCTGGCTGCCAGGAGGGCCGTTTCCCCCGCGCAGGCAGGCATGGTGAGCTTGGCGCCGCCTCAGCGCGAGGAGTGGATGCTCTCTGCTTAGACCCTAAACCCGCGCGAAGTCGTGGTCCCCTGTTGTATCCTACATCGCGTCCGAGTTGCTCTGGAGGAAACGCCTAACCCACCAAAGCTTAGGATGTGAGATAAAAATGAGATGTATGTCTCAACAAGACAACAAGGTCTAAACTAGCAGTAAGCTAGGCTGCTATTGATCCCTGCATAGATCCGTCCTCTAATGCCTCATCACAGCGAAATGCGCGAAACCTTCACAAGACCTTCGCAAAGTGTGAAATGCAACAACTGTACACAGAAGAAGAGAGACGTACGTTTTTGTTGTAAAGAGAAGTGGTTTTGTGATTGTTAAGATGGAGATGAAACAGGTAAACAGAAATGCATCTCCAGAGAAAATGGTAGAAATTTTGGCAAATACAACAAAATGATTGGCAAGAGCTCCGTATTTACACTGGGGGCAGGAAAAGGCAGCTTTTGGGTTGTCGGGTTTCTTAAAGGCAGATTTCCATATTTCACTGTGAAATTGCCTCAGCAGGCAAGGCAGAACTGAGTAATTTCCTGTGCGCTGCTGAGCATCCTATCCCAAACAGTAATCCCCATGAACCCTACTGTAGTGTTGTTCATAGCCCGCATGGCTTTGGAAATTAAGCTTAGGTACTAAAATCTGCTGACATCACCACTCATTTTTACTTCTTCAGTCTAAACATACTGAAGCAGTACACCACTGGAGCTCCTCTCGCAAGGCTTGTTTTCCGCACCTGCCTGTCCAAAGTCCTCTGCTGCAGCTTTCCCAAACACTGGTGTCTGATAGAGTAGGCAGTAGTGGCTGCCCGAACATTCGGACCACACGCTTGGTCCTACTGCTGACTGTTCTCATTTAATCTTTATGGGGCTGGCAGAATTCTCTATTAAGCTTCCTTCTCCTAGCCTACCCCTAACACACCAACCTGTGCTTAGCATCAGTCATATTGTGTGAATTTAGTTGTGTTTGAAATTTAGGAATGAGGTGTATGAATTTACTGAATCTGGCTCTTTTATCTATGGATCTAGGAAAATGTAGCAATAAACCTGTCTCTGCATGGCCTTTGATTCCAGATTCAAACCCCAATGCCACCTTTAACCCTAGGGTTGTTCAGAGCCTAGGTATCTGTGGCTTACTAATAACTGAGCATAACACATTTAAAGGTTCTGGCAGCTGCCCTCAATTTTTCTTCAAGGACCAGACAAAACTAGGCACCAAAACTTCCCATCATGAATCCTGAGACCAAGCTAAGCCATAACTTTACTGATCATTTTGACACAGGGACGTAGTGCTGCCCAGAAATTAAACAAAAAGTGTTTGACTCTATCAGCCTTATCTTATCACTGAGGGCCTGGGAGAGTTCTGCAATGGAGATATGATACTGCAGAGCCTCCTGTCCCAAGCCCTAAACGTGAGCTATTCACAGCATCGTTTATGGCTGAAGAACCTGTTGTTCTCTGAACATTAACTATGAAAAATTCAAATCCGCTGAGGCAGGCTGCAATCCTACCACAGGCTGGACAGAATTCATCAGTAAACCTGACTGCACATAACTGTATGCTAAATCTTAGTTTTAGTCCTCACTTTATTCCTGGCACGGGTGATGGCCTAGAAATTCAGTTATGTCCAAAAGTTAATCAGAAGATGTTTAAATATGCTGATACTGATTTTACCACTTATCTTACCTCAAGCAATGATGCCATTCCGGCTCCAGCGTTGATCATGGCTCAGTAACCCCATTCTGTCTGACAATTAAAAATGATACATTTTAATCTACTTATCCCTGAGCAGGTTTGGCAGAATTGAGCAACAAAAATTGTTTAGCAGAGCCTCATTTCTGGAATGCTAAGCTAGAGCCTAATTGTAATCCTAACCCTGCCTTGACCTCTGCCCAGACACTTGCCATCAGTGGAAAATTAAGAATAAATATTTGACTGTAGCGACACCAACTTTCATCCAGTTTTGTGAGTCTTAAAGATTTAGACAATTAGTTTGCCCCTCTAACCTCTCTTGTTCCAGACTGTATCCCCAACTCTAATCCTACTTTTGACCACAGCTTAGAAACCCAGAATTTGGCATTCTCATCTAGTGGTATCAGACCTTGGCTTTCCTCTGTAGGTCTGACACAGGTCAGTAATAAATTTGGCTCTTCAGATCCTGCTGTCCCTAATTTTAACTCAAATCCCAAACATACCAGCGTTATACACTATACTCTCGTTGCCACCAGACAATGTGAATCTACTTGTGCTAGTCTTATCTTGCAGAATTCGGCAAATATCCAGCTCTCTGTCCACATTTCTTTAATCCTGTTCCTAACAAAAACCACCAGCCTTTACTACAAACCAAACATTTTTCCCTTGCTTCAAAATTAGGAATAAGACATTTGAGTCTACTGACACCAGAGTGCTATGTTTGCATGGTCAAGGGAGAGCCTTGCACCTGAGATATGACCCTACTTAACCCGAGCTGTCTGAGTGACTCTGGTATGGATAATCTGTGTATTCAGTGATTTGGCTACAGAGAACTGAAAATTCAGTATTCCAGAAATAAGTGGTCTCAGCCCTTGAGTGGTGAATAAATAATGTCATTTCTTTGTATTCAAGGGGAGCGATGCCGATTTATGCCAGCTGATGGATATGGTCTGGTACATATAGATCTTTACAATAGAAAGTGCCTAGTGCTGCTTTTCTATGAGGGCTAAAGTATCCTTGTGCTTTTATACCAGAGTGTGTGTAGAGCCTTGCTGAGTAAAAATCAAGACTGATCTATAAACAATGTGTGCTGTTGGCTATATCCCTGGGCCTCTGCTAGGCTTGTACATGCTTTATTCCAGCCAGGGGGTGTGAGCTAGCATGTGGGAATGGCATCTGGGAACGTGGTGGGAGTCATGGTGCTGGAGGAGTTGAATGAAAGACTGCAAGTCTCTCTGTAATTCAGTATTAAATATAGTGGCATTGGCATGTCTGATCATGACTTGTTCTAATGCTGCTAATTACATTTGTGACATAAGTGGCCATAGCAAGGAACTTGAGACTCTGGAGTTAGATTTTACAGAGGACTCCTACTCTCAAATTTTGTGATTATATGTCATCTTTCTTGCTAAAATGCCACCTGATGTACATTAATTTGTAGTAATCTTGTTTGGACCAAAATGCTGAACTAAGAAACTGAACTGGACATTAATTTGCGTGTTCATTTTCGGGAAGTGAAATGCCTTCAACTTTGTTTTTAAGTAGGCAGTCAGGATTGAGTAGGGGAGGCCATTGGTCACCAACGTGTTCTTTATAGGGCAACCCTGTGAGCAGCTGGTGTTGCTGGAAGGTAAAATAAAGGGAAATGCATGTTAAGTTGGAGAGCAACTGAAAGCCACAGATAACTTCCCCCCCCCCCCGCCTGATACTATGAATAAGCATCTTCCACCAGTGATGCCTTAGTGTGACAAAGCAGTCTTCAAAGACTTGTGCTTACACAGTGCTTAGAGAACACGATAAGGACCTCTCACTTGGTATAGCCAACTCACCGCCATGGCTGTTTTGATCCAACATTTTGTAGTCTTGGCATCGTGTTCATTTCACGTTAATGGTGAGTAAAGCTGATTAGCTGCTGTTTTAACCGCAGGTAACTTGTCGTTATTGGCAGGAAACATGTTTCATCTGCATAACAGTTTCATGTGAGCAGTGGGGAACATTTTCTATTAGCGTTTGTTGATGTGAAACGTGTTTCTTAGTGGAATTATGTTTGGGACTGGAAGAGAACTCGATTTTAATCCTGAACTCCAACCAGAAAAACTGAATCATGAATAGGAACTTTTTGATTCTTTCCCAGCAATGCTATTTTCAATATTACTTCTAATGTATCCAAGATCAGTGTCTATCCTGCTATTTGCTATACACATATAGCTACAGAAGCTAGAATCAGCCTTCTTAATGCTGCTCAAAATATATAAATGTCATCTGCATACACAAGCTGGTGTGAGAGAAGACGAGGACTAGTTCCAGAGAGGCCATGTTACATAGCGCTCCCTGCCTGCCATGTTCAGGTGGGAGCTCGGGCTCTAGAAGGCCCAAGTGGGGAGCTGAGGCAGGTACAGGTAAGCAGTGTGTGTCCTTTTCTAATCCTGCAGTGTAACATTCCTCCTCTTATATACCAAGCGGTTCTGTTCATACCTTTTTTTCTTTTTTATTTTAATTTACCACAATGACACCTACCTAAGCTCTATGCAGCCAAGAGCATGAGTTTTGAAAGTGCTAGAATAGTTAACACTCGCTTTACTAAGAAATGTTTGGCTTCCTTTCTTTGCTCATACTTTCCAGATAATGAAGCCTCGTACAGGGCTGCGTATGTTTTATAAGAAGCTATGTTTGGGTCAGTAACTTTCCAAAATGCCGTCTGTCATATAATAACTGATTATATTACCGTTGTAGTGCCTGTCATTCTAAAGGATCTCAAAGCACACAGTCATCCTGAGTGATGAGAACAAATGCAATTATATGACTGTGTCACCAGTAAATACTGAGAGACTCTTCTTAAGGAAGGTAGCCTCTGCTGGCCTAGGAGGTAGAAGTTGCTTAAGAGTTTGCATCAGAATGACACAAACATTTTAGTGATGAAGCAGAGAAGAATTCCCCATTTGTTATAAATCAGAAAAGGAATTTAGGAAGATAGTTGCCTTGCAACTTAATCATTCTAAAGAAAAAGTCTTTGCTTGCCCCAAGCTATAAAATTATGTAAGGGCATGGCTTTATTACTTATTTGACAGAGGTGGCCTCTTGATTCTTGGCAATCCAGAAGCTGAATTGTTTCCAAGTATTCATTTATACTGGGGGATCTCCTTGTGCTTAAGGGCCTTGCAGTCACAAAACAGTCCCGGAGCGCTTTGAATCCAAGTGTGACTTGGGGACAAATAACCTATTTCTGATTTTGCTGACTTAAATCAGGGAAACCACCCACCACCTTCACTGCCGCAAGCCTCACCTACTAGTATTTATTATTCGTATTGCTGGAATGCCAAGGATCCATATTACCTACTAAGGCATCACTGTGCTAGGCAACATACAAATGCAGAACAAACAAAAGATGATTCCTTGCTTCAAAGCTCTAGCAGTCTAAGACAGAAGATTGTGACCTGATCAGATGGTTATAACTGACACCAGAGAAGCCAGTGCTTTTGCTTCTGATTGAACTTTGTTTAAAACAAACAAACAAACAAACAAACAAACAAAAAACCCAAACAAAACCAACCAAAAAAACCCCACGGACCAAAGCACTGTTCCACTCAACTTATTTGAAGAGAGGGAAGAGTTAAAGAACAAAAGCACATGGAAAAATCTAAAATCCTCTTCTCTTCAAATGGTCCCAAGTGTGTGGGGAGGAAAGAGGAGAGGAGATGCAAAACAAAGCAAAGAGAATCTGAAGCTCGGACTGCCTTGTTTTTCAGTCATTTTTCCAAGATACGTTAGAGACTCTTTTATGCATTAGCACAGTCTTTGGGAATGAGTATTTGTTCAGTGAGATATGACTCTCCCATGGCAGAGCAGTGAAATATAGGATATTTTGCTTGTTGGCAGCAGATTTCTGGCTGTCTATGTTTTTATTAGTGCAGGTTTTTCTATACGAGTATAGCTATTTATCTAGCAAGCAGGGCCAGCAGATAGAAAGTTGAAGAGAGAGCCAGCACAGTCCTAAGCTATGTCAGTAGATAAAAACCCTTAAGGCGAAATATCTACAGGATTGGGCCATGTGCCTGAATTAGAGGAAGTGCTGTTACATTTTCCCAGTCACTTCAATATCCTGCAGTTCTTGCACTTCCACAAACCCAATTTAATGCAGCTGATATAATGCCATACCAAGGATGTGTTGTCAGCTGCCAGTGTTCAGTCTCAGATCTTTTAATTCATGAGCTAGAAGATGGAGCTTTTTAGTAGAGGTTGTAACAGGCTGATGACCTTTAGTGTTTTGCCCAGTTACCACCAGAGATGGTCAGACAGTTACCCCAAGGGGCTTTGAATTACACCATCATCTGGAGTTTGCTGTTCTGGTCTGACTGCATGGTGGCAGTGGAGGTATAAGAATCCAAATAGGCAGCCTGAGTCTTTGGAGTAATAATTTGGGTGTGATTGTTGGGATTAAATCACACACTGGGGTGTTCTCTGATGATAGTGGGAATTTTGCTTGAGTATAAACTGATTAAGACCTGTGGGACCTGATCTTTAATTCATAATACTTTGCATGTGTGGCAGATGCTCTTGGAGGTAAGCAGACTAGAGAGGGAAGCAAAGACAAAGGTTATCAGATGAAACAGCAGAGTCAGAAACCAACTGTAGGACTCTCATTTCCAAGTTCATTCCCTAAACTCTTGATGTTTTGCTTGAATAGCTGCTGAAAACAGAGAAGAAAAGGCAGTCTTTGCTCTGGAGATTCAGAAAGAAACTGTAAAATAAAAGACAACTGGTGATGAGAATAAGATATGGCTTGGGGAATGTATGGAGACTGTCTGAATTAGCCCTAGCAGCATAACCAAATGGGACTAAGTTTTTTGAAAATGTCATTATAACGGACCTTACAGGTAGGATTTTGATGGAGACCAATGAAACAACCTAGAGGCGTTTATAAGGAGCTCTGTTCTTTCATGAAGGGCAACCCAGGAGGAGGCACAAGGGCAATGATTTGGAGATCCAGCAATTAACAGTGGATGTGGGAGTAGAGGCATGTAAGAGCTGAAGATCTCTTTTCTTGCCCAAAATAAGAGATGTTAAAAGTATAGGTAGCTGTGACAGTCCTTGAGAGGGAAGACAAATAGCTTCTGATTGCTGTGTTAAAGAAAGTAGAAGCAGTGGAGGGGTACTAAGAGAAGGCAGCTGTGCAGGTAGGCTACAAAGGTCAACTGTGCAGTAACATAGCAAAGGGGCACAAGAAGTTTCCAGGCCAGAGAGATGATGACTATAAAGCTTAGTGGTTATGTGGACTGCTTAGTTATATCTGTCTTGGATTATCTAGAGGCTCTGCCTTTATACTCTGTTTTTATCTCCTACAATTTGGTATGACCTGAATATGATCTGCATAGTCAAGAACTTGAAATTGCAGCCAAACTACTACTAAAGTCAACTAAGTAGGGTCAAAGTGATCTTAAAAGGCCCTTCCATAGAAGCATGTAATCAAACTATTGGGAGGGGGGGAGAATACTAGTAAGCAAGTAAACGTGCAGCATCCCAGGGTCCAGTATGTTTTAACATACCACAGTTTTCAAGCAGGTTCTAGCGTGTTCAGATTATAGCCTCTGGCTAGGTTACAGAGTGTAGGGGAAACATCGTTGTTATGCCCAGCTTGGGGAGGTACTGGTTTCTGATCAAGTCCACTGGGGCTACCATCACATGCAGCAATAGCAGAACAATGATAATTTGAAAAGCAGTTTGGGATCCTTCTGACAGAAACAGTGCAATAGTACAACTGTACATCTATATTGCTTTAATTGATATTTTACACTTATCACCAGCCTTGATCTCATTTTACAAACATTATACAGCATTCTCCTTAATGCTGACACAAATACAGAGCCATTCCCACCAGTCCAGACCCACTCCCATGCAGCTTGCCCTGTGACTAAAAGTAAGGTTGTTTTGAAGCATACAGAATTCCACAAAGAAACAGAAATACCAGCCTTTGTATTGTCAGCATGAGATCAAATAAATACATACCTATATATATGAGTCAAATATATAGAGAGAGAGAGCTGTAATTAGGTGATTTAAAGTATCCTTGTGTTTTATAATAGTGCAATCTGTGTGGTTCACTCCACATGATATTAAATAGCAAATAAATAGGCTTCTAGCACCTTGTATTTTGGTACAGTTCTGTTTTTTTTTTTTATATTCCATATTTTAAGGTTTATTTTTGGAACAAGATTTGTATTGTCTAGAAACTCAGACTTGGATTCTTTAAGAAACAGACCTTTTCTGAAATATCAGGTCCCTGGTATATATTTATTGTCTCCAATCCTGAAAAGATTTTTTTTTTTAATGTGTTTATTTTGATTTCAGAATAATTGCCTAGATGTATAAAGTAAAATGCAGAAATAAATCCGTGCAGATCCAGAGCCCTTACTAATCAATATAACTGTTCTTTTGGACTTGTTTTCTCATATCTGTTTCCAGAGTTGTAAATATAAAGTATTTTCGTTTGAAGTATCCTATGTGAATTCTGCAGTAAAAGGATTTATCTTACGACATTGAAGTTACAGCAATAATGGCAGTTACAGTATTAATAGACAATTTTTAAAATTACAGCTTTCATTCACATCTAAAGCACTTCTGACCCTTTACCTGATCATTGAAATTCACCTTTCTTTGGGTAAAATAAAACAGCTATATACCAGTGCAACCAATATAGAAACAACACAGAAATTTAACAGCAGACAATAAAAAATACCAAAGCTAGTGAATCATTCAGAGCTACTTAAGCGGCTGGCTAATGTGGTTTGTGCTGGAGTGTGGAGAATCCAGTGCTCCAGCATCACGATCCTTGTGCAGTGTCCAGTGTCCGTAAAGCCCGCAGATGGTCAAGTTTGCCATTGCAGATCACAGCCCACAAGTTTTGTCGTGGTTATGTGGAACCGAGACTTGTGTAGAATGGAAGCTGGTTTTGTGCTTAAGTCACTCAAAGAGGACTCAGAAGGACTGTTCTGTGACTTGGACAAAAAATGTATTTGTCTCATGGCCTTTTCATAATATGGGAGAATTATACTGCCTTGTATCACAGGGAGTTTATGGAGGGAATCATGTACTTGATTCTCATTGAAGTTAGCTTGCTATTAATGTTAAGCATATATATAAGCTCTTTTTTTGAACAGAAACGAGAATAAGCATGGGCTTATATGACTTTTCTGGCTTGGGGTGCATAGCACATGTATGTGTGATGGTTACTTCATTGCTGTTGAAGAGACTCTTGAACAGAAACTGCTAGTGTGACACCATGTCCAATCCAATAGAGAAGCCAGCGGAAGGATTCCCACTGACACCCTGGGATGTCCGAGGTAGTCCTCCTTTGTTATCATAGTATTTGCATTCTTGTTCTCAAACTCATGTTGAGGGTTTTTTTTTTGTTGTTGGTTTTTTTTTTTTCCTTTTTAAGCAAGACCTTTCCCTGGCTGCTTCTGTCCTGGTTTTCCCCATTCTTATTCTAGAAGTTTTTAGTAGTCTTGATAGCCTCCTTCTTGGTTTCTCCTGTAGATGTCTGACTCGGGGGGACAGACTTTGTGCACTGCAGCCAGGCTGGTGGCCAGCCTCCTGCTTTCTAGTTTAAGGTTAGAAAGGGAACCCTTTGGTGGAGGGGAAGAACCTTGGCATTGAAAGGTAATTTCATGTCAGAAGGAAGTGAGGATTCTGCTCTCAGCAGCCCTAGCATCTAGTAAAGTCAGAGGAATTGCTTTTAATTTATGTAGAGGTCAGAGCCTGAGCCTTTTACAGTAAGATTTGCCTAGGAAACAGTCTGTAACTTCAGGTCAGTATCTGAAATGGGAATTTTGTTCTACTTGAAGCAATTGTAAATGAAGGGATGTGAGTGCCTCTGTGGGAATTCTCATCTGGGTGCACCAGTGACTGTGCAGGCACACTAGTACCCGCCGAGTCTGTGAAAATATATGCATCAATGTGAGACTACAATCTGTGAGCTGTGTGTAGGTGAGTGTGAGGATGCGGTGGTGAGAGTATGTGTACCTGGCTGTGTGCCACTGAGGACTATGAGTACCTGTGTGGGGGCTCGTTGACACGGCTGTGTGTGGTGTGCAATGTGCAAATGTTAGGCCCATCTGTGTATCTATGGCAGTGCACAAGCGTGCATGTGCAAACATGTAAGTGAGCACATATGTGTATGTTGCCATTGGGGAGAACATAGCCATGAATGCATATGTGAGCATGAGTGTGAGTATTAGCATATCTGTAAGTGCAGAACATATGAATAAATGAATGTGAATGAATGTGTATGTTACCAAGTGGTCTTAGAGGGAGAGATCCTGTTCCAGACACGGCCTCCACTCTGTCCTGTCCATTTCTGTATGTGTATTAGTTTTAAAGATGAAAAGCGCCCCAGCTTGTCTTTAGCCTGGGCATCACCCCTGAGTGCACAGTTGCTATGCCAGCTCAGTGTGTTTGTGTGCTCTTGTGAGAGAGTTGGTAATTGTGAGCGCTCCCTAAGAGAATCTCTGGGGCCAGGGGATACAATAGGCAAGGGTCTAGGGTCTGAAACTGTAGACTTTAATAAAGCCACTGACAGCAAATAAGAGCCTGACATGTGAGTCACATTACTGACAACAAGGGCTGCTTTGTAGTCCCATCTGCACCCCGATCGGGTCCCGTACAGTAACTGAAAGGACAGAACAAACTGCTGCTGCCTTCAATAAATACAACAGTGCCACAAAGGCAGCCGAACAGACCAACTTTGTGTGGCTTTGCTGCAGCTGAGCTACCCTCCTAGCTCTCCTCCTCGCCTCCCCCACCGGTGGAAATGACGGACGTTACCCTGCAAGGGTTGCTTGAGAGCCCTGGCTATGTGCTTGGCCCCATGGCAGTCATTACATGCAGCCCTGGAACATCTCTCTTCCCTGCCACCCAGTGTGCTCCCATCCATCACAGCCTTTCCCCTTCTCTGGCCCCAGGGACTGGGAGAGCCCTGGAACCTCTGCCTTGTGAGCCATGTTCCTTGGACCTCCTGCCCTCGCCTGGGCTAGCCAGCACTGGGAGCTTAGCAGAGCTAAGGCTGTAAGCACAGTTACTTGAAATGTCTGTGATCAGACTCCCACTGGAGCGGTTATGATGAAAGCATTGGACTTTCCAGCGCAGTAACTTGAAGGCCTTTCAGACCCTTAGTGGTTGGTTGCCTCCCTAGCCCAGGTAGCATCAGGGGATGACAGTCTTTGCTATTTATCCAGATGTCACCTAGCAGAGTCGGAAGCATTTTTCCCTGGCTGCCCTCAGGGCCTCTTGCTCTTCCCTCTCTCTGGGCCTCTCCTCTTTGGCTTGGAGACTTTCCCAGTGAAGCGCTTTCACATGGGAAAAAAAGCCTCGCAGATCGATCCCCCTTCAATGGGAATTTGTGCCACTGTCGTCTTTCTCCGTGCTTTTGTGACCACTCTTTTTTAGTTTGTCCCAATAGCCCTAGAGAAAGGGTCCTTGCTGGACCTGGCAGCATGTGCTGTCAAGTACTGAAAGAGTGGTATAAGCCCTGGGAAAGATCACTGGTTTATAAATCAAAATATAAGCCTGTGGTTGCCAAAGGGGTGATGTTAAGTATGAGAATAATGTTGTCTATGACAGTGCAGGTGTGCCTGTGTTGTCTATCCTAGCACATAGCATGTCATCCCACCTAGCAAAAGTCTGAATTCTTGTCTGCCTGAAAAAAAGGAACATCAGACTCAACATGTTGTCTATGGCCAGCAGAAACTCTGCTTGGCTCTCTGTCATGTAGTGCACACAGAGCTGAGTTCCTTGGAAGTTAGGGGAGGTCCCATGTGGGACCTGTACCATTTGTCCTGTGCTTCTATGGTGTGCAATAGAGCCTGCAGCCTGCCCTGTTGGTGTACATGTACACAGTCTAATTGGCACTGTCTTCAGTCAAGATGATCTCAGCCATAGTCATTTGTTCATAAGGTATAAGCCTTACCTACCTTAAAGGTCAAATTTTCATCTGGCAGCTAGTATATTGCAGCTTATAGGGACAGAACATGCTAGAGGTGAGATGCAGCAGATCTTTCCTTGGAAAGGAGATCAGACTCCAGGGAGCAGATGAATCCAGTTTCTGAGCATCTTTAGGAAATCCTACAAGACAGTCTTCAGTGAAAAAGCCTCCCAGTGACTTCACATCCCCTTCTGTTCAAGCAACCACTCCAGATAACACTGAGCAAAGGAAAGCACAGACCAGCATAACACAAATCAGCAAGCAATAAGCAGCAATACATCATACAGAGATGTATGAAGCAAAGACAGGAGGATTTCACTGGTGTCACGTAGAAAATGCCCAGATGCTATAGTGGTAGGCGTTGATAGGTGATATTTATAGGAGCAACTTGTGATGGTGTTTTGCATAACACTGTGATATTTCTGATAGTTTAATATGTGGACCTTCTGCTAGAAATTCATGTTCTCTCTGTATCAATAATATGTAAATGATTAAACACCACTGTTTTTAAATACCCTACATAGCTGAGAAGCAGCACCAGAAACCTAAAGTCCTGTAGGAAATGTGGTCTGTGCTTTTCAGGGAAAAACGAGTGGAGTTTTTGAAAGGAAATTTAGAGCATTTTATGTCACTGTTAAACGGGAATGCAGATTCCCCAAATCCTTGTCCAGTGTTTTGATCACATAACAAGCTTCCCTCTTGCTTTGGTGTCTAGGCTAAGACCCGGACAGGGCAAGGCCAATGAACATGCAGTCATTGTATCTGATGGTGGATGTCAGTTCCCTCGGTCCTCATCTGTGCTGACCATTTGTAGAGGCTTCAGCAGAGGTGGCACAGCTGGCTAAAGTGGGAAATAACTCTCAAGCATGGAGTCTACTGCACCAGCACCTGTGCCTAACTCTCAAGCATGGAGTCTACTGCACCAGCACCTGTGCCTTCGCCGGGAGCACCTCCATCTCTTGAACAGGCAGGACCTCAGGGATCCCATTTCTAGTATACCCCAAGAGAATAAGTGTTTCCTAGAAGGAGATGGAAGGACGGAGCTCTGAAGAACAGGAACATCGTGTTGTCATGTGGTAGAGAGAGAGGAAAGGGATCTGTGTGCAGGGTCTGGCACAGCTTTAACCTGCTTTTATGTTTTCTTGTATTTGCATTGTTTCTGTGTAAAAAGATGCTGTCATAATTGGCAGGAAATTATGTAGTTGCAACACTGTACGAAGCTGAACAAAGCAATTGCCCGAGGGTGCCTTATGGGAGTGGATACTCTACCTTACAACCCTGGAATGCAAAAGCTTTGTATTTAAGGAAAGGAGCTGTTTTAAAAGTTTTTATCAGACCATACAGATCGTTTGTGGAGTGTATGTTATGGTATGCCTGTTAAAGCACAAATACCACACAAATGAGGAAGCACCAAGTGAGAGCAACTGATGAGAAGAGCAGTGGCTAGGCAGAAATGCCTGGTGGACAGTGGCTAACAAGACCAGCTAGGGAAGGAGGAATGGGTGGGAGAAGTGGGCTGGGGCGGCCGTGTGGCAACACGGCCTATAGGTCTGCTGCAACCTGGTGCCACCTTACCACCTGGGAGAGCAGAGGACAGAGTCCTGAGACTTGGCACAGGCATGCTAGATTGTGCGTTACTGCAGGTAGTAGGAAGCAACCCGCTGCCCCAGCTGTTCCTGCACCAGGAAATCAGAGAGGAGAACTTCAAATTCTTCGTGCTGTTCTTTGAGAAAGGTGCAGTTGGTAATTATTTGAAATCATGTTTTTCTTTCCATTTCTCTTTCTTTTCTCCCTTCATTGAAGAACTGGTTGGTTAGGTCATTTGAGTCATCATTTGTGGAGAAGCATAGCTCATTGAGTGCCCAAGTAGTTTAGTTTAATTTTCCCAGGTTTCTGAGTGGGTTCTCAAAGTGGTCTTTACTAATGACCCCTAAAAATTGAACCTGGTTTTATATGTTGTTAAGCAAAGCCTGGCAGAAGGGCTATAATAAAATGCAGTGGAAAGCCAAATGCAAATGTAAAAAAAAAAAAAAAAAAAAAAAAGAAAAATCTTAAGGCCAACAAAACTTTGGAACAGAAAAGGCTACAGAAGGCATTGGAAATTACTTTTACATTTTCCCTTGATAAAGCTGAAGTCTTATTCAGTTCTCCTAGCTGGGATATCTTGAATGCAGAAAGGAACTAGGGACTGCATTAGTAGCCCATGAAGCATGTGATGTCTTAGCCTGTACAGCCTCATCTAGCCTACCAGAAAGTGGAGGAATAGACAGGATAGTCAGATTCAGGCTACCAATTTAAAGACGAGCATACCAGTTTCATCACCCTCTTTTTTTTCCACTAGGAGATGCTCATTTGCACACTAAATATTCTTTGTAAATAACTGGTGCTGCAGATACCTGAGGCTGAAAGTAGCCTGAGTGGAATTTCATGTCCAGCCTCCACTGACTTCTAGGAGAAGGTAGAGACTAACTCCTGCAGGACTTCTTGAAAGTCGCAGCCTAGGCTCTCATGCTGAAGCTCTAGAGCACGCACTAAAGTCAAGATACTTCCCGTTAGCGCTTGTCAGCTCCTCTGTTGTTCTTGCTTTGTGATCTTAGTTCTTGCAGGCTCTAGCCAAAATCTTGGAGATTTGAGAGGTAGAAGAAACTAGGCTCCAGAAAGTCCCGGATCCTTAGCAGTTCTGGCCAAATAAAGTTGTTCCTTCTGTTTGAGGTCCAGTCCTTTTCAAGAGAGCTTATTTAGGTCTAAGAGACTTTGGAAATGGGGAAAAGAGGTAACCTTCTGGGAAAGAGAGTTTGGTCCTAAACTGTCAGCCATTAAAATACAAGAGACTTTGGCCAGCTGAACAGGAGAAGCTACTTCCAATAAAGCCAATCAAAAGCAATTTCCCTGCTGAAAGGTGGCCTACCTGAGACAGAGCAGCCCGCACCAGCTGCACGCCGCTGCTGTCAGACTTGGCCGGGTCTGTCAATTAAGGGAACACAGAGCAATCTGTGAGCGCTGAAAGGGATCCCTTCAGAGCCCTCCGTGGCTGAGAGACAGGCCCATTGTCTGCATGCATGTCTCACATAGTTTCAGAGCCCTGATAAGCAGGCATGCCATGAAAAACTGCATTATATGGTGAGCTCGGGAATACTTTGGCTGGGAGTAGATGAGGTGGGGGGGTGGGAGAAGAGGTAACACTGCACCTTTGCATTGTGGGAGGTGGGGCAATGAAAGACGTCGCGTTTGGTGGTCCCCCAATATAACCTTCTTTCTCACAAACTCTTGTTGAATGATGAAGTCGTTTCCTCTGCTTCCCCTCCTCCCCTCCATCCTTGCCCTTTCTTCTGGAGTTCAGAAATCAGCTGGGAAATTACTGCAGCACTAAGGAGACAAACAGCCTAACTACCTTCAACTCCTGCCTTGCCACATGTTGAAAGACCTTTTTCCTGGGAATCTGGGACCACCAGGATCTATAGGTCTGTAGTTAGGGAAGAAGGAAGGCTTTGCACACACATGTTATAGAGACCATAGAATAGGAAAGTAGACACAGCACCCAGGGGAAGGAATGAGTGGGATTCCCTCACTAACTGCTTACCAACATTTGCTTTCATCTTGCACACCTTGTAGCCTGGTGCCTGGATCCCTTGGTATGTATGGACCTTGCATGCTTCCTAGCTACAGGCTCAGAAGGGCTTGTGCTCTTGGATGGGCACGTCCTAGTCTAGAGCAGGATGCCCTCTTAGACTCACTGCTTGAGCTTGGGAGAACATAAATATGTTAGTATGTGCTAAAATGTCAGCATTACAAAGCAAATAAAACCAAACTCTGTGGTGCTTTTATGTTGCCTTTCTAGGCCATTTTGCATAGAAAGAGAAGGCTCTAGCAGAACTCTCTCTTTAAAATAAAATATCCACTATGTAAGGTCAGCTTTCCAGATGCTTGGAGGATATAGAAGCTGTACACTGTGGGATAGGAAGCAAGGGAATCTATACTGGGAGCAAGGCAGTTGGTTACTGATGCTATAGCATATAGTTGGGAAGAACCACTGTTGTGGTAACAGGGAAACAAATGCCACCATCCAGAACATGAAGAATGGGTTGCTAGTGACCTTTCCTAACACTTTTCCTTTCTCCTTCTGGCTGAGGAGTCTATTTTCTGCACTCAATGCAAGCTGACAATCTTCATGTTTAATTTTAGTTAAAGGCACTCCAGATGATCTCCATGCAGGGTTTGAGCCAAAGCTTGTTGTAGACCATTCCCTCTTTTGACTGTCACACACATGTTGGACCAAAGCCGTTTCTGATAAGTCAGTTGAATTCTGTGGACTTACTCAGGGATAAGTCTGGCCCGTACACTTCAGCTTTCACATCTGTTTTTCTGCAGTGCAGTGGGCTGCCAAAGAGAGGGTTGGATTTCTGATCACTCAGTCCTTAGTCGTCAGCAGATATACCCTTGTCAGGCTTTAGTGATTGCCTGCAGCTCACCCAGTGTACAGTGACACTCCAGGAGACAGCAGCTCCTAGTTTTTCCCAGTTGGGGGATATGTCTTGTCTCAACACATTTAATAAGGAAAATTAATGAATTCATTATTGGATGGAAGCTCCTCTCTCATCTCTGACTTGCTGAGGCCCATGGAAACCCATCTTTCTTTTCACCTTAAATAAAGCTTCCATCGTGGTGCCAGATTCTACTGTCTATTCTCACACTCTTCACTGCACACTCACACCATACTTGCCAGTCCTGGGTAAAGTTGTGGTGCTGACATAATATTTGACTTATTTTCAAAGATTTATTCTTCTTGTATCTATCTTTTATTTTATTTCCTTCTGTTTAGGGATACATACTTAAATTGACCAGAGAGACCGCCTTTGGTTTGTTCTCTGTTCCTCACTTCTCCGACCCAGAGACCTCTCTAATGTTCCTGTGTCTCCTGAAACTGTACATTTCCCCCTGCATCCTCACTTACGTGCAATTCATGACCTTTCTCAGCCCCAAATACAGATAGACCCCTCTCTGAAGCACACCAGAAGCACACAGCATCCACTCAGTCGCACTGTGGGCTCTGGAGGGCACCTTGAAGAACCTTGTAGTTTCCTTTTGTTTGTCTGTCTTGGTGTCTTTTTGGGCCTGTTGAATCTCAGTCATTCTTGATGAGAGAAAGATAAGTTGAGGCGTCCCCCAAAACTGCCAGCTCTTTTTTCAACAAAATGAACTGTCTCTTTGAGTAGCTTATATAAAGATAGTCCTAGCACAATCTTCACATTGCATTCTCACTTGCTTCAAGGAACAGCGAACTAATTAAGTGGAGATATTTAGCAGATTGTCATCAGGAGGCAAGTGAGCCACTCAGGGAGATGAATGGGGCAGTCTGCGCTTCTCGGAACTGTTGTTTCAATATCTTGTCAGAGTCAAGCAGATACCGATGGCTTCAGGAAGGGTACACATTCAAGTTCTCTTATACGCTCAGCGTAGAGGTGAGCTGCTTCGTTGTAAAATGGAAGCTGAAGTTGAAGAGCAGAAGGAGTGGTGTTAAAATTATTCCTGGTGTATCTTGCTGTAATTTCGGTCTTGCTTTTCAAGGTACAGAAGCAAACTTCTCATCCTTGCCCTGCTGTTTATACTCCATTTATAAGCCAGTGCTCCACGTTGGAGCTGTGTATCGCCAGCTCTGTATAACAGTCCTCACCTGCTCTCCTCGGTTTCTCCTGTGCCTCCCTACAGGCTGATATGAGTGACTGGGTGATTTTGTGTATATCAGATATCTACCTGCGGTATCTAAAGGGAAATGTTTTCCCTTCTACCACATATTGCAGAGACTGCACAGTCCTGCATGTGTGTGTCTAGCAGAAAGTGAACTGCTAGACATCTGCTTCTTCGGGCCCCTGGGACCTCTCTGTGGTTTGGAAAAGGGGAGGTCTTTGATCTGTGGTTTGTGTGGGAGAGAGAGATGATACTGTGGTTTGCAAACAGCTGATGGTTCTCTTTCCTTCAAAGAAAAAGAATAGTTCGATCTGTGATAATGCAGGGCATCAGATGAGCAATTGGGAGTGGGCAGGATGATGTGGTTAGCTCTGCAAGTTGCAGTTCACTTGTGTCGTGGTGTATGTTTAAGAAAAGGTGACAGCCTTGGTTGTGTCTTTAAGCCACAAGCCTCTTTTAGGGGCAGCAGGCAAGGGCCCAAAACCAGCAATAAAATCCCATGAGCTGAATATTTCCTTCTGCGTCTCTCTGGGGCACATAGCAGTTGTTCACCACAGACAAAAGTGCTCCCCCTTCTTATATCAACTTCTCTGTAGAAGAGATATTTGTCTGCGGGCATCTACACCATCAGGGGTCTTGTGGCACTGCCTAGTGCAATTTTAGAGTTCAAAGGAGTGTGACTGCCATTATCCTTCATGACCCTGGAGGTTATGTTCAGCAGTTTGGGTGAGGACTGCTGAGAAAATGTTGAGTTTGAGCAGAAGCTGCTGTGTGAATGTTTGCGTCCATTTAGGGAGGGTGGCACTCGGAGTAAGCCGCTCTGAAGGAAAATAGTGGGGCTGTGTTTGTGCCTCTGCAAATCTGGGAAAACTCTGGTGTGCAAGAGTCCAGTGCTGAGAATATAAAATCTAGTGCACTGGACCAAACCAAAGATCCATCTTCCATGGGACCCTGTCTCCCTATGAAGTGAATATTTAAGGAAGGGAATAAGAACAGGATGGGTATATAGTGATCTCTTTTATATATAGTGTCTAGCAATCAGAGTTGAGAGATTTCTTGAAATCGAGAATATACTCAGCTCGTTATGACTGGTAGGCACCACTGGATTAATATCAGTCCCTCAGGCTCCCATGACATGATTGCCTTGGGCAGCAGGTCTGGCAGCATTTAAAGGGCTAGGAAGGAGAAGCGGTATGTTGGCAAAGGAGGGACAAGTGCTGAGACCTGTAACTGTGAGTGCTGCCAGGCACAGCAAGCTGGGAGGTCTCCAGCTGGGAAGGGGTAAGGAGGAGTGGAAGCATGTAAATCAACTACATTCAAGACATTGTAAATACATCAGAGCAAAGCCACACAACTGTGGAATTGGAAGCGGGTCATTTATTGGCTATGGAGCAGGTTTTCCTTACAGGTGCCATTTTGGGTTTTGCCTAAATGCTTGAGAACATGATCAGTTTGCCTCTGACCTCTTGGATCCCATGGGCTCACGGGGCTGGCCTCACTCACGGCAACTTGGAATGGCTCTGGGCAATATTCTGCCACTCTTCAATAGTGGGCTATTGAACAGTGCTGGTATAGCCCTTTCAGCGGTAGCCTGTTCTCAACATGCTTCAGCATTGAGGATGTACCTGGTATGGTCATCTGAAATCCATTGCAGATATACAGGACACGTGGTCCTGCATGTTCCCCAGGAACCAGACACTTCAGCAGCCTGCTAGAGCCAACTGCTGCAGCTCACCTGTAGCTTGTGTGGGAGAGGCCTGTCTTTTGGGTTTTAGTGCCTAAATTTGATCCCTCTTAGAGACACTGCCACAGTTTATGAGGAATGGGATTCTTAAAAGAACTTAGTACCACTTTCATTCTTCTTTTGAAATCAATGGTGTGCTGTAAAATCCCACCCTTGGGGGTTATGTGTGTCAGCAGGAGTGGAGCCCTAAAATTTTTGAATGTGTTTTTTGTGAAATCCTTAATAGCTAGGTGATTCTGACTTATCATTGCTTCTTCAGAGCTGCTGACATTTCCAAGGAACACTAGCAGGTCAGAAAGTCAGCTTGGAGAAGCTGAGCTGCTTCTTTACCACATTACGCTTACCTAGCCTGGTGCTTTATAACTCTGTCTTTAATGATTTTCTCAGCTATTTTTCCTGGTACTGGCGTAAGGCTCACTGAGGTCTATAATTCCCATGATTGCCCTTAGCACCTTTTTTAAAAGAAGCGCAGAGTGTTGGCTCCCCTCCAGCCTGGTGGGAGAGTGGCTGTTTTTAATGATAAATTGAATATTTTTGTTAGTAACTTCTTTATACTTTGATTTCTTTAGAGTGTTTGCATAAATGCTATCAGGTCCTGGAGGTTTCTTACTATTTCGATTTCTAGGTTACGCCATTACGTCTTGCTCTTCCTTTTGAGTTTCTGTCTGTCTGTTTTCAATGTATCTGGCTTTGTCTGTCCTCTACTACTATTATTGCTACTTGTGGTTCCAGCATCAGTGTAATGTGGCCAAGGTGCCCAGACCTCAGACTAGAGACACCTTATGCTAAATATTTTACATATATCCAAACAAAAAGCAGTTCTTACCTCGGGGAGCTTATGGCCATGCTTTTTAAGACAAATTGAGCCTTTATCTAATTTTCTCCCATGGGGCAAATGGGAAAAGTTTATTTGGATCAGCTGGGCCAGGAATAACCTTGTGCAAATGTGTCTGAGTTCAAGAATGTTGCCCACTGGTGGCAGTCCAGAGCAGAGAGGCCACAAGCCTAGGTTTCCACAGCTTTGACATTCTCATATTTTAGTCCTGTATTTTAATTGCAATGCCACATTTCCCAGACTCATCCTGTTTTCTGTACAGTTTGAAAATCCCTATTCTCAGTGCGTCATAATAGAACATCCCTGTAAAGGCATACCCCCTTCGCAGTCCAGTATTTCTGACTGTGTCGGTGCAATTAAGGTATCCAGAACTTCATCAGCCAATTCACATTGTTTAACAACCGACTGTCGTTACTTGGGACAAACTCTGCAGTCTTTCCTCTTACATAGCTCCTGCCTCCTCTCCTCACCTCGATCCTGCTGTCAGCATCTTTCTGAATGGAGTTTGCTAAAAGAGAATGAGCCCTACCTTTTTTCCCTCCCTTCCCCACTCCCAGCAGGCAGGCAATATGGCATAGTGCGGTCCCCAATGTCCCTTTAGTCACTTCTCTGCTGTCGGTGTCATAGGGCTAGTGTTTAAGCATTTTCACGCTGGATTTGAAATGAGATTATAGACTGGTCCACTCAATTGACTTAATGGATTTTAAGAGACTAGATCCTATTAATGCAGTCAGTGCCCCAGGGTGCCTCTCCTACTGCAGACAAGATAATCTGCCATGCAAATTAAATCCTGCCTCAAGATGCAGGGCCTGCTTAATGTGATCCATTACACAGTTTACTTGTTTATATCTAATATTGTAACAGGAATAGGCTTACGAGCAGCAGGACTCAACTGAATAGAAGAGTAAATTACCAGGAAAATGAGGTTTTAGAGCCTCTCTCTCTTCCTTTCTCTCAATCTCTCCTATTTTCTTCTCTCTCTCTCTTTCACTTGTGAAAACACATTCCTCGTCTGCCTTTTGCATGTAGGGAACAATCAAGGAAAATAATATGGCTGTGAGTGATGGATTCTGCTTTTGTTTACAGAGGTGTAAATTGGGAACTTATCCTGGAGAAGGAGCTCAAGAGGTTCAACAAAACCTTTATGGAGAAGTAAACCTTTCTTTACGTCTTGCTGTCCAGTCTGCATGGGGCTTTGGAATGAGGTACTCTGACCCTTTTACTGCAGAAACTCTCATGGGTGAGATTTCTCCTCTTTCCAATAAAGTCACAAGAACAGGCATAGGTGGCAATAGTGGACAGGAATACAGAGACCAGTGTAATCGGAGGACCAGGTTTGAATTCAGGAAAAAGAAAAATCAGGGGTATCCAGTTTGAACAGTTTAGAGGGAAAGAGGTCCAAGGAGAAGTGGTTCAGCAAGGTCACAGGCTTCCAACAGAAGTGACTTGGGTCCATGTAGGAATACATGTCAAGGAAGATGCTTGTATAAGTGATCGTTTCAAGGGCAGGAGGATGGATTATCTGATCTCTCACTTTTGTGATACTGTAGCTTATGTTAAAGATCTTGAGATAGGGATCCACAAATTTAGAAACACTGACATTACATTGGAAGAGATACCTTTTTGTACATGACAAAGTCAGTGGCTTGTCCTGGAGCTCCTGGGATGAGGATGTGGAGGATCAAAGTGATGGGGCAGGATCCACAGCACAAATAGCAAAGAGGAAATGGATGGAAAGGGCTACTCAACTGTTTCAAGTCGTAGGTTACTGGTACTAGGAACACATGAGGGTCTGGTTCCCCTTTGGTTTTGTCCAGGTGCAAGCAAGGTCTCAGCTTGTCTTCATAAGTAGAGCAATTTCCTGGTAGGGGAATGAAGGTACACTATACCAACAGGCTGCTCTGAGCATATACAGACTTCTATATCTTTGTACCAACATAGTAAGAGTGCCGTGTGCACACAATGCGGCTGTGCTGCTTTAGCAGCACTAAGGGCTGTAGGCACAGTGATGAGATGGCCCTTCTTCATGCTCCTGAATGAAATGACTGACTGTGACATAGGTATGTAGTTGTGCTGTGATTTGCACAATGCCTGTGTTGGATCCTGAGATCTGCAGGGATTTCTGAGTGAAGGGAGAGTCAAAGTCAAAGGCAGGAGCATAAGTGGAGTGATTCCGTAGGACTTGACACAGTCTCCAGCTGTAGAGGGGTCACTGTGTCTACAAAGACACTCAGTGGCCAGACCCAGAGCCCGTCCATTGCAAAGGAAGAAGGTGGCAGCGTCAGGCTACTTCACCTTCACGATATCTTATTGCTTCCATCTTTATTTCTGCAGTGGTGGGAGGCATCTCAGACAGGATACAAACAATAACCTGCGATTCCTGTCATTCACACAGACTTTCTGATTTATCTCATGTAGACTAGTTATTTTACCAAGCCTCAGTTCTCAGTCTGTAGCAGTGTGGTCTTTTCAGTCTTGTCTGTGCACATACAGCCGCAGCACAGTGACTGTGCCTTTGGTAATAACCAGAACTATGTATATTACAGCAGTAATGCTATGTATATTACAGCTGGGGCCCTGCACACCCAAGTGGCCACTGGCAGGGGGTTTATTCCCACTGACGGCACAGAGAGGTAGATGAGCCCCAGCGGTGGTACCTGGTGTTGGATGGTCCAGGCCTCGTAACTGGTGCTGACTTCAGAAAAGGTCTTCATGCCTGGGAGCAATCCTACCTTGAACCAACCCTTTCACCATCGCTGCTGATGGCACCTCATGCAGGAAGAGAAGCAGGGGGAGGAGGGAAGGGGACTGTTTTTTTAACTTAATTTAAAGCTTTTTATGAGATTTTCACAGCTGTGATCTTATCAGGGTTTGGCTATAGAAATTAAAGCTGCAATTATATTTTCCCCTTCCTGGAATGTAAAATAAAGTCTAGTGCAAAATGCATTAAAAACTGGAATGTAAAAGTGTAATTAATGTGGAGCAAAAAGCACATTGCGTCATTAACTTTTTTATTAATATTCTCACGCAGTGCAATTTCAAAGCTCGGTGCCACTCCATTTCCCCCAGTGAAATATCTCCCACTCTTTCATTGCTGCTACCTTTAACCTCATCTTTAATGGGATGACAGCAGCTTTCCTCTGGAATTACATCTCTGCTCATCCATCTGTCCCACTAGATCCTTTCTCCTTCCACTTAGGGTTCCTACTATGCTAGGATGCAATTCTGTTCCTACTGGAAAGAGAGAGGGACAAATGCATGAGGCATTTATTTGGCATCTATAGAGAAACAATGGAGATGTTTCCTTATCTGGAGGAAGGCAAAGGGGTAGGATTCTTTCTTCTGCTGAGCTGGAGGAGCAAGGCTTCATCTTTGAAAGGCATTGCAAGATGTCTTGCTTGCAACTTGCATCTCTAGACTTTGTGTATGTAAGCAACACTCATTCTAGATCAGTTTACTCTTGCTGTGTTAAGGCCTAATCCTGTAACTAGTAGCTGCTAGGCACCGGCCGGGTACTGACTTAATTTCCGCTACTGTGTTGTCTCTGCATGCAGTAAGTATTTTTCAGTTGCTGCTGTGTAAACAGAGGACCCCTGCTTTCCGTGAGATGTCAACCCAGGCTCTTTGCACTACCCCTATGGCATTGATGGGAAGGCTAATATATAGTCCTTTTCAGCATGGTTCATTTTCCCAATGTCAGCCAGTGCCACAGAAGGAAGAACAGGGCCAGAATCAATTCTTGGTGAAATCAGGGGTGGTTTGAGTGACGGAACTGTAGTCCAATATGCAGAAAGCAGACTAATAGGTATACTGCAGTGAAATCAAACGCTCAGCAGTCTTGGTGTGGTACGTGCCCTGCATCGTTTTACAAGAGAGGACAAGGGATAAAAAGGATCTAGATTCACCTCTCAATTCTTTCTAATTTCCAAAAGAGCCAATTTTTCTGGACCCCATTCAGCTCTGGAATGGGCAGACACCACTCAAACTTGTTTTATGAAGACCTCCTACAGCTTGTCTGTCACAGAGTGGTGGGTGATTTGTTCCCTGGTTCCTAAGCTTAACTTCTAGCTTCCTCTCATTTCATTCTAATTTGATGGCAAATTACAATTCAGGATCTGAGTTTTAGTCCCTAAAGTTATTGCTAGGCTTGAAGTAGAAGCAAGACTTCAAGAGCCACCAGCTATGTGCTTAGTTTTGAAATGTCTATAAGAGTCTAGCCCAGGGTATCTGTCCACTGCATGTGCCAGATGTATGTATTCACAGATGGTCTATGGTATCAGATCCAAAGGATTCCACCTGAGTTTCCTGGTAAAAGTGGGATGTAAGCAAAACCTAGACTGTATTGGGAAGGATGGGACACTTACTGCATCTGATGATTTTATCGGATCCCTGATAGATATTGTAGAAGGGGATTATCTGCTCACCCATCCATCTGTGTAAAATACCAGAGCTCAAATGTTGTTAGATCTTACCCTGGTCCTAGGAGGTCGTTGACAGTTTGCTTGCGTCTCGCCCAAAATGTTTACAACATGATTGTGGCACTTTGGTAGTTAGGTCTTGACCAGTAGAAGTGGAGGTGTATGAGGCAGCTCATGTCAGGAAGAAGAGGAGAAATTTGGAGAAAGGAATTTGGGACTCTGCAAGTCAACAGGAGTGACTTGGATGCTGTGTAGAGAAAAGAGGGGACTTTGGTGAGTCTTCAAATGCATTCTCACTTATGCTGCCATGAAAGGCTAAGTGACTTGTAGAGCCTTGGTCATGGATTCCCTAGGACCAGTAATGTATAGAAGCGAAATAAAAGACAACCTTGTCCCAGAGAGCTTACAGGTAAAGTGCTCTATGTGGGGAAAATTCCCTTTAAGTATGTGATCAATTCTTTACTGTTAACTGGGCTTTCTCCAAAGATCTGAAGTAGCTAATAACGAAGAGAAGTTGTCCTTATTTGTCTGCCTAGGGTAGAATCCTAAAACCCACTGGGTATGAGCTGGTATTTGTTGTGATCTGCTGTTTTTCTGAAGAAGACATCTGATAGTGTCAATCAAACTTCCCATTTATTGATTTTTCAACTGCTTGCTTAACAAAACCAATGCATTTCACAATGCGTTGCCAATACTATCAGCATTTTTGTGGGAGCTGTTGTTCACATTTTGACTGAAAGTATTATTGCAATTGCTTTGAAATTATAAAAATTTTCATTTAATGAAAACCATCTCCCTGGAAATCATACTGAGTTTCAGATTAATTATATATCTATTTCACACATCTGTGATTCTGAGGTACTGTAGTATCAGTTTCATCATTCCTTTTCTTAAGGCTTTCTTCTGTGTAAAATGTCAGGAGGTAAAATGAGAGTGTTTACCAGTGCTAGCCAGTAACAAAGCAAAGTTAAATAAAGGCTGGTGTCTGGCTCTTCGCTCTTTTTCAATAGGTACTTGATTATCTTGGTGTTGTTTTCCAGTATCCTGGGACTGGACTGGACTGGACTGGGGCTGAGGAGGACTATGCATTGTGTAACTTGCTTGGTACTTGACTGCATAGTGCTTGAATTCTTGTAATCCTTCCTCAGTGAGTACCAGCTACCTGTCAGATGTTACTATGTCAGGTACACCAGGATTAGAAAAATTACTTGCAATATGTACGTTTAGCTTTAGTACGTTCTCATAAAGCTAAGCTGGGGAAGTGGAGGTGTTTGGCTTCAAATGCATAATACTTTTTCAAGACGGTTATGTTATTCCATATCATCCACATGAGCTCTTCTGCTTGTCATAGTTTCCCCTAGCCCTGGAATTCTGCTCACCTGTGGCTGGTATAAAATAATTCAGAGATGCCTTAACATTTCTCAGTTCCCAAATGACCAATACAATCCTGACATTGCAAAGACAGCATAGCATTTTGGGAATCAGCATTTTTAGAGAATCCCCTCTAGTCCTAGAAGTGCTCCACCTTAAACTGTGCAAGTAATTGGAAGCATGCTTTCCCAAACAATGTGTTAATCATCTCAGTCAAAATGCAGCCTTTCCTCCTGGAAATCATAGTCCAAAATTTGAGACAAAGTTATTAATTTTAAAATGAGACTGATATGCACACAATTAAGCTCTGGACTTTCCTTTCCTGGACTTCTGTTAAATGCCCTGGAGATCGGGTCAGTGGTCAGCAGAACTCTCCACTGCTTTCATTTGAAAGTATGCCTTTATTTTTAAAGGCTTCTCTGGGCAATAACAAAATGGAATTATTGGTTACATCAGAGAACACACAGTTATATTGAAAAAGAAAAAAAGTGGGGAAAGAAGCAAAAGTGCATCCTGTTCCATTGTCTCCTTGTTACATCCATCTAGTTTCTGTTAGTGCCAAAGAGGCATATGCTGCTCCTTTCAATACTGAATGTTATGCTGTAAAATGACGATGTCACTACCCTCTTTGAAATGTCCACTGACAGATTAATTCTGTGCTTACTGTCCCAATGCCTACAGGGGCATTTCCTTTAGCTCTTTCAATTTCTCACTGGTTTTATTGAGATTTTCATCCTATGTTCTTTGGACAGTTCTGCAGAGCGGTGCTGTAGCATCGGTGGTTAGTACAGCTAGTTTGGGCATGTATTCCTTGCACAGTTTACCCTTTCAAGGTATGTTGGTACCCCTTTGTATGTTGAAGGATGGATATTGATGGTGATTTCAACTTTATCATGATCTACCTGCATGCTTTTCTGCTTTTGCTGGAGGGCATGTTATCTCTCTTAAATGGGATTTACATATTTCATGCCCATTCAGCCCAGCAGCTTTTGCTCTCTTCACAATCGCCTTGAGCCTTTGATCATTTTCTTCTGCTGTTTTACCCCAGCTTAAAATGCCATCTGTATCCATACCATCAACAGTTTGTTGTTCTAGTAACAACCCAAATGGCAGTCTGCAGAAACAGCATTTCTCTAAAGGAGTGTGCAGTCTGCACAAATGAGAGCACTGTTTTTTGAATCCTGCTGACGTATCCACTGTAGAAAAAGATTTGGCAATCTTTCTCCAATATTTTTCTTCTTATAGATAATAAAATATGTTCCTTTTTACTTTGTTAGTTACCTTTTAGCTCTGTACATTACTAAAAGACTCTTCATCCTTTTCCCACAGTAGTCAAGGAGTTTCCTCATTTTGATGATTCTTCTGTTTACACTATGATTCCCAGTTTATTTTAGCTTTTGGTTTAGCAGTTGGAGAATCTGAGGCAGCTTGCCTTTTCCACTTGTATTTCTTACTGTGTTCGTTCTGATTCCTTGTAATACATCTTCGCCTCTCCTTTGGTAGTTTTGGCCTCCTGGCTCTCCAATGAATACATTTGCTTGATGATATCCAGGACATAATGTACTTTTTTGTCCAGTATCAGGTGCTCTTTTACCTGATATTATTACAATCAGTATTGAAAATTGTACCCATTCCAATTTGTGATTTTTCCTATATGATTCTGCCTTCACTTCCCCCCCCCCCCCCCCCCTTATTCTGGCCTTTAAAATGAGTTATTTATGGTGGTTTTGACAACATATTGGCTTAAGCCCAGATATCCAGCTGAAGATTATTAAATGTCTCAATTGTTCTCAAGCTGGTAATGCATTCATCTTAAATGTCATGGTGTCCATACCACCTTGGAGGAATTAGTTGCTTTGGTGGTGCTCTCCTCTCCCTGTCTCCCTGCCTGTTGCTGGTGGCTGCTTTCTCTCCTACAAGGACTGATCCAGAGCCACACAACGATTCTGCACTACTAGAGGTAGCCTGAAATCTAACCAACTGTCTTGGTTAGTGTGGGCTTTGGCTAGGAGGCTGGGTATCACTTGCAGGAAAGCAGGGCTGATAAAGTTTATCGCAGCAGCAGGCTGATCACGCCTGTCTAACACAGCATAGCAAAACGCTTGCTTCTTGTACTGGGAAGCAGTGGTGACCAGCTACTCTGCCATTCACTCTTCTCTCTCCTTCTAACCCTCATTGGAAATCAAACTTCTGGGCAGAGAGCTGTGTAGCTGCCTGCATTAGATGACTACTACACCTCTGCTGACAGCCATACCCAGCAGTCACAAGAGCTGTAAGAAGGGGCCCATCTGATGAGGGCAGTAGTTGGGGATGTGCTGGCAGAGAGGTCGCCCCTTAAAAAAAAGTAATCAAATGCTTATTAGATTAAAATGACCACCTTCAGATGCACTTGGGAGCAGATGGGAAGCTGGTACAGTACCCAGAGCACAGGTGGGCTGTACTTGTGCCAGCCTGCTCTTCTAAGCAGGTGAATTGCTGTCTCTGGACTAGTTGAGGCTCTCCAGGAGTCTTTGAGGTGTTCCACTGTTTCTCTCCTAGCAGGAAGGAAATACAGCCATGCATATGCAGTGCAAAGCTGCATTAACAGCTAGGCAGACAGCTGCCTGTGTTCAGCCTAGAGCTGGCCTGAACATATCAGTATACTGTGCTTCCAGCAGAGCAGCTGGGCATAGAGGACTTGATGCTGCCAAGCGCCGAGAACCTCCTTGGTACGCTGTGTATCTGTACTTCCTCAGTTGAGTGGTAAGACAAGACCAGCAACGGCCTTGGAAAGAACAGAGTTCCTGTTTATTAGCATGGGCTTGCTGTATAATTATTTGTGAACTGCCAGCATTTAGGGCCTTATCCAAAATCCACTAGAACTGTAGGAATCTCTTGAGCATTTTAAAGTAGGTTTTTAGTTTTCCCTGTGGATGTGAAGTTTTCCTGGGGAGAAGAAGCAGTGGCTTTCCATGTTCCAGTGTGCAGCTGCAGAGCTGACCCTTGCTGTATGCCAGGGTAGCTCCAGCATACAGTGGTCAGATGGCCTGGAGGTGGTAAATGTAGCACTGTCAGTAGTGAATGCAACCAAGATAAAGGGATACCTCATGGCCAAATCACTTCGTAGCTAAACCTACCCACAGCCTAGGAAATATATAAACTTTTGAGGCCAAGTGCTGGCTTCTGAGCAAAACCTGTGCTCCAGATGCTTGAAAAACGCCTGGTCTCTGTTTTTCATTAGTAATGGAGGCATAATCCCTTCCCATTTACACCATGCTGAGAGACATATGCTCAGTTCAGTAACCCTGTGAATGAGATGGGGGACTTAGAAGGTGAAGAGAGATTTGTATTTTCCTCTTCTAACCCTTCTCCCCCAAAGAACCCTCAAACTGGTTGAAATTATGTGAGGGAGAAAGAGGGATTCGCAGAGAAGGAGCTGGCTCTCTTTACAGGCTGTACTGGGGACTGGGTTTTGTTCCGGAAGGAGGACAGCTGAATGTCCCCACCCACCCGTCACATTCAGAACTACAGGAACAATTACTGGCATGCTCTTTCCCCCAAAGACTAAGGACATCTGGAAAGGAAGGACACCCTGTTAGATCAGTTCATAAAAAAGGTAGCACTAAAGTTCTTTAAAACCATTAGCCAGACACACTGGTAAGTGATTGAAGATATTTTCCTTGCTCGGCTCCCTTCTAGGTAGCCCTTGAGAACAGACTTGATATGTTGACCTATTCTTGGCTCAGGCATAGTTACTGCCCTGTCTTCTCAGTGGTCATCATGAGGCCCAGTGCATCATCTGCCTGACCAGTGATGTGGATAAGGGAAACTTGGGTTCAAAAAGTGGTGCAAATGGGGGAATTCTATTTCCAAGGACTTGAGATAAACTATCGTGCTGGATCTTCTGTCTGTTCTGGCTGAATGAGTAGAGCCAGTAGCTTCTCCCCTTTTGAAAGAGTTAAACTTTGCCTTCATATAATCTCTTTGATATCTGTCTCTAGTTTCCTCAGAACAACCTTAAAACTGAGGAATAAATTCAGTCCAGAGAATGGGGAGCTTCTTATGGTTTCCTCCTGTGCTACGCTTGCTAAGCATTTGCTAGAGAAGTAAGTAGGAACTTTAATCAGTGCCTTCACGTTCGTACAGAGAGCCGGATGGCTCAGGGGTCACCGGGTCAGTCTGCAGTCTGTCACAGCCACCACATCTACCTAACCTTGAAATAGACTGTGATCCACTTGGAGACACAGGAAAAAGTAAAATGAAGCAGAGAGAAAGCTTGGCTGAGCAAAGAACTGGCATAGCCTGCTCTTCTCTTGCCCCTCCTCTGTCCCAGCTGAGAGCAAACAGGTAACACCCTTCTGCTGACCACCACTTGTTCCCCCATCTCTTTCTCTCCTTCCCCCTCTTCTGGTCCAATACTTTCTTAATTTTCTTGTATAGAAATGAACTTGGAGAGAGTCTGAAGGCAAGAGAGTGCACCTCGTTCTCTTAAGGCAACCTCCTTGATTATTGTGGGTGGTTTCCTTTAAATCTGTGCTGGAGTGCAGTGGAAGATTTGTCTATGGCCAGACTCCAAGACCAAGTCCCTGGTGAACGCAGACAGACAGAGAGAATGGAAGGACAGAATAAGAGAAAGAGGAAAGGAGGAAAAGGGAGGCACTGTGACCCCGGCGCCGAAGCCTTGTGAGCATGGCAGAGACTTCTGTGTGTTTGTGTGGAACGGGGGCTGTTTAGATAAACAGATGGCAACAAATGGCATAAAATTATATACCCATAATGTCAGTTCATAACATTTTGTTCGACATACTTGATTTAATCGCTTAGCTGACGATTTTGCTTTTGGGCCCATATGGTGGCAAATGGCAAATGAACCCTCTTTACACAGCAACTCCAATCTGGCACTTTTATCACCGAGACTTAGGGAAGAATCCGGGAGGAGAGAGATGCAGATGGAAAATGAATGAGCAAGCAGGGTGGGGTGCATGTGTGGGAAGAGGAGGATTTGAAGGTGCGGCCAGGGGAGTGTTCTTGGGAGACAGAATTGCGGGGGGGGGAGGTGGTGGTGGTGGTGTTAAAACAGGGAAGGGAGGCCTGGGACAAAAGGAATCAGGATCTGCTATTTTTGTGAGCATCTAAGAGATGAAACAGGGTATTTCTTAGCAGGGAGAATTTGAGAGGAAAAACTGTGGAGAGAAAATACATTAAAAAATAAGGGGAATGGTGCTAAAGGGAAGGGAGAGAAGGGATGCCACCAGTAGGCAAGGTGGACATAGTAGCAGATTTTAGGAAGTGCATTCAAATCTAATCTACAAACATAGGGAAAAAAAGTGTGAAACCAAGAGAGCAGATTGTTTGACTGGATTCTTCAAAGGGTCCAGGAACAGTCATGGGAAATGTACCAGATGAAACTGGGTTTCTCCTGTGCTGTTACCAGTGTGGTACACCTCTGAGAAGGGGTATCTTGAGAAGGGCAACATGAAGATGATGACCAGGTTCTCATAGAAGATGACTTTATTGTCACCAAAATTGTAGTAGCATCTGGCAGGACATTCTGGCTGTGAAACTGTTTTCTACAACCTAGCTTTTCCTAAAGCTGGGAGGAGGCTGGACCTTCACTTTGGATGTTTTTTCATCTAGGGTGTGATCTTGCAAAACGTTGAGGACCCTAAGTTTGCCTGGCAGTCGGCAAGCAGGGCAGTTCCCTTAGGCACATACAGTGTAGCTCTGTGGTGGGGATCTTCCTTCACATGTGCCAAGGGGAGCATAGAAGAGGCAGCTTCTGGAGGATGCTGCCTCAGTGACTTGGACATGGTCCTCAATAGGATGGAGGTGATACGATATGGTAGTGCCATGCTGAGGCCATATCTAAGCCTGGCACAGGAGAAGTCAGAAGGAGCTGAAAATGTACTTTTTGACAAGACATTTCTCCTAACACAACATCAGCATCCTTATTGCTTATAGTTTGGAAAAAAAACACTCACCAAAATCCTCAGTGAGTCCAAAGAACTGGTCAGTGAGGCTGGGGAAATATATTTCCTGTGATTCTGAGAAGTATGCAGCTAGTGAAATTTCATCATGACAAGACACACTGTCTCAGCATAATGATACTAAGGAAAAGTCAGAACATCACAAAGAAATTTGTCGTAATTTACGCAAGCTTTCTCCAACATCTCTTCCCCTTCAGGCTCTGCTTTTTTTGTATTCTTTTCTCTGCACTGTTCAGTAGGGGAATGCCAGCCTGGTTCCTCTCATCTCACTGCGTTGATCAGTCCAACAGTTGATGTGAATCTGATTTGCACCATACTCAGGATGGTGAGGATTGCCACAAAGAGTGCTAGCTGCGCGGGAGTTCATAGCTCTTTTATGGCAAAGTTGAATCTCTCTAACCCACTGTTGTGTATCTCTAATTACTGGAAGATTCAGCTATAGAAACTGAACTAGGTCCAAGTTTCCTCTAGGATGTCCTATGCATGTCTCTGGGCATACTGAGCCCTCAGTTTCACTGTGTTTCTCCTGACTATTAGGGCATGCAGCTGTGGCTGGGACCTCCCCACTATGCAACTAGTTAGTTTGTGACCAGTACCGCTTAGTTAAAGGATGCTTGTTTGATTGAGGCTTATTGTAGTTAAGTCTAGATGTGGCTCAGGTCTATCAAAAGTTTGGTGTGTTTCCAATATTTGTGGTACCTACAAACAGTCCCTTTCTGACAAAAATTACTGCTGCCCCTTCTTCCCAGCTTTCCTTCTTTCTTCTCCTGAACAATTGAAGCTGCCTCCCAAATAATGCAGCCCAGCAGGCAACCAGATGGTAACAGTTGACTGTGGACTGTGTTGTTCCTGGCCTTATGATCCCACTGACTGGTGGTGAGGGGTGCTAGGTAGCTCCCAAGTTTGCTGCCAGAATCCACACTGGAGGCCTATGGACTCCTAGGGTAAACCTTGGGGGTTGGTCCCCCCACCCTCCCTCCCTCTCCATAGCTCTTATGAGTTCAATTTCAAAGTCTCTGCTTCGTGCAACTAGTTTGACACAGCTCCCTCCTCCTTCTCCTCCCCCCGTTCACACCCCCCAGGCTCTTTACAACTAAACAGTTTGTCCTTTTCCCGACGTTTGGGAGAATCTGGGAACATAAGTGCTCCAATAACTCATGTCTGAGCTCTCATTTACCCCCTGCCGGCATGGGGATGCTGCGCACCAGCCTCTCAGAATGCCAAATGAGTCGTGGCTGCCGCCTTGTCCCCCGCGCTCCCCGAGGCCAGCGAGCGGGACCCTGGGTCTCGGCTGGGGCTGCTCGGAGGGAGCCAGCTGGGCATCCTCACCCACTCTCACATGCAACAGCTCTGGGGAGGTGCTGTGTGCAGGACAAGTGGCTCCCCTGTTTTGGCTTTTGGGATATAGTGAGGGGAGGGAGAAGGTTAGATCCCAGAGCTTACGAAAAAGGAGTTTTGCAGCTTGGATCATAAGGGGTGGCTTTGTGCAGGGAAATCCGCCTTTTAACTTGGGCTCTGCCACCGATGTGTCTCCTTGTCCTGGCTCAGTCACTTAGCTTCTGCCTGTCTCAGTTTCTCACTTTGTCTGAAGGACAGAAGGCATTTTCCCACCATCCCTGTGCAGCTGCAAGGTTCACACTGAGAACTGATGCAAAACGTTTTGAGATCCTTGGTGTGAGCAGATCAGATTGTGATGAAAACTGGAATGGGAAAAGGGATCATCAGTTCCAGCCTTTGGAAAAGCAGGGATGCTTCTCAAGCTCCAGGCTTTGCAGTTGATGGGCTGAATGTCCCCCAAACATCCTTTGAAAACAGTTGAGGGTGATTTAGGGTTCAACTCCAGTCACGGTGGGGCCTGTTTCTGAGCTGCAGGAAAAGTTTGGAAAGTTGTGGTGGCTTTTCCCTAATGCCCTCTCTCTCCTCTGGCTCTGACTACATCTGCTCCTTCTCATGTGCATGGTTTTTGCATTCATCTGCTGTCCCTTATCTTTGATTCTCTTTTTCTGCAGTGTAGTTGTCCCCCTTTCACCATTCTCTGAGGACTCTGGTGTCCTCCCAAAGATTTTTTCAGTGTAACCAGCACAAGTTTCACTACCCACCCAGCTCATGAGACTGTATGTCTGCGTAAAGGGTACTATTCCCATTTTGCAGAAGGGAGCACAGCACAAAGTGGTCTGGGGCCATCAGTCTTCTCTGGTCCCAGCCCAGAGAAGAAGTGACTTGATACACAATTCTTGCTCCGGTGAAGCCAGAAGCTCGTTGCAGCGTTACCAGCACCGGCAGGTCTGTTATCAGCTGTATGGTACCTGGACGCCAGCCCGTTTTCCTCCGTCATCCTGTGTTGGGGCTGGCTCCTTGGCTGGACACCTAACCCCGACCTGCGATGCCAGGGGATGCTGCAAGCAGTCAGCGCTGACTCTTGAGTTCACGTTTTCTGGTCCCAGGAGGAGGTGGCTCCTGATCCGTGCCTGCCAGGCTGGGCGTCCCGCAGCCCGCGCCCTGCGGGGCTGGCGCGGCGGCTGCCCGCAGCCCTGGGAGCGCTGGCTGGGGTGTCCCGGCGGGCAGCGTACGGGGCAGGAGCGCAGGGGGGTCTCCCGGAGCCGGGGTGAAGCCGGCTCTCCCCGCAGGCTTAGGAGGGAGCAGATCAAAGGCGTGGAGCCCTCGCTCAAGCTCCTCCCTGCCCTCCTCTCAGGATTACCTCGGGAGGGCAGAGGAGGTGCCCCGCAAAGGGGGCATCAGCCCGGCTTCAGAGCGCTTCAGCCCTCGGCAGCCTCCTCGCAGGCTCGGCCGCGGCGCCGCTCCCCATCCTTCCCCTTTCCCGCTCCCTGCCCGTGGCCCTGGCAGGCGGCGGGAAGTGCCGAGGATGAGAGCAGGTCCCTGGTGTCTCCTTTAGCTGCCATTGCAGTTAAATTAGAACAGAGACCTGCAAATAAGCACCCCCTCCCCTGGCCCCCCTCCCCGCTGCCAGAAGCTCTGCATTTCACTCAAGTGCCCACCGGGGAATTTGCCCATTTACTCTTGTTATTTGCATGATAAAGGCTGTTGTGCTGCCTTTTCTGCAGCCTGCCTTAAAAAGGCAGGGAAGTTGGAGCAGGCGGGCGGGCAGAGGAGCCAGAGGGGTCAGGGCACCCGGCACCCAGCCCTCCTCCCCCGGGCCGAGCCGCCGAGGCTGCCGCGCCAGCCGCCCCGCCGCCCGCCTCCCGGCGCGGAGGAGGGAGGAAGGCTCTCCCCAGCCCCGGGTTTCGCTTTCCAGTTTTGTTCTCATTAGCGGCTCTGTGCATTCCCTTCGCTCCTCACAAAGAGGCTTATTCTGGCACGGAAATGTGCCCTCTGGGATTTACTGAGAGAGAAAGAGACAGGGAGGGGAGAGACAGGGAGAGAGAATAGGCGCTGATCCTGCGCTGCATCCAAGCTGCCTTAGCTGAAACTCAGGATGGGAGTGCAAAGGTAGCTGTAAACCTTTCTGCTTGCAGCTCGCCACCCAGATCCTGGATTAATCACCTGGAGCAGCCGCGGGGTTTCTCTGGCTTTGGCCTGGCTTCCTCTGCCTAGAGCTAGTCTGGGAAATTTTGATTCGATGTAATTTCCTTGAAATAAGCTGAAGCGGAAATATTCTGCAGTGATATACCACTTTCAGTCCAGTTTTGACCCTGGTTCTGATTTAGATTACGAGCCCCATGTCCCCTCTGACTAAGGAAAATTTACCTAAATGAAAACATGGCTTTTTTTCAATGACAACTGGATGTTTCCAACTGGGGGTGGGGGGAAGCCCCAAAAGTCACATTCAAAAGGTTTTGTTTTCATTCCTGTGCAGAAGAAACACAAATTTTGAGACCTAGAAAGCAGTCAGGAAACTATCTTTGGGTAGCTTGATTTATGTCCCCAAGTGGTACTTCGCCAGGCGAGGGTGGCTGGTGCTCAGCAGTGCCCTGTTGACGTGTTGCCTGGCCTGGCGAGGCTCCTTGTGCCATTGATGAGGAACAGGTGACCACACAGGACCTGCAGTAGTGACACTTCAGCTCCTTGGGCGTTCGCGTTTGCTGTGGGAATCCTCCGTTTGCCTGCTAAGCTGGCATTGCACGTACTTTGCAGCTGTGGAGCTATCTGTAGCCAGGCCCAGGTTATGTACCACAGCATAGCTGGACCTGTAATAGTCTTTGTCTCCCTCAAATATCTTGTCGCAGCTAACATGTATGCTTACCTCCCTGTCAGCAAGCACAACCAAAGCCCCAGTGCTCCAGCCTCTGAATCATTCCAGCTGTGTTGGCTACAGCTGCTCTCAGCCTGCTTCCACAGGCTGCAGAGTTTGGAGGCTCAGCCTTTGCAAGCAACAGCAGGAAACTATAAAAGGCGTAGAGGGGGTGAGGGAAAAATGCCCAGAGAGAGGAAGCCCTCTCTTCTGTCTTGGATGTTGAGCTGGGTCAGTGGTCTTCCCCGTGCCCTCCCCCCCCGCCCCCTTTTTTTAAGTGGCTTTTCTGTGTACTCTGCATACAGTAGTGTGTGAGGGTAAAGAACTGGTGGAAGTTTAAGTAGGCACAAGCAGCAGTGGTGGGTACTGTATCAGTGCCCCAGCTGTGGTTTCACGAGGAGCCGGTGAGAAAAGCTTGAAAGCCATCCCCATTCATTGTGCTTCCCAGGCCTGGGTGGAGCATGACTTGATAGGGGAGAGCGTATGGGATGGGATGTAGGACCTGTAATGACTGGTATTGGACTGGCAGGGTGTGCAGGAGAAGAGAGAGTATTTGGAGTCCTGACATACAAATGCAGTAATATCTCTGCGAAGATACTAAGCAGTAAATTTTTGTTTCTGTTGTAGTCTCTTTTCCTTTTGTTCTTCCTTTCTCATGATGCTCCTTTTTCCCAGTGCAGATATCAGAGAGAAACTGACTGCCCCAGAGTGACAGGCCAGAACTCTCTGAGGATTTCTGATCTGTGCACAAGCTCTTTTTTAATAGACTTACGCCTCGTTTGGACTCTAAAGCCTATTGAAGAAGCCCCACGGGCTGGCCAGCTGGGTACGTCCCAGACCAGTGCTGTCTGCTGTTCTTTTCTCTTCTTTAAGGAGATTTAAAGAGGCAGATGTAGATATGCATGTGTGGATCTGCCCTCTGGACCTCAGCTGGAACTCTCCACTGAAGAAAGAGTCACTAGATCTCTAGGTTTTGCACTTTAATTTTAACAATGATAAGGTTGGTGGAAAAAAATTTGTACGCTGTGCATTGCAGCCTCCTAAAAATTCTTGGAGATGTCTGGAGATGAGTTCCAAAATAATGTTTTTACTGAATGTGGATGTCCTTGGTAGGACTGGAGGGATTTACTGATACAGAACTTCACGAGAAGAATTTGATCGGTGTTTCTACGTTTCCCAACACACTGCACTCTGACTGCATCCACACTGGGCTGGAGAACCAGGATGCTGCTGGTGTGTGGTCATGCTAGAACATGGAGTGAGACAATACTATTACAGAGCCTGGCCCTGTTGCTGTTCCTGGCTGCTGCTCAGGATGGGTTCCAGAAATGAAACTCGACAAGCTTGCATTAAATTAGGGAAGCAGGTTTCTGCAAGCATGTGGCAGGCTGCACAGCCAGGATTCTGGCATCCTAAGTGGGTTCTGGAGCCAGCAGTCTTGGAGCTTGTGGCAGCTCCTGGCTAGCGCTTGGGAAGGGTTCCAGAATCAGGACTTAGTGTCATCCTGTTTTTTTCAGATTCTTGATCAACAAGTTCAGAAGGTCTGTTCTCATATCTGAACTCCTCTGTCTCTGAGAGACCTTTTGCATTTTCAGCATGGGTAATGATACCAACCCCATCCTATCTCCTTGTCTGCAAGGAATCGGATCTGCAGCCCTGCCTGTTGTCTGAGCTGCTGCTTCCCAGCTGCAGAGCTGTGAATCTCCTGCCAGTATGGAAACTTCTGTGTTCATTGTCATTAGTAGTATCTCTGGTCCTCGGGTTTGGTTTTTTTGGTATGTTGATGCCAGCTCTGCATCTGAGAATAAACATTCCTTCTGAGGTGTGTAACTTACTTTTTGATGGTGTTTGCTGCACTGTTGACCTAATGGAGGCGTTCAGCTTAACAAGGAGCTCTTGACTAGCAGGCTTCTGGGGTTCCTGTCAGTCTCTTCTGATGGCTTTCATCTTGCGCTATTTGTAGATTAAAATTCATTTGAGATGGCTAAGCAGGGGCTTTGCTCACTCTGAAATGGCATGAGTTACTTATTCGCCTCCCTTGGCATCAAGAATGAAAAAGACTGGACATACAGAGAGCTCAGCTGTGGCTGCTTGCTGCACCTGAATGGCACTGTGGTAAAGATGACAGAGGGATGCGATGGGCATGTTCAGTAATACCTCTGGACAGGCTCGAGTAGTCTGGCTGAGGAAGGCACTGCTGAGAGTATCGGGTGGGTCGGTCTGGCTAGCGACATCCAGAAAGATGGAATCAGAATGCAGGGACTAAAACTGCGTAACTCCTGGCACCTCCCGCTGCGTGCTGGGCATCAGCGGTAGGTTAGCTGTGCCCAGGATGCTGTCTTCAGGTAAGGAGAAGCAATTCTCTACGTGAGCACCGACTTCCTACGTGATTCTGAGAAAAACCACTTAAGGTGTGGAAATGGCAGCATTGCGTAGTGAGATGGTTGCAGGGTTATACAGTGAAGGGCATAACGTGCCAAGATTCTGCATTGGTGGAAGAGGCAGGAGAGGAGCAGAGGGAGGTGTCTATGGCGTAGTTTACCTGGCAGTGTGCTGAGCTCTTCTGGTATTTGGCCCTACACAAGTGGAAAAGTGTTTAGATTATTCTGATAAGCTTCACAAAATTTTTTAATGTTATTTTCTTACAAAGCCAAGTTTATGTTGCTTAAGTTACATTATCCCCAGCTATCTGATGGCTTTTCCTGAATGATGGGCAGACAAGGAAGAATTAAGTATTTCCATCATCTCCTTGAGAAACAGCATCAGCTGTTCTATTAGAGGCCTCTGGACTGTTCTTTCACTTTTTCAGGTCTCCTCCTGAAGTTTTCACTGCCCAGGTGTAACCATTCCAGGCTTCTGTTCTCTGTTTTTACCTGTTCAGATGGGAAATGTAAAAAAACTAGAATGAAGCAAGAATGAAAGCACTTCTAAGAGCCTCTTCCCCACTGCATTAAGAGGCCGAAGGTTACGCAAGGGGAGTTTACGCTGAAGAGATTCTTTGCAAGCCCTCTGAAGCAAGTGTTCTGCTTTTTATTACTGGTTTGAATTAAGATTGATTTTCCTGGGATTCCTGGTCTCCCCCTTGGGACGAGCTCCAAAAACCCTGAGGCTCAAATGAAAATGGAAGGTGCTAATTAAAAGCACTATTTATCTCTCTTTGAAAATAGACCCCAAGAGTATGTGGGGATTGGCAGGGGGCACTCCTGGAAATAAGCTGCTCTCCTGCTTGATGTTGCAGGTGTTCAATGCCAACAGGGCTGTTTAGAGCTGGATCACAGTGGCAGAGATACGTAAAGTATTAGCTGTGAGCTCTAGTTCTGTCCCAGCTCAGCCAGAGATTTGGGGCCTGAAGCACATGCAACCTTCAGCTTCTGTTGGGCAGGAATTGCAGGTGCTGTCTGCGCGTGTATCCAGGAGATGAGTGCGCGTTATGTGTTCCCTCTGGTACCTGATGTATAGAGTGTCAGAGTTGAACTGGGTGCTTTTAGCCCTGAAGGTCTTGAATTCATTTTCTAGGGTATTGGCCAAACAGGGCTGTCACACTCTGACACCTCAGGACTGAGACCGCCCTCTGGCTATCTGCCGCCTTCTCCCTTTCTATCCCCCACCCCAACAAGCCTTGGAATAAGTTGGGTTGGCACACAGTGTGAAGAGGAGATGGAGTTGCCAGGTACTGATAACAGGGAGATGATCCAAAAACTTCTCCTCTTTTGAACTCAACTGAGTGCAACCAAAATGGTCAGTTCACTTATTTCCTCATCAAGTAGGCCTGATCCAAACCACTGATCAGGATTATGCTGCTATCACTGCACAAAGAACATAGCTCCAGAGTTGTATTAACTCCTCATTAGTAACAGAACTGGGAAGTCTGCTGTGTACTGTAGAAGATGTGCAGGAAATTGATACAAATAGGAGCAAGAAGCCAATTTTACATTTCTTTTGCTTACTCTAATTCACATTCTAGGTACCTAATATTAACAAGTAAGGGGTTAGTGAAAAGGGTTAAAGCAAGAAAGTCTATTTGTAGCCATGTAATGGGATATTCAAAGTTGACTCTGAAAGTTAGATATGAGAATCCCCCAAGAATTTAAAAGGGATCTGCATGCCTTCATACCTTTGGCTTCATGGATATTCCCAGTCTGACCGCAGACATCTGGAATTGTTTGGATGAGGTGCTTCCATCTCATGTTTATTCTCCAGGCTGTTATCCCTGCCATGCCACTTCCAGCAGGCAGGCTATCCTCATAATGCTGAGTTTGTTCTTAGAGCAGTCTCTTTGCTCTCGTTATATGGCACCCAGAAAAGATTTGCATCATTTTTTGCAGCCAGAACTTAAAAATTCTGTCCTTGTGAGGTTCTCCACCCATTTAAAAGGGTTCCGAGAAAATACTATACATCGAAGTGGAAATATCATCCCTGATCTCCCGTTGTCTGCTTCTTACTGTGGGTGGCTAAATGCCTCCTGGAACTGGGGATGGGATAGGGAATCTTTGCTTCTTGTCACTGCAAGCTAATGCCAGGGAACAGAAGTTCCTGATTTCTGCAGCCTAATTGGTAAAATACAAGAAATAGAGCTGGAAGATGAGTGTACTTTTTGACCTGTAAATATGACAAAACTAATGCTTTTACTAACAGCCACAGAGGACAGACTAAGATATGGATGAGCCATTGAGACCGAGGGTCACTGTTGCTTTCCAGATCTGGGAGGGACTATATTCTCTGTTCTTAAACGGCAAACTGTTGCCTTAGTGACCAAAAAAACTCCATGACAGCTGACTTCCCTGCCTTTCCACATATCTGTTGTTGGTGACAGGGAGAGAGTGGCAGCACTTTGGTTTTCATGGTGTCCCAGCAGCCAAAACAAAATGGCATCCTTTTGCCATTGCAAGGAAAAGCTTTGCTCTAGAAACTTGGCAAGCTGGTCAGAGGGGAAGGGATACAAAGTCCCTGGTATCTGTCACGGGATTAATGTCAGTAGTCTCTCAAATACAAATGGCACCCTGCAAGTGAAACTGCGATGCCATATGCCTGCTGTTGATTTCTGAGCTACAGCCACTGCTCGGGAATGCTGGTGCCTGCGTTTCCCAGGTCTCCGCTGGCAGTGTCTGTAGCGTACCCTGCACCAGCCCCATTGCCGCTGGGTTGATGTGTTCCCAGAATAAGGACATGTTCTCTAGTAGTTTTACTAAGAGAGACCTGACTTTCTGGCTCGTTGTCAAATTTCAAACCAGTCGCATTGTTTTACATAGTTTATTTTCTGTACTAGAGAGGCAGGGATACAGTTACTGTTACTCTCTTTGCAAAGCTTTTTCTTGTCCTGCGGGGGCCTTCCAAGAGCCTCAGGAGAGAGAGGCACCGGATGCAGGAAATGCACCAAGAGCCCAGATGACATGGGCAGCATCCAGGAGACTTCCCTGGCTCGTTCCAGCAGGGAGACACAGGTGGCACCTCCGTAAACATTTCACAACGTCTTGGCACGGAGCAGCACAGGAGAGTGCTTGACTTGGGTGCGCTCCCCGCTGTGTGTGTCCGAGTCCCCTGTGCAGCATCTTTGGCTGTTAGAAAACAGGTCTGGGCAGCGTCAAGCAGCCAGGCGGGAGGTGGCGAGGGCAGGAGGAGATGGGCGCACGTGGAGTGCCCGTGGGGCTGCCAGGCACCTCTCATTAGAATGCATTTGTTCCACAATATTACAGCCGGCTGGTTCATCTCTCAGTCTCTTTCTTTGCGAGGCTGTTGCTTACAGAAGGTAGAGGCAGGGACTTGGGCTGGGTCCAAACTCTGGTGCAGTTCTGCCTCTCCTCTCCTTGGTCTCTCGCTGTGCGCAGAGCCGGGCCCCCTGCTGTGCCCTCGCCAGCTTTTACAGCCGCCCTGCCTGTCAGAACAAATGGTACGGCTCAGAAAATAAACTCATCTCATTTGTATGACAACACGGCCCCTCCGGTTAGAATGCTGCACCATTGCTTTTAACAAGGCTTTAAGCTGTTCAGTTCAGAGAGTGTTACAGCCCCTGGTTTATTGAAATACAAACCTCCTGCGCAGTCATCCCAGGCGCATTCCCTAATGCCTAACCTAGACTATGATGCCCCCAGTGCCCCGTGCCCTGGCTAAGGCTGCCCACGCTGAATGATGTCACTCTTCATCGTAGTCCTGGGCCCTGCATCCCGTGTACTGCTCCCGACAGTGGAGAAAGAAAGGATGAAAAAACACCTTTATTCCTATATAGTGGAAGTGGCTGTGAATTTCTTGGTGAGCGTTGTTGTGACTTGGTCAGTCTGTGTGCAGGGCGGTATCTGGATATGGCTCTGGATACGTGTGTGTGTGAATGCAGGTACTTTCGTTTCCGTGTCTCCCCCATTCTGTGAGCGTCCGTCTGTGTGCAGGAGGGTTGAGTTCGTGTGTTCCTCTTTGTGTGTGTATCCATCTGTCTTTAGCTGTGTGTGTTTGTGTCTTGTTTCTGTGTGTTTGATGTGTTGGATTTTAAGTATGCTTCTGTCTTGCCTGTCTTTATGCAGCCAATGATTGCGTGTATTTATGCCTCTCAGTTGTGTACATGTATTCCAGCGCGCATGCTTTCATACAAATCTTGCTTACCAGTATTGAAGGTATGCAAAGGCCTCCTTACGTTGCACGTTTCCCCTCGGTGTGACGTCTTCCTGCAGTTCACAGGCAGGTGATTGACTGTGTCTGTTTCTTTTATGCTGCTTGGAGCAGAGTGGCCCAAGAAGGAGCCCTGGAGTTTTAGGTAAACCTAAAGGGTGCCTTGTTAATAAGGAAGGAAAATTTACAAGGAGAGAGAAAATAAACATTCAGTATACACCTGGTGACACACAACTCTTTCCAAAGTACACCATATGTTTATTCCAAATGATAAACAGAGGATCTGATCTTCCACTGTCAGTCAGTCATAGCTTTTCCAGGGAAAATGGGTACAGAATCACATATGTAGAAAACGAGTAATTGTGCATCAAATAGAGATGCACGCATGTGCCTGTAGATGGATCTATTATTCTCCCCTTTCAGCAGCCTCGCTACGGAATACCTATTTAAGGTTCTTCTGTGTCTTCCGTGCCCTCTTTAATTTGTGCTGGACCAAATGTGTAACTATTTAATCTTCTCATTAGTGCACGTACTTAGAATCAGGATGCCTGAATCCTCACTTTGCCACTGGTTTCCTGTGTGACCTTGACAAATTGTTGTGTGTTTATATCTCTACTCCCTCATTTGCAGGAAGGGCAGCTGATAGTGGGTTACCTTTCAGAGATGCCAAAGAGCTGGTATTGCTAACATGTTTTGAGATCCCTGGATTAAAGTGGTACTGGCAATCACAAAGCATTGATTCTTTAGCAATATGAACATTGCTGACGACCGAACATATAATACATCCTTAAGCGTGTGATGGATTTCCCTTAGGTAATAGAGCATCTCTGGGGATGTTAAAAGCAAAATACTGGCTGTCAGTAAAGCATGGGGTCTAACAGTAGGACCTGACTGAAAAGGTCTGCTCTCTTGACTGGACGATAGGCAGCGGCTGCTGCTCTGCCTGGTGAGTTGGGCTCTGTGAACCCAAGCATCTGTCCCCATTTGTTTGGCATAGGGTCAGAGGCTCCCTCTGCTATCTTCTAATGTCTGCGAGCAGGGATCTCCATGGTGGAGAGTGAGCACTAATGGAGTGCACAGCCATTTGTTAGCTAAGGGCTTGGGGTTTGCAGAGCTGCGTACATTCCTGCTGACGAGTGCATAGATAGAGGAGTAAACAACGGCCGCCAGATTTACTGCTGCAGCAAAAATAAACCATTTGTCAAAGAGAGGATAACACAGGGATGCCAACAGCTTGAGGCTATGCCACCTTGGGATGTGATCTGGTTAGAGCTCGCAAACCAAGCAGGATGGGACAGAAGTTCCGTTGGGATTTGGCTTGGAGTCCGTTCAGAAATGCTGCCTTTAGGGCTGCTGAGGAAAACGCTGGGGAGTCAATAGGGGGTGCACAGAATATTTCTTTACACAATGTTAACGTGTCCTGGCAAATATCAGACTAGGTAAGAGTCTAAGCTCTATGCTCTAACGCATTTCTGTCCTATAAATCAGCTGCTCCCAATTACAATGCCAAAAGACAACTGTTTTCAGTATATACGAAAGGCTTTGCTGGGCATTCTACGCTATTTTAAGAGTACTGTACTCTGTGTATGGTGCAGCAGCATTGATCAGATCATTTGTGGTAATTAAAAACCCTGTGGCAAGTTTCATCAGGGGCAGGTGACAGGTCAGTTAATTATTTTTAGGAAGCAAAATTCCCTTTTCAGTTCTGAACAAATTTGATATCTCTTCCTCTCTACAGAAAGAGAAAAGTAACAGCAAAATTATCTTTTCCCTGGGGGTGATATGGTATTGCCATTAATATTAATAGAATATACTTCCCTTTATATTTGGCCAAATTTCAGTGAATGGCAATATACAGAATACATTAATTACATGTTTGGTAAAAATTAGCAAGAATTAGTAAAGAGTTATTTAACCTGGAAAACTGAAGCTGATTTTATAACAAAGGGGATGTGAATTTAACCTGAAGCACAGATTTTTAATAGCAGGAATAAGTCTGGAAAGTAGAAACATTGATAGAGATTGCCTGGTGGGAAGTTAGATGCCAGTGTGTACCGAGATGTATCCTGAACCGAGGAAGCCGATGCCCCAGTTGTCCTCCCCTTACACATTTGTAATATATAATATATAGTTAAAGTGGCACAATATTGAAGAAGATATATTTGTCCACTTAATTTTCATTGGAGTTACTGACTCCCATGTCGACAAATTAAAGGGAATAAGGCTTAGGGAAGGATCAGGCTGCGCCTGGAGAATCAGCACGCCACAGAGCACTGATGCAACGGTCTCCCCTTGTATGGGTCCTGGGAGACCCAACTTGAAATACATCACTTGCATGAGATTCATGCCTAGGGTATATTGCCCTGGAGGAGGATGATCCCACTTGCACACTGGATTGCGCCTGGATGTAGGATAAGGTAGGGTTCTTTGGTACCAAGAGGACTTGGGCCAAGAGGAGCATGCTCAGAGAAAAGCAGAAAAAGTGTCAGCTGACACTTAAAAGAGTAAGAGAGTTGAAAGATACAGGCTTAGACCTAAGAGAGCCTTCCAGCTCCCGACAGGAGGGAAGTGGCAAGGAGCAAACATCCAAATGCTGAATGCTAAGTGGAAGTGGATTAAGGAGATGGAGTGCATGGCTCTAAAGATCCATGCCTGCCTGTTTTCTATGACTGTAACACTTAAGATGAATTGTCTAATGTGAAGCTGCTGTTTTGCTTGTCCTATCAGAAATTTAACAAATTAATATCAGAGCTAAAAATTGAAAATGCTGTAGCTGAAGCTGTTACAAATGCATTTGGCTTTGATAGTCTTCATGGGCTGGGCACAGGGTAAACCTGAAAGCTTGTGACAAGAAGACTATCATGAGAGCTTTTGTAACTGCAGAGCAAGCACCACGGCACGTTCTGCCCTACATAGCAGAATTTGCTCACATTAAGCCCTTGGAGAGACTGTGACATGATGCGTGCCCCCAATTGTCTGCCATGTCCAAGGAAGCCATGTTTATCGCTATAGCATCCCCTTTCTTCTATAGGCAACCTACCATCTCTACCAAAAACAAGAAGGAAAGAAAGCCTAAAAGGTGAAGAAGGATTTTCATTATGAAGTTAATTAGCTTCTGAGCCAAGCTGCACCTTTTCAAGAGGAGGAATTAGAGGGATTTAATTGCTTTATCAGCCTTCTCTTTGATTTTCAGCAATCAGGCCGATTCCATTTAATTTAACTGCCACAGATGAGAAGAAAATTGATGCACTCACCTGCCTCGGAGCAGAAAGAGAGAGTGAGAAAGAAAAGTTGGAGAAATTGGCAAATATAGTGTCTGCAGATTAATGAAAACCAACAGCATTTGCTCACAATTGGAAATGATGTGCCTGCCCTGAGGTGTTTGGAGCTGTGCGTGTGCCGCTGTGCATGGTGATGTGAGACCCATCTTAATGGCAGAGAACAGGGAAAAGGGGGTGGACCTGCCCTGGGGAAAGAGGGAAATATATTCTTGAGATGATCGAGGATCAATTAATGAATGGATGTGCAGGGGCGGGTAGAGAAGAAAGGAGGAGGGAAGCGGCCAAAGCCTCATGCTAGCATATAAGCAGGCAGAGGTCGATGTGCTGAGTGGGCTTGGTGTGGTACCTGTTGTTATCCTCTACTGGTGGGCTGTATCCTGCATTGGCCAGGGGAGAGGCTGGGTTCATGCTTTTGGTAACTGATGGTCTGTTCATTTTGCTGAGGTACAGGGGAGAGTTTGCAGTGCAGGCTTTTGGCATATAGCGTGCCTTTGCCGAAATGCATTTCCTTCTGTCAGAATGAGATTTGCTGTTGCTCCCTTCCATGTTCTTTAGAGATACTTAATGCAGAGGTGAATGAGACACAAACCCAATGTGTTGAAGAGGAAGAAGGAAATTAGAAGTGACAGGAATAGCAGAGGATGGTCCGTGAGGAACTGACGAGGAAGAAGCGGCAGGGGAGGGAGCTGAGGCTCGTAGAACTGGGATCCGCACGATGAGAGCTGACTTCCTCCAGCTAAGGTGTGGCTTTGCAGAGGGCCTGCAGGCTTTAAGTCTGTTAAACGAGACAGTCGCTTGTAGCCGTCTGTGGCCACGATAGCAGTCTGGGAAAGCTGTCTGATTCTCAGCCCCTCGCTTTTCAAAAATGAGGACTCCTGAAGGTTCCTAGAGATAATCTTTCAACAATGGACCCAAGTAACTTTTTAAAATCATGACCCAAAATTATAATTTGACTGTATTGGAAAGCCTGATTTTCAATGGGAGCGCACTTGGTTTCCACATCACATTGCTTTGGGAGTACGTGAGCTAATTTTTTCACCATTGCTGGCCCCCAGTTTGAGGAGGGCTGTTCCCTCACTTAACCAACATCAGACAAAGGTCTTGGTTGGGAAACTTTGCGTCCTTTTGGTCTGTGCAGCAAAGGTGAGACTTCCACCTGGGTCTCCAACCAAGTCTTTGTTTGAGGGAAGATGGTAAGAGTGGGTGAATAAAAATTGTTCAGGAAGATGGCATTTTATTTTAGTTGTGTCCCCTCAAAAAAAGACCATCAGGGGAATTATTTGGTTTTAAGAGAGTGTTTTCCACCAGAGAAGACTGTTTAGCTGAAAACAGAAGCTTACCACTGAAACATCAGTTTCACTGAGATTTTGTTTCCCAAAAGTTTTTGATGGAAGCCTCTCAGTACGATTGACACCTTCCATTTCACTCTTTTGAAAGTGAAAGGTTTTTTTCACTTTAAAATAACTTTTGTTCAAAAATGTGTTTGATTCTATAATATTTAGATGGTTCTTTAAACAAGAATATTAAAATATTTTTTTATTTTATTGGAATAAAACATTTTGATTGACCCAAATTTGTTTCTGTCAGGAAATTTATTCTATGACAGATTTCTTTTTGTGTGGATCATTTCCAGTCCTAGGTTAAACAAATTTCAAAATTGAAAGTTTTAAAAAAAATTGGGAATTTCCAGTTTCTCCGTAGATACCACAACTGGGGCTTTCTTCTCCCCTGGGATTCTGAGTCTGTTTTCTGTTTCAGGTCTATGTATTGAATTTTAACAAATCTCTTATGGAATGGTACTTTTCCCATTGTTTAGATCACATATTATCTTTGGCGCAACCTGACTATGAGAATGATCTTGAATTATTTGTAGAAGGCCACATTAGGGTTTGATCAGATTAGCTACGTTATTTTAGATAACTACTGGAACTGCATGTCAAGAAATGGCTTTTCCTCAGGCAAAAGAGGGAAGGCAAGTGGAAGCTGAGAAAAGGAAGGAAAGGCACAGAGGGTCGAGTGACTTGGCCAGGGCTGCACGGCAGCGGGGAGCAGACTCGGGAACACAGGCTGCGTCTTTGGACGCGCGGGAGAGCGCTAAAGCCAGTAGCCTGCATTGCCTCCGTGGCAGCCTGTCTCTGGGCTCCATACCAGTGGTCAGTCCGGAGTAGAAGCAGGAGCATTTAGAAGCTGTCATCGCCCTTACAAGTCAGTCTGTCAGTTTTGTGAGGTGGAGTTGGCTCTTTGCTAGAATCTAACACCTTGAGGTACAGACTTAAAAAGGAGCAGCTTTGTGGGCTGTAATTAAGACTCTGGAAGGGACTTTTTTCTGGTGATTTCTCTCTGCTCACCCACAGCAGGTTAGATGAAGGGGTTAATAAGGTATTATTTCCCCACAAAAGCCCTGACGGTGCATTTCCTCACAGCTTGCCTGCCAGGCTTGGCCTGGCTCTGTGGATCAAAGGCTGGTTATCACTAATATTGAGCTGTTGTAACCTCTGTCCCCTTTGATTAAAGTGGCGCTGCTGTGAATTTCTCAGTTAATCATGCCTCGGCTCGCAAGGGTCAGCTTGCAACTTGGCAAGTTCAGAAAACTACAGCGGAGGAGAGAAAGGTAAAATGTATTATGCAAATGCAGTTATGATTGAGTCTGACTCCACCCGGCCCAGGCCTCGTGCTGCTGGAGAGGCTGGAGGGAAAGGAATCCATAGCCTGTCCTTCGACAAGAGCCTCTTGGTGGCGAAAAGGGGATGGAAAAGGAGACTCTTCTTTCTTCTCCCCTGAACTTCCCTCACCACTGAGGAGCGGCAGGGTTTTGGGGACTTTGAAGCCCCCAGCAAGGCACAGTGTGTTCAGAGAAGAACATGACCTCCCAGACTTTTTCCATCCCTGGGAGCTATGATTTACGTTTTGTCCTTGGACTACACTGAAATGAGAGCTCCGCCAATGGTTTCAGGACCACTAACTCTGCTTTCTACTCCACATCACTTCCCAGAGCCTCAGGATGAGAGGAATCAGCAGGCATCGTGGCAATGTGGATGCAATTTCAAAGCGCATAGTAAGATAGACAGGTGTGTAAGCCACGAGGTGTATGTGCAGGGCTAAAAATGAAGGTTTGAGCCCCAGGAAGGCCGTAGCGTGGGATGTGCCAACACAGTTGGCAGTGAATTAGGTTAGTGAACACAGCAGCCTAACCCTGTTTTGAGGATGCTGAAGGATAGGACTACTGTGTAGAAAGAGGTCAGGATTGTTGAGTCTCATTATGAAAATCACTCTTTTCTGTTCTGTGTTTTGTTTTCCGTACCTGCACTAGGGTGTGGTGGTATTGCCCTGCTGTATGGAGGTGGATAGGAGAGTTCCTCAGCACTCAGGATTAGATTTTTTTAGGAAGGTACCCTATTCTTAGTAACATTTCAGTAGCCCCTAGAATTGGCTGTCAAGAACTGGACTATCTACAGGCATATGGTAAAGCCATATGTACACGTGGAGATTTTAAAGGTGTAGAAATACCTGTATAACATACCAGTGAAGCATTTCTACTGTGGTTGCAAAACTGAGCTGTGTACTTTCCTACTGAATCCAAGTGAAACAAGTTACGGCTGTAACTCCATTTTTGCTGTTATTACTGCATCTTCAGGTGTGGTTTTGCCAACCAGCTATTCATCAAGGTTTAAACCCTAGCTATCAGAGTTGCTCCGTGAGAGAGATGCAGCCTCGGAAAGGTCTGTGTAGAGCCGTTAGGCCAACGGTGTGGTGGAGTGACTGAGCCACGGTTACAAACAGCTCAGCAGTGCAGCCAGGAGCAGAACCGTATGCCCAGAGCTCCAGCTCCCCTGCGCCAAAAATTCCTGCTTCTCCTGGCCCTGGCTGACTTTAGCAGTGGTTCTCAGATTCAGGAGTTTGCCTGCAGACAAAGGGAATTTGCTGTTTCCATTGGCCTGGCAGAATCTTTCCTTATCAGTTCATATTCTGTCTGGATCCCAGTCTAATTTGCTAAGTCATCCCATTCCTACCTTCTCTCCTACTCTTAGAGGAAAGGGGTGTTTTCCTGCCACTGCCGAAAACTGTTGTGCTTCCTGGCCGTGATGGCGAGAGGAGGGAGGGCAAAGAATGAGATGTTTCTAGGGAGACTGGTACATTTCAGCTCCAGCTGTGCTGCAAAGCAGATCTGAACTGGTGAGCAGAGGTGAGGGGAGAAGGCAGCGCCGGGGCACGCCTCTACTGCTGCAGTGCGGGTCTGAGCAGAGCGCCGAGCACAGAGGGGGCGTGGGGAATGCTGGAGGAAGAATGAGCACGGCAGGGCATTCTTGATCAGACCCACTAATTAACTGCTTGCTTTTATTTTATTTACTCCAATCTTTCTATTTTTGCATCATTTGTTTTCCTGTTCAAGCGAAACAGCGAGGAACTTTTTAAAATTTAAATTCAGAAGTGCTGGAACTGAGCTCCTGCTGGGGAGAAAGTCCTGGAGCTCTGCTCCTGATGGCTTTTGGGAACGGATGGCAATGTTTCATTGTCTCTCGCTCCCTTCCAAAGGCAGGTACCATTCTGCTCTGTTGGGGCACGTGGCGCTCGTTATGTTATCAAACCTCACAAGCATGGGAACGGAACCGCAACGCCTGCTGCTATTTGAAAGACCCCTAAGCTTGAATTTTAGTAGGTAACGCATACAGACATCTTCCCATTGTGGGCTTTTCCTCACTTTACGTCTGTCTTTCCCTTGTGTGCTTCTCAATCCTTTTGCACTGTTTTGTTGTTTCAAATTCCTAACATATAATTATTCTGTATTTTTTGGAGATGTTAAAGATACTATCTGGATGGCTCAAAGGTACAACATGGTCCTGGGCAGGATTTAATTAAAAATTACAGTTACATGCCTACAATCTCCTCTTTAAAAAAAAAAAAAAAAAAAAAACAAAAACAAACCTCAATTACAGCTCTTTTGTCAAAGTGCTTTGGGGAGATAATGCAGCACTGCTGTCCCCATTGCACAGATAAATCGTGGCTGGGAGAAACAGCTCACCCAAGGTCAGGAGAGAAGTCTGTACTAGAGTCAGGAGGTGAATAAGTGTTCCTGATAATCCATCTGTTGTATCATATGCCCCCTTCCTACAGACCGTGGGTTTTCCTTCAGCTTCTGTTTTCCCATCTTCTGAATCTCCCTCTGATTTCTTGGTCAAGCCTCCAAGAGAAGAAACTGGCATTGCGCTGTGAGCTGGGGATTAACAGAGTCTGCTCAGGTCCAGAGTGAGTGCCTTCTGTAATTCAGTCTAAGGACTGGTGGCTTCGCTATCGGGAGGTTGTCATGAAACGCCACAGTCAGCGGGACTGCTCCTCTGTCAGGACTCAGAAGGGCTCTGTAGAACAGGAGCCACACTTTCGACTTCCTCTGTAAACTGCGAACTTGTGTAACTGTGAAAGAAAGGGTGTGATGGGCCAGAAACAAAACTCTTAAGTCTCTGCATCTTACGCCATGCACATTATGTTTCCCCTGGCAAGAGAGAGCACCTTCAGCCCAGGTGAACCTTCCAGCGTCCTTTCTGTGGTTTCCTTTGCAGATCTGGATCACTTGCTCTGTAAAGGAGCTAAATGAAATCAGGCTATCAGGTCCTTTTGAAATTCAGTGGAAGCTGGGCGTCTCTCACCCTTCACTTAGTTTAAAAAATCCCTAGTAGTGACATACAAAGGGCTCATCAGAGCAGGCTTCTTTGAAACACTTAATGCCATATTTCTTCAGTTGTTAGTATCTGATCTGTGCACTACTGGATCCCCCAGTAGCGTTAATGCGATTGATCCAGCTGCAGGTACAAGTGGAATTTCTGTTCAATGTGCTGGAGCACTTGGTAGGGTTTTTAGGCATGCAATGTTTTTATGCGTTACAGGACATGTGGGAGAGTTATGCCTGGGCAGACAGAAGCAATAGTGGGATGGGTCTGTGACTCAGATCATTACAGACTCTTTAGAAAAGATATTCGTATGGACAGTCCTTGCCATGAAATACAGCACTCCCGAGGCTGCTCTGATTTACATTCCAGATTTCCCCCTGCAACAGCCCAGTATCCCAAAGTTACAAAGGAGGTAAATGCTAACCCCCTTTAAGTTAGAAGTCCAACATAAAAGCTTATTCCTTATTTATCAGAGTTAATTCTTTCAGTGGTGCCCATCACTGTAATATCCTGCTTTCTCTCTGCATCTTCTATCCTTCCTTCTTTCCCTCCTTCCTCCTCTTTCTTCCTCTTGCCCTTCTTTTCCCTCCTTTCTTCCCTTCGGCCCTCTACTTCCCTGTGCGAGTTTGCTGCCTCTTGATTAAAATGTTGACTTTAACTTGGAATTAACCTGATTAATGTAATTGAAAGTAAAAGTCTGCTGCTCAGCACTTTGGGTGATGAGTGGAGATGGATTGAGAAAGAAAGCTTTCAGATTGAATACACTTCTCTCCTCTGGCTGTTAATTGCACCGTTTACTGGTACCTGACTCACTGACCGTCAGTGTTTAGTCCAGTTAATGATGATACACAGTCCATACTTTCCAGAGATAATTAAAAAACATTCCAGCAGACACTCTGCTGCAGAGAGCTTTCCTATCTGTCGCAGTCAGCAGGCCCCAGGGGTTAGGGGTCGTAGTACACAGAGACAGAGAAGGCTGTTCTCTGGGTGCAGAGTTGAGCTGGCCTTGGTTATGCAGGTGTTTTGAAGACAGGAGGGATGGTAGCTGCTTTACATGTTGGCTTTACTGTGTCTGTCTCCTGACTGTACAATATTGTGCGTGGGTGAGCATGAAGGCTCTCTGGGCTTGGGGGTCTATTTTTGTGCTTCCAAAGCACTTTGGCTAAGACATAGGATTTGTAAGTAGAGCTCTTTCCCTGCAAAGTCATTTCAGCTCTTACCCATCAGGGTAACTCAGCACTGAGATTAGTGAGAATTAGGCATTTAAAGGCTTTGTGCATCTGGACATTGGTCTCTTGTGGCATACTTTTACATCTGCAAAATAGGAATGCTCAGACTCCCTTACAGATGGGGAACTCTCAGATGACTGTGGACAGAGATTTAGAGAAAATGCCTTGGCTGCCATATACCAGAGACTCCCATACGCTGAAGTGGTAGTAGAAAAATTTTTTCTCCAAATATAAGAATCCATTTGGAAGCAGACTGGCAAGGGATGTGGTGAGAACCCTTATATTGCTGAAAGAAGTATTCAGTCAAAACAGGTAATATGTACCAATGCCAGCATTGGTTAATATATTTGCTAATGACCTGAAAAAGGAATGAACAAAGGGAAGAGGAACCTGTAGGTGTGACAAAGGTTGGTGTGCCGATCAAGATTGGGAAAGATGACGATGGACCTGACAGCAGCAGATGAGTAGGTAACAGAAAGAATAGATTTACACATAGAAGGAATCCTGAAATAATCTACTCTGCTCTCCTGAGCGAGGCACATGTTGTACAGATGACGTTAAGAGAGTAAGAACTCACTATTTTAGTTGGCACTTTGTTCCAATAGTTAATCACTGTAAATTAAAACTGTGGGCTGTATTTTTCATTTGAATTTGCCTGTGTTCTAACTTCCAAGCCACTGGTTCTTCTCTCTGCTAGATTAAAAAAACCCTTTTATATCCTACGTTTTCTCCCTGTTCAGATACTTCTATGTTAGACTCAGTGCAAGATAATGCACACCAAAAGCTATGATTTGCATTTCTTGTATGCCTTATGCCGTCAACTCAGGAAAAAAAAGCTAGGTGTCACTGTGACCAGCTCAACAAATATAAGTACTCAGCATGTCCTCATCCACCCTCTCTTGTCCTGCTGCCATTTCCCTTTACACATAGGCTATGTGCAGTGACCTGACTATGAGCAGTGTTGAAGCTCTGGGGAAGAGGATGAGATTTTAATGAGAGGAGTGGGGTTAGTGTTTATATTACAGTAGCAATGAAAGGCTCTCATGAGATCAGAGCCCTTGTCATGATAGGTTTTGTGTTTTGTTTTTTTTTAAAAAAAAAAAGGCCAAAAAAAAAAAAAAGGCAAGCAGATTATATCCCAGAGGTTTTATAATCCAAACGGTCTGGAATTTGGGAAGACTGTATCCTCACACATAGGGAATCAAGATCTGGATTTTGAACTCTCAGAGGGGAGCAAAATGAGGACTGCGAGCCTCACCTCTTGCCCCTTAGTCTAGAACTGGTATTGTAAGATCCTCCTGCATCTTGGGTAGCTTTTAAAATTGGTACTGCTGTGCAGAAAAAGAGTGAAACAGTGAATTTTTTTTTTTTTTCTTCCCCCCCCCCCCCCATACTGTCTTGTATTCCCAAGAGACTAGGAGTCTTCATGTAGCCATGGTGTATTTCTATATATTGAAATAAAACTTAATTAGTGATAATAGTAAATGTTAGAGGCTACAAGCCCCCTTTCCTCTGGGCAGGTAACTCCTCTAGGGGATTTTCAAGCATTTGTATCTGGAATGGGCCAGATTTAGTATATGGTCAGGCATTTGGTCAGGATGCCTAGCCAAAGCATCCAAAAATACTAAGTCCAAGAGAGTGGTTTCTTGTCCTACTTCTCTATCTAAAGGCATAGGTTGTTTGTTTTTTTGGGTTTTTGGGGTTGGGGGTTTTTTTTGGCTTTAAGTAGGAACTTTGAAAATCTCTGGTAAATCCTAGCTTAAAAAAATAAGGCGGGGGGGGGGGACTTTGGAGTATGAATGAAGAGCTGTGTCCTGGCTCTGTTCCATAGTCCTTCTCTTTTCATTTTTTTACTTTGCATGGCTATATCTGCTTTAGCCTTTGTTTCATGCTCTTTTCCGTGGTTATCCCATCTTCTCTGACCCTTCTCTCCCTGCTCTATGTAACATCTGCTTGTACCCTTCCCCACCACCACTAGGTCCTTTACCTTTGTCCATAGCCCCAGGCTGTCTTTATCAGATTTACCCTCAAGGCCATCCTGTGGAGTATAGGAGTGCTTTCATGTCCATTCAACAGCAAAAAACCCCAAGACTCAGAAGAGCAAAGGAACTTTGGTCAGGGCCACCTAGCAAGTCTTTGGTACAGCTTGGTTTGACCAGCCCCTAAGACCACGAGTAGTCACTTAAGAGCTAGGTGACCTTCCTCTAGATTTCCAGTGGGATTTTTTCCATTGAAATTTTTTCCCATCATACTAACAGTGCTAAGATGAGAAGAGGGAACGTTTCCCCACGGTGGGCTGGTCCCTGCCCTTGACTGACCTGTGCCTCTGCAAGTGGGACATAGATGCACCTGGGGGCATAACTAGGGTCCTTGAGACCTGGCTTGCTGGCCGCTGGGTGAGTTCCCAAGGGACATTGACCTGTCACAGCAGAGGGTGGCCCTGCTGTGGGTTGCTTTGGGCTTGACCTTGATGCTGCATTGAGTCTTTCCAGTGCCTGAATGTGGCTGGTGGGTGAGGCTCGCGGAGGCAGAGTGCAGCGGGAGGATGCTGCCGTGGGACCAATTGTGCTGGCACTTGCGAGGAGGCCAGGCTGGCTCTTGTTTGCTATTCCCTGCACACACGCAGGGAGCCTCGTGCACTAAGTGACATCAAGGCTCATTATTTTCATCAGATGCCACATTTGTAACCTGTTACCAAGTAAATTGTGATAAAATAGACTGGAGCAGCCCGGAGTCTGACTCTCTGTGCTGAGATGGCTGCTGTGAGCATAGTAGGCAGGTACAGAGCCTTACAGGACTGCTGGCTCCAGCACCTTAAAGGAGCAGGGAGCTCTCACAGACAGTAGATAGAGGGTCTGGGTCAGAAGATGCTTATAATGCATCTTTTTGGCAGACACTGTGTGCATGGGATGAGGGTGAACTGTGTCCCTCCAATGGTCCCAGGAGGTAGGTCATTTACCTCCCTCCCTCCCCTTCCTGCTATTGGGGGAAGTGACTTGCCCAATGTCACATAGTAAATCTACAGCTTCATCTTCTAGTTCTGCACCCTGTGCTTGAAGCCAAGAATGGGTCCCTCGCAAGTTACAATCCAAATGGCAGGATGAACAGCAGTGGACCAGCAGTTTTCACATTTTCTTTCCCCCGTGATAAGAGTTCAGATGATGTCTGTGACTTGCAGTGGTAGTTGAGAGCACAGAAAAAAAAAAAAAAAACAAACCAAAAAAACACAACAACCCAGCTCATTGCTGGGGTTTAGTTTTCTGACTTTGAAGATTCTCTAAGTCTGCCTGGGACATTCAGGTTTTTGGAGAGGAACCGCATTTGTTCCCATAGCAGAGGTACCCACTCTGTTTCAGTTGCTTTGTGCTTCCCTCCCAAGCCTCTCCCTGCCCCACAGATACAGACAAATATGTTTGCTCTACAGCACATTGTGAGGCTGGATTAGATATTCTCTTTAGTTTGTATGTGGAGAAACTGAGGCAATGAGAAGCTAAGAAATTTCTGCAAGGACACTTTTGTGTCTATGAGAGTTAGAAAGCTGAGAGTAGGAGCCTCTCCAGAGTGCTCTCCCCTGAGATTTCTAGTCTCTATTTCTGACACACATGGAAATACCTGCTGTGGTTTTAAGGAACAAATGGGACTTTTAGTGGAGATCAGATCTTCCAGTGCTGTGCATATATGTAATTGAACTGCACCCCATAGCACACTTTATTTGCCTTCCAAATAAATATGTTTTTACATAATTAATAGATGCTGAATAGCAAATACAAAGATGCTTCACCAGGATATGTTACTGGTGGTGCTGCAGTGGAACGTGCTGGAGGTGGTTATAATGATGGTTGTAAATACAAAGTTTCTTAGGAATTTTAATACATCAAAAAGTGGGCTGTGATCCAGAGCAAGAGTAGTTTTTGAGAAGTTGGACTAAACAGAATGAAGTCATTTTAAAGGCAATGTAAATAGTTCACTTTGGAAAAATCAAGATGGTATGATTTTTAAAGCCTTTCTGCATTCTGATCTTTTACAAATAGAAGAAAATGTTGAAGTGAAAATGTTTTCAATAGAAGTACAAATGTGTATCAGAAAATAAACTGATAATATTTACTTCTAGATTTTTAGTTTAAAAATACCTCTGGCATAGTGAAATTATGAAATACTTAATTGATATGAAAGGTATGTTGTGGGGGGAGAGAGTGCATGAGCGTTTTTTCTAACTTTAGCTATATGCATCTGGACTGTGGTTACTAGCTGACTAGCTCTTTACTGCAGCATTTCTTCAATGCTTACTGATCCCTTATAAATATAATAGAAGGTATGCTCTACTCTCTGCCCCAAAGGTCTTACAATTTAAATTGGCAGTTCAGAAGAAATATCTCCCTATTTCAGGAACTGGAGCATAGCAAGATCAGTGATTTGCTCAAGGTGACATGGAAAGTATAAAAAAACTCAGCACCAGCTCATTCCACTGTCTGGATGAGATCCATCCTCCAAGTTACCCCTCATTTTGGGAGCCCTCTGTGATTTCTGAGCTGGCTTGCTTTGCTGCCCCAGCGGCTTGAGGTGGGGAGATGGCCAGTGGCTGGGGACAGGAGTGGCCGGCCAGCTCTGCTGCAGCTGTCACTGCTCTTTGCTGACAGTTGCTGTAATCCATGGTGCCTGCTTTTATGGTGCTAATTAATCTCTTTTAATTAATGAAATCCTTCTACCTCATGTTCCTCCCCTTCCTTTCCTCTTTGCCTCTCTTCACCTTCCACAGCTGAAACCTACAGTCCTCCTTGAGCAGGGGCTGATAAAATCTCCAGCCTTTAAACATCTCTGTGTACTTGTCTGTGGCAGTGCTGGTGGCTCCATCTGCTTTTCTCCTTTGGTGCGGTAGCAGCTTAATCTTCATGGCCTGTTATCTTTGAAGCACACTTGATTTCTCAAAAGAAAAACAGCTAAGCATTTTAGCACCCGCTGCTTTCCTTCATAGGCTGCTACATGTCATTGCTGTTTAATCATGGCCTGAGTTTGCAAACACTGCGTGTGTAATGGTACTCCTTTGAATAGACTTATGGGCTTGATTGGGACAATACATTCAGATAATATTGCTTGCCAGTGTCTTTGCACTCCAGGACTGTTTATCTTCTTTAATTCCATCCCTTAACTCCTACTCATAACCTTTTCTCTCTTCTCCTCGGGGCACAGCATCTAATTCTTGTCCTTGTGCTGTGAAACTTGTCATTCCGTGATGGGTAAATCGAGGAGCAGAAAAGAGGCTTGGGAATTGCAGGACGGGATGTATCCAACCTGTCCACCCCCACTCCAAGTTATCACTTGTGGTATTCCTGCAAAAGCAAGGACCAGAGCCCTGCTGCACAAGTAATGCACAACACACAACAAAAATATAGTCCTGGTCCTGAAGGACGTTCAGTTCATCTTGGGACAAACAGCCCATTTCTGGACTCACAGACACATGTCACTGCTTGGCTGAAAGGTGATAGAAAATTCTAGGAAGCAGAGCCATCAGCATTACAAGGGGAAGTTTCCATACCCCTGAACATTCAGCTGCTAATCACAGCATATTTTTTCCCTTTGCAAACCCTGCCAGATACATTGTTCTCTTTGTTACATTTTTTTTCAGCAGTTTCTTTCCCTCTCTCAATATCTAAGTTTACAGTGCTTTTCCTCCAGCTCTAGTGGCTGATTTACATACAAAAGGGTGATCAGCTGTGGGAAGAACAGTCTAGCAGATCAAATACTAAGTGACATTAAGTAGCATGTAAATGACTTTACTTCGATTCTTTGCTGAGCTCTGAGTTGCAGTGTGACCATGTACACGGTAATTAATTCCTATGCCTCAGCTCCCCAGCTGTAAAATGGGCATGGTTCTGAGTTCCTGGGAAGTCCTGTGTTAGTCCGAGGCTGACGTGAGCAATGCCTGTGCAGAGCTGAGAAACTGTGGTGGTGGTATCCATTCAGACATGTCCTTAGAAAGCTGCTAGAAAGGCAGTTACTGTCAGTGGTAAGAATTGTATTGTCTTGTTTGTATGACAGAGCCATGCTTTTACATGGCCCAAGAACTGCATAGGGACCCTCTAGTTACATTAACTTCTGCTTTTTTCTGTTCAGCCCTGTCCCTTTGGGTCAGAACATGCACACAGTCCAGTGGAAGGTAGAACTGCATACTGGCTCCTTAGCACAGTGAAGGTCCAGGCGTACAAATCAATATAGGGAGATATATCGACATCAGAAAAACTTTCATGACTCGTATAGTGGTTTATAGTTTAGTCAGAGAGAGAGAGAGAAGAGCATACTTTAAAGAGTGGTCATAGGAAAGTGACTGTTAAAAAGCTCTGTCTCGCTGAATGCATCTGCTCACACTCGCTCTGATTCTCACTTTCCTCATGATGGTGTAAATCCAGAATTGATCTGTTAAAGTCAACATGAATAGATTAATTTTTAACGTATGTTCTCCATGTAGTGGGACAAAATCAAGTCATTAGTGTAGCATCAAGTCACTGTTACACTGGAAACTGTAAATGCTGTATGAAACACATATACCTTGTAGCTTTAAAGGACCAGATTCTTTTCCTGGTTGGGCTGTTGCAAATCACAGATGATCCTGTTCAGGTCAGGGTGAGCCCTGACAGGCTGAATAAAGCCTGACTCAAGATGCAGAATTACCTGAAAAAGGAAGGGAGCAACAGCGAGACCACGGAGGCTTAGTAAAAGCTCTTGTCGTCATCTTCTCTCATGGCTGCATACAAAAGGTCTACCCCAACTTCGACTCTGTCCCAACCCAAAAATACACCCCAGGTGTCCCTTGCAGAGACCTTTGCCTCTGGATCAGAGGTGATTTCAGCCAAGCGGTGATGTGGACATACTGAACTTTTCTCCCCAAAGGGCAATCTCATCCATCCTTGAAAGGAGACCCGTGGAGCAACATGTGCTCTCATGCCTCACCATGCCTCTCAAGTGGTAAATGAGTATCACACACTGAGAGAGGGACTATGGGGGCTGAGAGAGCTGTGGGGTCTCCGCTGACACCAAACACGTCACTGAGCTGCCAATACAATGAGAGCTGGGAGAGCTGCTGGCCTAGGATCAGATGTCAGGGAGAAGTGGCAGGAGGTGAGAAGTGCCAGGAATACTGCTTCCCAGCTGGCTCTGGAAACGGTTTATGCCTGTGTCCGTCCGCACTCGGATCAAAACCTCCCTGAATTATTCAGGTGTTCTTTGAAAACTCTCATCATGCAGAAAGTGAAGGCAGCTTGGCTTTACCTGCTGGAAAACAAGCACTCATTGTAAGCTCCAGGGCCAAACCAAGGTTCCTCTGCTCACACAATGACAGTGGCTCCTGCAACCTTTATGGTAGGAGTTCTCCGTTCTTGTTACAACAGGTTCTCACATATAGGCTCGAATGTGTGGGCCTTCAGTCCTTACAGGCTTCAGTAAGTTTGCATCTAATTGGGCCCATCCTTGCAGTCCTGCACTTCCCCAGCATTTTGGGCATGTGGCTATAGGTGCACTTAAGAACAACTACTGGCAAACCCATCTGGATGGTGTTGAGTGGTTCCAGCTGTATCAATGGGAAGAACATTCAGTTCAGCCTAAATGAATCAAATAAGGTAGCACAAACTTGAGATTTCCAGGAAGGCGGGGGCAGTGTGCACCCTTTTGTGCTGTGATGCTGTAACCGCTCTGTTGAAGTGACGGAGCCCCAGCACTGACCGCCCCCCAAAACTCTGTGGGCAGCAGTGCACAGCAGACAGTGCCACACATCAGCTTAAAAGAAAAAAAATGGCCTGAGAAGGGTAAGTGAGGCAGAGTCAGAGCTCTCTGCTGTCCTTTTAAGCTACCAATAGCTTCCTCTTCTGGGGAGCGAGTCCAGCAATCGCCATGTTAGAAGAGCCGGTTTGGTATCATGGGCGGATGTAGCTGTCTTACACGTACAGTCTTCATACCACTTTCTGCATATTAAGCCGTCTTGCATATCCGAGGCTGGGATTACTCAGTCCAGCTTTATCAACTGTGATGTCTTTGTAATATTTCAGTTGTGTGTTTTCTTTTAAATGCCAATGCCAGGAGAGAAATTATTACATTAAAAAGTAACTTCCATTTTTAGAATGGCACTTTACTAGCCATGTGGCTGAGAAGGTGAAAGGATTAAAAATAATTCCCAACATTTTTTGCTTCTGAGATTTTAAGGTTGTCCTCTGAGTTCTTGAACGCTTGCAGCTAGCAGCCCCTCTTAGTAGAAAGTTCATCAGCCAAATCTCACTTTTCATCCTCTGCTGTTGACTAAGTTAACAGCCTATGGATTTACAGAGGCAGGCTGTTCTAAGAAAAGGTACCAGCAACAGTCCACATTGATCTCCTAGAATCACATAACATTTTTTCCTGCTTGTCAGTACTAGTTATATTGCAAGGCCTGCATCCTTGATGTGCATAACTGTGGATGATGGTAGCCTGTACCCACTGAAACCCCCCAGACCCCTCCTCATGAATCATTATCAGCTGCATCACAGAATAACTCCCCAATAGACAATGAAGTGGTTTGACAATTTCACACTGGGAACTGATGACCTGTGGTGTTACAGCTTAGGCAGGTAAGTTGCCACATACTGCCAGGAGATGATGCCTTGAGAAAAACGCGTGCTTCAGGGAGGAAGTGATTATACGGAACGATGTCCACAGCAGAGCTGCAGTGCAGGGACCTGCTAACTGAGTTCTTTGGCCTGCAGAGTGAGCTCTTTGAGGACAAAGCATTGAACAAATCTATAACAGCAGAATACAGGGTGCTCCTGTAATGGGGATGTCTCTTGGGGTAAGCAAATGGAAGCCCAAAATATCCTCTCGTTCCACAGAATGGGTTTTATTTTTATTGCCTATCTTTTTAGACAATAAAGGTGATCAGGATCTCCCAAAGAAAGTCTGTCCCAAGACAAAAGTACATTTTCTGACCTGATTATTATTTGGTCCTCCACTATCAAAACTATTTCATATCTGATTTCTCCTGTCATGCCTGCTCTGTGAAGGTGTAGTTTATTTCTGGCACCAAGTAGGAACATTTTAAAATATTTATCTATCTGTTGTTTTGGTTATTTATAGTATCACTACAATATCTGAGTGACCCCAGCATTGATTGTGGTTTCTAGGCATTCATGGTTCTTGTTACAAAGAAGTTACAATCTAGTGAAAATTATGTTAATCAAATGTTCCATTCTGAATATTAGCTGTAACTTGAGAGAATTAGCTTGTAATATGATCCCTATTCTGAATATCTGAAATACGAGGTTTTTAAAGGCCAACAAACGATAATTGTATACCTAAGTTTCACTTTTTAACTTCACCGTTTTCCGCATCACTTTTCAGATGAAGCACAGGAATGGAATGAACAGAACTAGCAGGGATCTCTAGGGTTATTGAGTCTGGTTTTGTTCCATGGGAAAATGACTGCTTTTTTTTCTGACTCATACTGTATTGTAATGATTACAAAAAGTGAAGGAAGTGGTTACTATTTCTGTATGCATGCTAATACTCACACCGCAGGCAGTTACCTAAGTCAGTGGTAAAGCTTACTGCAGACTGTACATCCTGCAGATCAGCTAAAACCATCTTTGCCCATGTACATTACTCCTTAGCTGAAATAAAAGATTCTCTTCCTCTTCTCATGTGAAACTAAGGAACAGAAAACATTTTTCATCTAAATTTCTCTATGAAATATTGGTTGCTAGCAAGAAATGAATGCTAAAAAGCGCATTTAAAGCCTGATTGAGAAACACTACTACAGTTGATCTTGGAAGGGATTTGTAAGGATCCTGTGTGACTGAAACAGTCCTTTGTCAACTGAGTTTCCTGATCAGGCTGTATCTTCCATAACACACTAAGATTTATCCATTACTGTGTAAGTACTGAGAGACTGGATTTATAAATAGAGATATAGATAAATACATAAATACAAATTGTCATTGGATCAGATGTTCTCTCCCTGGCTTTTTTTTGTTCAAGATATGCTCTTTAGAGATATTGTTGGGTCTTGAGGACAGAATAGATATCTCCCCCTGGCTTGTGTAAAATATCTTTCTTTTAAGGAAACTGGCACAGTTATTCCAGCCTGTCAGCTGGCCCGTGGTGCTATAAGATGGTTGTGGAGTTGTCGTCTTGGAAGGTTGCCTCTGGGGTAAGGATGGGTGCAAGGGAGCAGTCTAAGATATCCCTCCAAGGTGTCCTCCGAGCTTTGGAAGGATCTGACTGGTAGCTCTAAATCAGGAGGATACATTTTGTAGTTTGTGATGTTAAACTAAATCTAACGTGCCATCTGATGTGCTGGAAGGTCTATCTGTGAACGGCTGGGTCTGTTCTCCCCGCTGTGTACCCTGATAGGCAGGGCAAGGATTTCTTGCCTCTTTAAAACGGACCGCGGTGGGGTTAGGAGAGGTGAAGGCAACAGCTTTTTGCCAAGATAGAACTGCAGTGATTCACTAACTCAGCCTTCTGCTGTAGTTCGTGTGTCCCTATTGCGCTGATAGGCATGGGGGGACGGGTGTGTATTTAGAGGTACATCTGCAGAAGAAATGCACTTCAGCCCCATATTTGAATACTCCCAAAGGTTGGGAAAATCCAGGCCAGGAATCCAAAACTTTGAGGTATAGCTCCGTGTCTCCAGGCACCACAGTAAATAATGTGTGGACTGGAAGTGTTCAGACACTGCAGTTCTTGACTGAACACCAGTAATCCTGTGCAGAGGAAGAGATGTTTCTTTTTCAGTAGGACACTTGAAGCAGCAGAGTTGCTAGTGGGAGGCCTAAACTCTGCAGCGCCAGTGCAATATCACCGCTCCCAGGATTTCTTTGCATTCTTCACCTTTTCTATGGAGGATGAAGTTTTGGTTCTACTGACCCAATTGGAAAATATGTGTTATATTGGATTAAACTAGAATGCATCCCACTGTTTTCCAACCAGACAAGAGAATGTGAAAAGCAGCCCATGCATCATTTGTAAATCTCTGCCATATGGTAGAGACATATTTCTGTCTCTTGTTTAAAGGTGGAGATATATCTCAGGGCCTGGCTTGATGTTTTGTATGAGGGAAGTGAGTGTTTTCAAATCTTAAAGCCACAGCAGGGTGGAGAGGGGAATGGGGTAGCGGAGCACTGGGGTGGATTGCTTAGGGAGGTTGTGTAACCTTCATTGTTGTTCTTAAAAACAGGCTAGACAAAAAGGTTTAGAAGTACTTTAACGATGGTTGATCCTGCCTTGACAGAGGAATGGTCTTGACGATCTCCTAAGGTCAACTCCAGCCTTATATTCTGTGATTCTGCAAAAGGATAGAATTGTTATTATTATTTCTGTTACTACCATTCGAGGAGCACTTCTCAGAGATCAGAATCTGGCATTGCCTGGTGCTGTACTCACATGCTAGAGAAAGATGGTCCTGCCCTCGGAGAGCTTACAAGTATGAGTCAAGAAGCAATGGCTAGTGTGGACAGCTGAGGGAATACAGTAAGGAGCAATGAGACGCTATTGATCAGCAGGATAGGCACTACTCATAATACATCAGCAGCCTAACTGCTGTCAGATTTTTGCAGGCATCATGGCTAAGGAGAATTTGAAGTAGGATAATGAGGAAGCTTTGCAAATGAAATCTCCAGGCTCCTACCACCTCTGCTCCAGAGCTGGGCAGCAGCAGGGTAATGGCTTGCCTCCCACTTCTGACTGTTCTCGTGTCCCTGCCTGCTGCTGCCCACTCTCACTGAGGGCACAGGTGGTGCTCTTGCAAACTTGCTTCTAGCCTGTATTGTGGCAGGATGGCAGGAGACAGAGCCAGGATAAGGCCTGGCCCTCTGTCCCACATGCTGTGGTATCTCTTCCAGTGACAAGAAGTAAAGTTGATGAGTCTGTATCGAGACAGTGAAGTGACCCCCGTGCTGCTCCACATAATTAATAAATAAAGCACTGGGGGAGTTTTTGCCATGCCGGCTGCTATGACAGGGCTGTCTACGGTGCACTTAAGCATTAAATGACCAATTTCTGTCAGACTAACTTCCCAAGCCTCTCTCTCTCACTCACAAAGCTAGCTTCCTCGCTCCCTGCACTTGGAGTTTTTCAGCAACTGATGGCTCCTGGTTCATTTCTGTGGAATTAATTGGTCCCTGAATGAATTCTGTTGACAGGGCAATTTATCATGTGTTTGGGTTGACAGTGTTGGATACCAGTAAAGGGGGGGAGTGGTGTGTGAGTGGGATGAGGGGAGATGGACAGGGTGGGGGTGGGGGGTGGGAGGATGAAGAAGAGGAGGAGTAGAAGAAAGGGGAGGTGGAGGAGGAGATTGTTTAAAAAAATAAAATGAAAGAGAGAGGAAAAATTCTATTCCTCTTTGGCTCCCTCCAGCCCAACTCAGTGCGATGGATAATGCACAAGAGGGATGGGGAGAAGAAGGGGGGAGGAAGGGAATGCCACTTGTCTCATGACGGGAGTCAGGATGCTGTTTTTCCACAATTTGCACCATGGCTGGGGGGGGAACCGCAACAGGAAAAGCTAGTAGTTGTTGTGTGGTGCCTCTGGGGCTCAGCCAGAAGCCACCATATGTAATATCCACATCTCTACCTCTCCCTCATACCAAAGTGAGTGGGAAGCTAGGGACAAACCTGGTTAACCCTCAAAATGCTGATACGTGCCCAAATACTGTTTCAGTAGGTACTCAGTGGTGTCCAGCACCTCACAATGTGTTGGTATCTGCCATTGTGTCTACTAGCCAGGGACATCCCAGAAGGAATCGCATCTTACAAAGCATTGGTGATTTGGGTTCCCAGTTTCCCCTCAGTATGGGTCAGAAAGGGGTGGCTGGTCCCATATGTGCTTTTGACAGTCTTGGGTTACATCATTTCACATCGTCCAAGATAGGGACAATGAGGGACTTCCCAATATAATTAAAATCACATTGCACAATTACATTGTCATTAAAATGTCATGACTCTGGCTTATGGATTCAGTTTCTAGTCAGCACAATCTAGACGATCATTTTAGTCCCTCTGGCTTCAGAACTTCTGAATGCAGAAGCGTGGGTACGTGTGCATGTGCTACAGCATGGACAACGTTAAAACCAACCAAAGCCAGAAAGAAATCCAATTTGGATGAAACAAAAATATTTGAATAAAGATTAAACAGATTTTAAAAAGGATGTCTTTTCTAAGAATCTTTGAGTGACCTAAAGAGGTGTACTAAAGACTAGATCAGAGGGAGGTATGTCTGTGAAATGTTGGTTGCATGCATGTGCAGAGGATAGGCTCCATTAGTGTCATCTTCACCTCTGTCTCCTCCCCCAGCCTTCCCTACACTGTGAGTGGGATGTTCCAAAATACTCAATGCTGAGATCAGTGGAAGAGTTACTAGTAGCTTTCCTGCTGATCGCACTGGGAGCAGCATTAAGTCAGAGCTCAGCATTTCTGAAATTGCCATCCAGAGCCTTTAGCTGCAGGCTAGTGGGACCTGCCTTTGTTTCTCGGAGCACTGTGGCTCAGTTTACCAGCATTCAGTCATCATCTTTGTCTTGAGACCAAAGGTTTCATCAATGCAGCTGACAAAACGAGTGCCCGTATAGTAAACAGCCTGGAGACAGAATTGAATTGGAGTAGCAAGCCCCAAACTGGGGGTGGTGCAACACGAGTGGTGTGGTGGTAGATGGTCTCTCTCTTATTTTGCTCAGTCAGATATAATGCAAATGCAAATGCAAATATCATTCCCACCTGCTAAAAATGGTGCAACTGAGCATCGAGGAGACTGACTGCCTGTTTATGGTTGTCTTTACGTGGTTGTTTTTACCCTGGGTTGGGTCAAACCTCTTGCCTGCATCCTACCTGAGAACATCTGAGCATCAGATCTTCTGGAGTGCTAAAATGGAGCAGGTAGGGTGAGGAGATGTAGGAAGCAGGGAGCTGGCACAGTCAAACTGCAGAGTATTTAAGAGAGAGACTTTTTGTAGGGTCCCCAAGTTTCCTGCCAAGTAGAAAGCCAGTTGAAGTTACTGCGCTAAGAGCAAGTGTACAGGAAAAGACAGCCATGCAAAGGCATACTGGGTAGAGGGAAGATTTATTTTCAAACGCTTTTATTTTCCTTCTCTTGGTATGATCACTCCAAGGAAATGGTGCAGGCAGCTCCTTGTCAAGGCTTCTGTAACAGGTTTCTATCGTAGTTACTCAGGTAAACAAAGCTGAGATTCATCTGTAGTGCAGGGGATCAAACCTAGAAATACTCCCATTAGAGATGAGCGGATCCAAAAATAGTAGTTGTGACTTGAGATAGTGGGTTTAAGGGGGAAAACACATGAACGTAGCAATTTTTTATGTGAGATCCTAAAGCGTAAGTTGTTTGGGGTGAGGACCCACTCTCTGTTGCAGTTTAAGACAACAAACAAAAATACGTATAGGAACTAACATACACAATAATAACTGAGCAGTGATTTTTCTGCATAGAAGTCATGCAAACAGACAGAGCTTAATCAGAAAACTTGGGAGATATATGTGGTGCTCAGAAAGGACCAGTGTGAATTGGGGGTATCTGTGGAGGGAGAACCTGGTTGGTTGCAATCCCAGAGAACAGAAACATCGTTGATTGCTAATGAGAAGGTGCTTCTATAGGAGTTGAGTGTCTTTTTCTGAAGAGGGCCTCCACACAGAGATATGACGCTTAAATACAGGTTATTTATAAAGGGTTTTTTTCCCCTCATTAAAACCAAGATTAGTAGTATTACAGTTTATAAATATGAACTGAAATGAAGAACATACACTTTGGTAGCAAAGGCTCTGCAACATAGTATACAAAGATTTGACAAGCTCCAGCATCTGTAAGTTGATGGTAGGTAAATTCAACCAGAAATAATGTGCGTATTTCCAACAGTGCAGGTAATCACCTGTCAAAATATTTTAGCTAGGGTTCACTGTATTTTCCAGCACTCGAACCTTTATACTTGGTAGCAAATGTTCCTCAGAAACAGATTTCCCTTAACTCAAGCCCAGCTATTGGACCTTCAGCAGGAATTAATTCAAAGTAGCCCTATGGGTATCTCATATTAGAGACCAGACAAAATGATCACAGTGCACTAGGAGTCTCCTCTGGGGTAGCTGTGGCAATGAACTTGAAAACAGCTATCTTAAAACTCAGTGCCTGATTCCAGTTTCACTTACACACTGTTTACATGAGTGCAACTCTTTTGACTTCAGACTTCTGATGGACAGTGGTAGATACAGAAGGCAAATCAAGCTTCTGAGAAAAATCGTTATGATCAGGCGGTCCTGAGCCAGTCAGGTGAACATGACATAGGACACATTAATGGAGTAAATGGGCGTATTTTCACTTATGCCACTGAACCTTCGGGACAGAAACAAAAACATTTTTATAAGAAAATTATCCCTAAAAATTGAGAGAGTAAAACCTGAAACAGTACAAATCTTTCTGTATTGTGAAATGGAGATGAAAAAACTCTTGTGGTTGAAAAGGCAATGATTCAAAACTGAGGTCTGCATAAAATAGTGGAGGCAAAATGGACCAAAATAAGCTCCAAGCAGGTTGCATTTAGAACTAACCAGGATACGATAGGTAGCTAGCTAAGATGACAAGACAGATGACTTAAAAATTATTCAATATGTAGCTCCTGCAGCAGTGGCTATGATTAGAAACGTAGGCCAGAGTTGCAGGCTGAGTTTCCTCACTTTTAATGCTAAATCTGTGGATTTAGGACTGTAGGATTTGTAAGACTGGGCCAGGCTCATGTTTCGTCTGGTCTGCCATCTCTAGCAGTAGTCTCAAGAGATTCTTAAGAGGAAGGCAGAACAACTGTGCAATGGGCAGACGTAGGAAGCATCTGCAGTTTGTTGGCAGCTCAAGTAATCTGCAGGTTGGCTTAATCCCAGAAATGTTTGTATCTTTCCAGAATCCTTGTTGAATGCTCGTAACTCTGGATTTGTTTTTATCTATTAAACTGTCCAGTCTTTTCTGGAATCTTGGTAACTTCCTGTGGTTACAAATTCAGTTGGTCAAAATACAAACTGTTGGGGAAAAATTTTAATCAGCTTTGAATCTGCTGCTTTGTAATCTAATCAAGTGTCATCTTTTTCTTGTGTTCTTGTGACCTGTAGGGTCTGGTTCTGCTAAGGAAGCCTCTGGCTTGCCTTCCGGGGATTGTTCAGGAGCCATTTTGCTGAATTCCAATTAAGAGTCTTCCTGACACCAGGGGATGCAGAGGTCAAAGAATGCCCTGAGCAGCACAGCAACAGACCACATGGAGCACAGATAAAGGTAATAAAATGGCATAATGGTAAAACAGAACAGAAAATTCCTGAAGACAGGAAAGGGATTTAAATTTGGAAGGATCTTTGAGTAAATGGTTCAGCTAAGATTTCTGCCTGGAGCCCAGAAAAACTTGGTAAAGATTCTTGTATACTTAGTGGAGAAAATAACAGTGATAATAATGCTTTGCCTCGTTATGTAGTGATTAATCTGGAACGGAAATTTACAGAAAGTTGTAGACAGTCTGATCAGAAACAAGAGCTTTTTGTAGTCATGTGAGACTTGTAAGGAAGAATTATTGTGGTCACGTGAAGATAAGGGATCCCTAAGTGCCTTCTGTGTGCTTGTGATTCCAGTTGAAGCTGTGGGAAGACTGTTGCTCCTAAAGATCCTAACAGAGGTGTTCTAAGACACAACACCAGTCCCTGATCTTGGGAGAGAAGCAGGAGACCTTGATACGTTGCTAGAGATGGCACTAGTCTGCATAGCAATTTGTCTTTAACCAACTCTGTCTATGGCTAGTAAAAGGAAATTCAGGGGACTAACCTCTCAACCAAGTGGATACTCAGTCATGAGCAGAACTGACAGATTCTCGCTGACATTTGTAGAGTCGATCTCTGTCTTTAGCATGGCACAAGTAACTTGTCATACCAATATTGTACCATTAACTAAGCTAGATAGGAGCTCTCCATTGAGTCTGAGGGACTTAACCTCAATGTAGATAAACATCCATCTGGCTGTAGGACTGAGAAAAGGTAATGACCTTGGACAGAAAGGTAAAATCTCATTGCTTGAGTTGAGGATCATAATTGAGTACATAAACAAGTTGGTCGCTATCAGTGTCGTGTATTTTCAAACACTGGAGTCATGCTGGAATTCACAGCAGAAACTACTATGAGTAGTAGTCCACTACTTTGGCAGCTCAGAAGGTGAAGGAGCTCTTTTGCACCATCTTTATTCCAGGGACATTAAATCCTCTGTGGAGGAGGTATGGGTCATGTTCACAAAAAGGTGATGACTAGTGCTTTTGTTTTCAGACTGTTTCCGTCTCTCATTCTAATGACCATTTTCTTCTCTCTTTGGCCTCTTCAGGCTGGGCTGTATCTTAGGTGACTTGTTCAGCATTTGAATAAGAGATGGCTGAGAAAAGCTCGCTTGGGGGGGAAAAACATAATACAATGGGGATAGATGCAGAAACAGTAGTTGTTATTATCTTGGCCCTGCTAACTGAAACTAGAATCCTGCCTTTTTTTTTTTTTCCAAGGTTGATCAGTTTAGGAGCAAGCCATGTTAGACAGACCACTGGCTAGTTTTGAGTGCCTAGGTAGAAACAGTGTCAGGAAAAACATTCTCCATCTTTGCTAAGCAAACCAGATGATCAGTGGCTTACAGATTCACCACGCTTTTGTCACTTTGAAATTGGGTTAATGGGACAAAGTGAGAGGACCTGCAACCACAACACTCGTGTCTGAGAAGGAGCATAAGAAAGCTTGCAGCTGTATGATTTTTGTCAGTAGGTATTTCCTCTGTTAGCAGCATGGGGAATTTCAAACTGAGAAGTGTCTGTTTTGGCAAATTAAGAGCATGAGAACCCTTCTGCTGTTCTGGAGCATAAACCAAACTCAGTAGTAAGATTCCAGCTGCCTTTTGAGGCTTTTGGTTGGCCATTTAATGCGAGCTCTGATGCTCACTGTTACAGTATGCAGGTATGTATTGCACAAAAAACACACATGCAGTTCTGTGCATATGTAACCAAATAATCCAGGCTCAACTTCTCTGTATTCTGAGTGGCTGTGCAAGGGAAGAGATGCATTGATGCTTTTGCTTTTCCTGTATTAAAGCCCTTGTAGTTCAGAGATGACACAAATCTAGTACCTTTGCTGATGCATGACTCACTCAGAAGGAAGGGCTCCAAAAAGCCTTGCCTCCTTTCCTCAGTCACCTTTGAATGGAACACAAAAATGACGAAGCCCAGCCCTGGGGTATAACCACATAAGCATCTGCCTTCCCCTGCCAAATCCTTCATCATGGGTCCCAAATGTTCTGGTGTCTCCCTCTCTTTTGAGAGCACAGGTGATGTCTGTGCCCTTGGTTTGTGAAGGCAAATGGGTCTCAGAGCAAATCAAAATGTTACTGATTTTTTTGCTTTTGCTGTATCAGCCAAGGAAAACGCACATGAAGCGGTAAAACGCATGAATAAACAAACAAAAATGGGTCAAAATAGGCAATCCATACTCAAGGATAAAAACAGAAAGACACACAGGGCAATACTAGAGATACAATAAAGACTGTGCCAGGTTTCCAGAATCAAAGACTGTTCTGAGTTCCCTTCAGTTTTGTTTCCGCTCTCTCTCCCCTCCTTTTGGTGGGAACTTTTCATGTGGCACCTTGACGCAGAGCAGGATTTTCTGGGAAGTCAGTAATGGCAGAGGAGTTGCCTCCAAGGAGATGAATGTTTGACACCACCAGGATGTTTCCCAGGAATGGTACTTTGTGGCCTTTCCCCAAAAAATATTTTGCTGTTTACAGTCTATTTTGTGGTAGCTCTTTGAGACCTCTGGTGTGGGCTGGGAGCCCACTATGTTACCTGCTGTGCAAACACAAAGCAGTAAGAGAATTCCTGTTACAGACAGCGATAACCTTAATCTAGAGAGAGTGATCGCCTGATACAGACAGAAGGGGGAGCACAATGAAATAGTTGGAGCAGAGGGTATAATTTAAGTCACTTCTGATTTGTAGTAAAACTTAAAAAAAGTTGGATAGTGACTATGTATCCTAGCTGGTAGAAGAACAGGGGAAGATTTTTCTTAATGAACTTAGAGAAGAGAATTTTCAAAGAAGGGCAAGTTAAAAATAAATTCGTTAATTAAAGCTCAGGTCTGATTGGACACAGAAAAAATGATGGATGGATTTTCAGGGATCTTTAGCAACTGTTATTACAAAAATTTTCAAGAAAGCTCAGTGTGTAATGTACAGCTGAGTGTCCCAAGCACTCCTCAAAGTCTTCTAGTAAAAATACTGAGCTGCACATATTTACATGCCTAGCTCACATTTGGAACCTTTTGGTCACAACTATAGAAACTGAGCCTCTGGAATATTCTGAAAAAGGTCAGAATAACAAAAGATTAACATAACAAAAGATTATACAGTTCAGACTACTGGCCAGTTTCTTATAGTTACTGGCCAGTGAATCCTCAAAGTAGAGTACCAGGATGGGAGTAAATCATGGAAGAAAATCTCACTCCGCTCCTGTGAGTGCATCTGCAAGAAGCACAGACACTCATGAACTGGGAAAGTGCTGGGCTGTCGGTGATTTGGGAAAGTTGTGGTGTTTGGTTAGATCCCTGAATACGGGTTACATTTTAGAGAGCTGCTTTTGGGAACCTTGGCCAAGCATCTCCCTGTATTAATAGCTTTATAGCCATTCTTTGGGCTATCGGTGTGCTTCTGTGAGCTATCTGTTAGCACTTTCTTTCCACTGTGTAACATGCTAAAGTTTCTCTTCTGTTTTGTCACAGCATTTTCCAACTCATTTGCTTAGACATTCTTTACATTATGTGTATGTATTCCCCTGCCAGAAAAGGATGCAGCAGGTAGAAAACCTGTGTTGAGGATTCATCATCTTTTCTTTCATTTACTTTCTCAAGAATCTGGCAAACCTTTCAAAGTATGTCAGTGAGGTGGGTCTGAGCAGCCACCTCTTGCCTCTTCCCAGAATGTGATTGCTTCCCAGCATCCTTCTGCTAGGGCAATTGGTGGTGGCCCCCTCTGCTTTCATCCGCACCTGCATAAAGAGCAGGAGGATCCAGCGTGCTGGCATGGCTGTCAAGATTTGTGTGTCATTCCCTTTCTGGCAACAATCAGGTGAGCAGCATTGAATGACTCGTCTCCCCTCTATTTTGTCTAATGAGAAGTAGGTTGGTCAGGACAGGAATGATGTCTTACTTTGTATGGTACATAACGCACAGAGTCGTTGTCTTGGTATCTCTAGGTGATGTTGTAATATGGTTCATAATCACAATACATAGGGACTGTAATGTTTCTTTCCGTGACTGCAGCCTGTGGCTATGCTACTCTGTGTACTCATTCAGTACCCCTTAAGCTGCCTGCTATAAGCAATCTTTTAGCAGTCTTTTGAAGACCCCAAACAATGATGTTCAGATTGTATTTTAACCTTATACGTGTAGCCCAGCAAACGTGTATATGAATGCTAACTAGCATCATCTGGTCAATGTTTTACCAAATTCATCTCTTACATGAAAATCAGTACTTTGTATGCCCAGTTTGGCAAGTCTCAAACACTCAGTAAGCAAGAATTGCTTTCCTCCACCTGCAAGAATAATGACATGAGCTTAAATGTCATAAAGAGCTTTTTTGCTGTTTGTTTTTAAGCTCTTTGTCTTGTCTTTTTGAGCCTGTAATTGAAACTGGATGGTAGAACCAAATGAACTCACAACTGTTTATAGAACGGCTGAGATTTTCATCTTATATCCTGTAACTGGAGCAAAAGCACAGAACTTTCATGAGGCTCGTGAGGCAACTGAGAATTAGTCATGTACCATATTCTGGTTTTGAGAGAACTGGCTGGCTACTGCACTGCCAAGAGAATTACATTGATACCTGCAAATAATGTAAGTGACATGTGATGGCAGAGCTGTTCTGAGCAAAATAAAGTAGAAAGAGAAAATACAGGTGCCTGAGATGGCATTTGTGCTGGGGTGCTTAAGAGGCAACATAAATCCATCGTCAAGCAGCAGCTCTGTGGAAGAACAAGTTTCTTGAGTGGTTCAGTGGCAACCTAATGCAAATAAGCAAATGATTACTCTTTGAAAAATTAGGTTAAATTCTCTTTTCGAATGCAAAATAAACAATTAATAAAAATTTGGCACCATTCTTTGGGGCAGACAGCAGAGTTCAGAATTTTCCAGTGACAACTGGACAAGTTGAGATGTCCCCTGAAGTCTGATCTCTGGGGATCGTTCCCACAGGTATCGTCAGCTCCTAAGTGCCCCAGCTCCTCTCAAGCACCACGGTGCTGCCATTTTTCTTCCTCTTTTACGCCTTTATAAAAAATGCTTCCTTTGACATGCAAAGCCTCGTTCAATCAGTCCCCTCCTTTCCTACGAGAGAGGTAGAAATACCCTTTCTGCTTCTCCTCAGTGGGTGACCAGATAGGCAGGGTGCAGACAGCAGCTCTGGAAAAGGGTTTGGAATATGTCCTATCTCTCCTCTGTGGTATCGTGGCTCAGTCCCCAGAGCCCCAGGGATGCAGCATGTCACATTTACCACTCCTGCTGCATCCTTTTAGCCACCAGAAAACCTGCATAGTGTAAGAAATGAAAGCTTTCACTTAAGATGTGAAAAAAACGTGTCCAGAACAAAGAGTGATGCCAGTGCCTTGCCTCTCACCAGAGCCGTGAGGAAAGAGCCAAGCTGCAGATTGTATTGAAAGTGGGGAGGGTAAACTCCCCCTTCCTCCTTTCCCATCCCAGCCCCAACCCAGCCCCCAATAAGGCTTCATCTCGCCGTGAATGGAGTCCCTCTGAGCACGATGCTGAGCCAGAGGAGTGACAGGTGCCTCCTGATATGCCTAAATGAGAAGAACCAATCGGAGGAGCCTGCCCAGCTTTTGTTGTCATCTGGCTTTGCTCACGAAAGATGAGTTTGATTGACAGATGCATCAAGGTTCACAGTTTATTGGTTTTTGCAAAAGAGCCAGATCTGCCAATTTAGACAGGGGAGTGACACAAAACTTTCCATCTAAATGGACTAATTTTACCACAGGGAATTCCCAGGCAGAGTGCGCCAAGGCAGGCGCAGTCCTGTTTTATTTTTTAACAAGGACTGAATGACAAATATAAACGACAGTTCTAGGCTGACGGAACATCAGCATTTGACACTTCACAGGGGAGCGGTGAAATAAACAATAGGCAGAGAAATTGAATTAGAATCAGATGAGAGTCAGCTAGAGAGGAGGGCCTGATTCTCTACCAAATCATTTATAAAAGAGCAAACTGAATACTAAATAGGTATAACATGCTCACATCCTGGTTTATTAGCAAATTTAACCTACTAGTGTATTACACTTGTGTGATGTAAATGGATCGCTGGGCAAAGGTGGATAGTAGGGGAGACCAGTGCACAGGGAGTGGGAGTGTACAAGGGGTTTCTGTTTGTGGTAGTGCGAACCTCTTGTGATAATCTTACCCTGTGTTACTAATAGACTCTACAAAGTTAGAGAGCAAAAAGTATGACAAGTTCATTTAATTTCTCTCCTGTTCCCTCTGGCATGTTGCCGGCAGAGTTCTGTCTGGTTTCCTGTATTATGGCACTTGCTAACTTTTGGGTACCCAGCTTTGCAGCCTTGGCTCAATTCTTCTACTGCTATTTTTTTCTCTAGGACTTTTCAATTTAAAACGGGCAATTCATGACATTTAAGAAGAATGATTCCGTGCAGAGTCTGTCTGGGACTTCTGAGTGTGGACCGTGTCTGCTTGAGATAAAAGGTTGTCTCAGCTGATAGCGTTAGCAAGCTATTATCCTATTTCTACTCAGCTTTAACAGGGGGATAGGATATATAAACTTTCCCGATGGGTTAGACAGCTAACTGTTTGTTAGCTAGGCATCGCTTGGTAGAAATTTGGATTCTTGGATTTTATGTCATGCTCTGAGATTTGAAGCGTATATAGAGAAGTGATTTTCAATCTTTTTCAATTAGCAAACAGTAAGAACAAAAAACAATCAGTAGAAGAATAGCTGCCAGTATAGTGCATCTAGGTCCATAAGCTCAGTTTTCCCAGTTACATTAAAAGCAATTTCCTTAAAAATAAACTAGAGATTTAAAAAACATAAGTTAAAAACAATAGTTAGACGTTAGAGAAAGGGGCGTGAAAATAAGGAGCTTTGGATTGATTTGCTTGTAAATGATGATTTGACTTTCATATATGAGTCTGAAAGTGCATATGTGGAAGCTGCCTTATTAGCTAGGCACTATAACTAACCATTGCTGGTGTATTAAGGAGGTGCCAAATGCAAGTCTGTAGTTAAAACTGCATTCTGATGGAGGCTGACATGGAGGAAAAACGCTTCTTTCTTCTGTACGCAGAGGTAGTATATCTGTGTGAAATTTCACACCGTTCAGTCTTATACCCTTTGGGTTTTCTGTGTAGGTTTTGTTTGTCTTCCCTTCATAAGTGTTCAACAGGGTGTGTTTGAAATTGGTCTCAGGCTGAAAGTCATTATGTTTGTAATATTTCATTGTTGGTGTGTCTCTTTAAAACAGAATGATTCGTCTCCTTTTGAACAGGCACAGGGGCAAAGCCAGAGTAATTCTGATGCAAATAATATGTTTTGAAAGGAGACAGTTTAGAAGTGAAGCCACTTTTATGTTTCATAACGGAAAGCTTATCCTTCAGCAAAGACTAGTGCATAGCTCTTGGTGAAACCACGGCCGGCCATGCGTTGAATTGCGTCAAGACAGTCCCTTACAGTTTTTCTCCCGGGCACGGAAGCCGCAGGCGGTTTCAGTTTCAGCTGGTCAGCAAGTACTTACCAACGCTGACAGCAGAAAGGTAGGCTGCCTGTAGTAAGGATGGATGTTGCCTCTGTCCCGAAACCTGGTGTTCTTGTCAGAGTAGTGAAGGGGACTGTGGAGAGCAGCAGAAAACAGTAGGGATAGAGAAGGTCCCCTGAATGTGTGGGGGAAAAGGGTGTGTGGAGAAGCCAACAGTGCCTGAGCAGGGAGTGTGGGGTGCAGGATGGCCTCCCCAGTGTGTATGGCAAGGGACATGGGAGGGTTTATACCTGAGAGGGTAGGGGGCAGAGAACGAGGAAGGGGGATTACAGAGAACTCATGTTTTCCACATGAGGGGCAATGCTGAGGGACAACATGCCTGGGGCAGGAAAACTGGCAAGACACTGAAAGGGATCTTGAAGGAATGGATGGAAGAGGTGGCAGGAGGCAAGGGTTGCAAGAAGCAGCCAGGGTTGGCAAGGGGGGGTTCTCCTGCTACGGGGATAAGGAACAGTGGAAAAAGGTCCTCTCCCAGCAGCTGCTATGGAATGAATTTGCAGGTAGTTTTGAACCCAAATGATCAAACATGCTTTGGATGGGCAGCTTCCACCAAAATGTCACACAGCAGAAGGCAGGAAAAAAACCAGGTCTTTGACAAGCTTTGGTATCAGACCAGCTCTGTCAGCCTTGCCAGGAGTTACAGGGCCATTTCCAGGTCTTGTGACATTTGAGCTGCTTCCTCAAGCACTAGACCGCAGGGTCCCTTCATAAAAGAAGTGAATTTCTGACCCTCGCAGTGGAAGAGGCACAATTAATAATGTAGCTATAGACATCTTGAGAACAGTAAAATTAGAAGTCAAATAAAAGTTCTTTTGTTTTTATTTTATATACATGTATATAAATATACACATATACAAAATGGTATCTGGTGTTATATACAAGTTACGTGATTTCCAGTCAATCTTGTGATTTTTGTGTGTACTTGGTTCGTGATTTTCAAGTACGAGGGGCTGGCGATACAGACTCTAACAAACTTCCTTTGCTTCGCTGCAGACAGCTCCTGTGTAAATTAGCTGTCCTGAGGATGTTCCCAGCTTTTTTTTCTAAAGCAGACAAGAATTTATGTACAGACTGTTTACTATGCACGTCTTCATTAACCGCTACTTGTTTAGTGAGATGATCCTTCCCTTAATATTTTAAAGTATTGTCCTTTGGATCAAGCATCATTGTGTAGATTTACTAGATGATAGTTTTCAAGATCAATTTTTTCCTTTAAAGCATTGGTGCCGTATTTGTTGTTCTTCCATTTTTGCCATTCCCCAGGTCCTTACAGTTTTTCAGTACTGATTGTGTGTCCAGTAAATTCATCTGCTACCTCAATTAATACCTTCAGATGTGTATTATCTTTCCTTGCCTACACCTCATTAAAGAACGTATTTATTTTTAAAGAAGGTTGTCATCATCTCAGAATGTTCAAACTTTATTTTTCTTGTCAGCGTAATTATAAAGAGGATTTCTTTACTTAGTGTTGCATAATCTCTTACAATATCATTATCCTCATTAGGAGACAGACTGTGGTGCTCTTTTTAGTTTTATCACACAACATTTTCACACTAAGAACTCCCATTGATTAGGCAGGATTATTAAAGGAACATAATACTACTTGGAATGGTAGAAATAGCTCTTTCATGCAAGTATTCCTTTTTGCAAGATACAGAAGTTCTTGGAAGCTGCAAAAGTTTTGCTATAGTTCAACTATCAGTTATGGAGACTTAGGCAGGAATGTCAGGGTGCAGTTCTCTGGGCTGTATTACGTGCGATACAAATGAGATGATCATGCTAGCTTCTAAAGCTTTCTTCTAAGATTATTTTACCAGGGTGAATTTTGAAAATCCATTTTGCTTTCTTCCGGCGCATCTGTTTGGTGATTCTTAGCCTGTCTTTCACCTCTGACGGCGAATGTACGTTAGTCATTTCCTTTGATTCCAGTCAGTTTAACGTCCAGGATCTCATCTGTTAATCCACTGTTTGATTCTTACCACCTAAACTTCGGTGGAGAAAGATAATTCTGATGCATAAAAGATTTCAGAATTTTGGAATCCAGTTTTGTTCCTGTTTTGAGCGCGAGCCTATCCCTGCATCCCATCCCAGGCCCGTCTGTCTCGCAGGCGGTGGACCCTGGAAACCTGGGGTCTCTGACTTCAAGATAGTTGCCAGGCAGTTTTGCTGCAGTGTTGTGAAAATTGAATTGCTTTTACAGACTGTTTGGATTTCAACAAATTGACTTTCACTTATGGAAAATGCCCCGTTGGAGGATTTTCAGCCTATTCTGTTAATACTGCAAGGGAAAAATACAAACTGAAACAAAAGGAAGTGTTTTAACTCTCTGACAAGCAAAAGCTTCATGAAAGCGTTTGATTTCATGACAGCATTTCTGCACAGGTTTTCCTTAAGATACACACACCAGCAGAAAACGTGGCCCACTGGCTTTCATGAGCTGTTGTGAAAATATTTTCAGATGACTAAAAATTGTAGAAGCAAAATTGATTTAGCCTAGCCTGACTCCTTGCTACATTTTTACTCCGCCTCTATGACCTTAAACTGCATCTGACTTCCCGGAGAATTAATGCTTGACTGAGGAAAAATTGAGTGAATACCTCAGTATTTGGTATGTTTATAGCATACCTTAATATAATGCCTAGCTCTTTGTTAGGCGGACGATGAATAGCTTGGAGAATGGGTTATTAATGACTTTGCATTTGGTTTTGCCCCCCGGTTGACCAAGACAGATAGAGATTAAGAGAGCACAAGCTATAATAAAACATCAGGCTAACAGAATTCCTCTCGTGAAACTAAAACCGGGGTAGCAAAGAAGTGGGGGTAAAACCTGAGAGCTGTCAGCCACCCTCCCTTTACTGGGACCTCGCACACAGCCCCCGCAGTGCTCTGATGGAGCATCGGAGCTGATTCTGGAAGACTTAAAATCCTCCTAGGGGCACGCTGAGCAGGTGTTGCTCATCCCCAGCTGGGGCTATGAGGAAACAGGCATAGAGGGGAAGGGGTCTCTGGGTTACCCTGCATCTTTCTGATGTTGTGGCTACCCAACAGCATTTTGATTTTCTGAACTACCTGGGGACACCTGATGTGTTATGGATCATTGGGAGTCAATTGAGTGAGATCAATAGAAGAAGGAGTCCTGCTAGCAATGACCAGGAGCGGGGTGGTGGCGGCTGGTGGGGGCTCAGAGGCTGGATTGCACTGTAGGGTGTTGCAAGCATGTGCGGTGCCTTACATCACACAGTGTGGTGGTTGTTAGCAATCATAGTGTTGTTTACATGGTGCCTGAAGGGTGCTAGGTGCAACGAATGTAACATCCTGGAGACCTCAAGGGGAATCCACTGGAGAGAGAAGCACTGGGGAGGGGGGAGGGGGAGAGAGAGAGAAGGAGAGGGAAAGAGAAACAAGCCAGAAGCCACAAAAATGACATACAAAAAAAAAATTGTTTTTATTTCTCATGTGCACAAAAAGAGAAAAGAAAAGAGTCAAACAGAACTGAAGCGATGAGGAAAAGCCAAGAGTGGCTGCAGCAGCCTAGAATGGATATGACCCTGCACCTGGCACCGGCCCCCTCCCCTCCACGGTCTCATGTCTAGCTTAGCCTGGAGAGCATCAGCGGAGCTGCTTACAGTTGGATTTGTCGTTACTTCTGTAATTGTCATTGTTTGGTCCCTCCTTCCTGCTTTGCAAGTTTGCCACCGTCCTGGGCCCAGCCAAGGAGCACACTGTGGTATTTGTGGGGTCCCTCAGAAGCCCTTATTCTGTCAGTGCCAAAGGGGGCAGCTATGATTCTTATTTCTTTTCCCAGAGGGGTGCTTTTCCTTAGGGACAGAAGGGTGGGTTTTTTCCAACAGTTCAGCAAATGAAAAATTCCTTCAGGAAAACATTCATGTGTGTATATAATTATATACTCAAGAGGAGAAAGAGGTGCAGGGGTTTTTGTTTTCCTTTTGTTGTTTGTTTAACATCCTCACATTCATGTTGTAATTAATTCTGAAGTCTTACTCTGAATTTGAATCATCGCTACCGAGGAGTCAGAAAGCATGCAGACTTCTCCCTGTTTCCACAGCAGGGCTCATTGCCACCAACCCTCCCCAACAGATTTACAGGTCACAAGGGTGTCAGCTTTAATGCATCCACCCTGCGCGAACCTCCCTCCTTCTCACCCCACATCCCATTGGGCCAAAAGGACGTGGGAGCTTCAGGGAACAGGACTTGGAAGTGCTGCCCAGTTTTAGATGCCATGGTCCCTGTTGCTTCCAGCGAAGCATGGCATTTGAGATCTCACGAGATTCCTCCCCCATGAGAAAATGGTGACAGAAGGAGATCCAGTCACACAACATTTCTGCTTGGTCCGTTAGATAAAGCAAATGTAGCAGCAGAACTAAGAATGATAGGAGAAGAAAGAAGTGAAGGGAGAGCTAAGGAAGAAGAATAAAGAAACGAAGAATGGTTTGTGAGAAAAAGGAAAAGAGAGAAATGTAATGGAAACATTCATTATTATTCAGAATAATACTTAACAGTTTGATAGAATTTTCTTTCCAGGATCTCAAAGCACTGAGCCAGTGCTAATTAATTCAGCTGCGCAATCCCCCTGTGAACTAGGAACTATTGTTATCCCCATTTTACAGAATGTTGGAATTGAGGCAGAGGGGGGAAATTGGACTTGACAAAGATTCTCTAGAGCCACAAGGAGAACTGGGGAGTTTGAGTTCCCAGATGCCTGCTCTCATATCAGTAATGCTGTTCCCTCTCTGGATAGAAAAGTGCATTGGGAATGAAAAATAATAAAAGAGAGAGAGAAATGGAATGGAAGGAGGGTGTGAGAAAGCAATGGGAGAAAGGGAAGAGACAGCAGAATGGAGGAGAGAGAGGTGAGTCATAGACTTCACTGGATTTTGCATAGTGATTTCTTCCTCCAATTCTTTTTCATTTTTTCCCGTAAAACTTTTTAAAGAAAAAAAAAAATCCACCTATAACAAAGCAACTGTTGGCCTGTTGGGGAAGGGATCCTTCCAAGGTTTGGCTGTTCCCTCAGGTTCTAGGTTTGTGCTGTGCTTTATTGAACACATTGTTTTGTTTTCAGTGAGCACAACGAGACTTGCACAGTACAGACAGCGTGTTCCTTATCTACAGGATGAGACGAGGCTGTTTTAATAACTACCATGATGAAGATGGAGATGAACTTATATACAAGAGGAATTGCCTTCACATTACACACATTATCTTCCTACAAAGCAGCAATTGTTTTTGCAAATAACATAATATTAAATAATTGGTAGAATTTTTGCGTTTCCTGCATAGTCCAGTCTAATGGAATCTATATGAATATTGATGGTTTTCTTCTGCATAATATCACCACATAATTCCCCATGTCAGCTACTAGACTTTAGCTATAATACTGCTTTACAATGCATCCACCGACTGTAAATCAAAACAACCAACACAAGAAACTCTTTGGCAAATGTAATTCAGTACATTCGCATGGGGGTCTACAGATGGTGGTGGAAGAGGATTAGACTGCCCAGTCCTTTGCATAATTCTGCTTTCCTTTTAATTCTCCTGGTCAAACTACATGCCGTACTTATGAACTTTCCAGACCAATCCAATGCCTGGTGGAAATCCTCTTTTATCAGTGGAGTAACACCAACAATGGATTTGGCCCTCCGAGGGTCAAATCAAGCCAGCCATGAGTGAGCCAACCAAATCTTGCTTTCATACCCTAGCTCGTGTCTCAAGTTTAGTGAAACACCATTATAGAAATAAGCATTTCTGAGCTGCTAGCTTCTCTTGAGGTGGCCCCTGGGCTGCAGGTTGCCAAGTGTGAGGCGTGACAGTCTCCTTTTCTCTGGCCTCCTCAGGAGGTTCTCCTCGCTGGACATGGGATTTGCTGCCTCTGCTCCGCCCACCTGCTGAGTGAAACCGGGTGGTGCACAAGCAGAGCAAAGGCTGTACTGAGAGACTAAAAGGGAGACTTTACTAACAGAGTCCAGCATCTATCTGGTGTCTGTGGAGGAAAACAGAAGGAGTGGTGAAAGTTAATTTTTAGAAATTACTCAGAATTTTCTTCTTACATAGAATAAGATGAGATAACGGGCCAAATTCTGGTCTCAGTGACAGTGTAACAACTCTGCTATTTGCAGCAGGTTACTCAGAGGTAAGACATGCGGAATAACACTTTTAATAGATCAGGAGTAACCTCTTTGATTTTATTCCGTACAGGAACAGATTTTAGCTCTATATCTTCTATGTAAACATCCCCCCCCCCCCCGATACCCTTATCATTTGGGCATCCCATTAAAGAAGACACAGGCCTATAATCAGCTAGAGCCATGCAAGGGCTAAAAGTGTTAGGTGAAAGGGGCCTTTGGGATCAACACAGCTGTTTACTGATGATGGATTTCATACATACAAGTTAAACTTGGAGACAGAATACCGAGTCCGCAACCACATCTCCTCTGAGGCTGGGAACTTTGGATTTTATACATAATGTTGGCTGTACAGATTGCTCCGCTGTTCACTTTTATGCCCTTCAGGGGTTTGATTCTCAATCCTGTCTTTGTCCATGGACAGTAGCCCACGAGTTTTATCTGAAACCTCTCTAAAGCAACAAGGATCTACTTTGGCAGACTTAATGCCCTGGGGACAGGCTACAGCTGCCTTCGTGTTTTCTTTGAGTACTTTTTAGGAAGTGTCAGTGCAAGGAACAGTTTATGAGTAGTGTGCTGACGATACAGGAGTAATAAGCATTTCTATTGACAGTTAGCCTTTTGCAGAATAGTGTTTGCCAGTCACTTGGGAACCAAAAAGAGCAGAGAATCCCTAGAGAATCATCAGGTGAGCATTTGGGATAAGGGGTAAATATTAGGGTGCACAATATAGGATTGAAGATGAAAAGATGGGGCTGTATGTTGGGACTGGCTGGTAGGATGCAGGCATATGGATTTGAATGGGGCCTATAAATTAGTAGGTGTATGAGCAGATGGACTGGGAATCGAAGGGGGCCCATATAGCAAGGCTATAGTGGTTAGGAAATTAGGTGTTGGGCACAGATAATGAGGCTGTTGTCACCGGCTGCGGGGATCTGGAGAATGGGTGTTGGGCATATCTAAAATTTCGAAAGTTGGGATGTGGGTGAACTGAAGTCGTCACGGGTACAGGGGTTAAGGTAAAAGGAGCGGCGGCTAAGGGCTAGGGAACCAAGCAATAATCCCAGCCAATCCTGAATTTGTCCATCTCAGTCTCAGCTGTCCAGAGGGCAATCAGATGGGCCCACATGAAGCCCCACACCTTCCACCACGCAGCGCAGTTAGAGCGCAGCTGGGCTTGTTTTCTTTGTTTGCCAACCAGTGACATGGAAAACGTTTGTTGACTCAGAGTGCTGTTTTGTCGACTGATGTGTTTGGTAACTTTGTCAGATGTGACTTGTCCACACTGCTCCCCAGAGACAGGATTTGGGAAAGGGGGAGGAGGAGGAGGCGACGGGGGTGGAGCTGGCATCCAATCCTCTCCAATACCACCATCCCATTGTAGTGCAAAACAGAAAGGAAACAAAACCCTAGAGTGAAAGAGGAGCATCAAACGTCAGAGGAACTCGTCTGCCATTCAGGCGGCGGGGAGGGATGGGACTTGGAGTTTTATTTTTGTAGGGTTTTTTAAATATTATTTTGGTTTTTTTGTTGTTTTTGTTTGCTTGGGTTTTTTAGAAAATTGGGGATTTGTTCTTTTTTTTTTCCTTTTTACAGACCTTCATGACAAAGCATAAAAACACAGTTATATTTATATATCTATTTATATATTTCTTCATTTCGTCGGTTGGTTTGTAAATGTTGCTCCATCCTCCTGTCTGAGCTGATTGTGTGTCACAGAAATTGTGGGTGTATGCGTGAGGTTCCTCCCAACTCTGGCCCGCAAAGTCACCGCGCGTGAGGTGCAGCCAACAATGGGGGAAGCCATGCTGGAGAGTGGGGGCGAGGTGCACAGAGAACCCCTCGTGGGGTGCAGAGAGTTACTTGGTCCTTTTTCTCATTGCCAGATGGGCCAGGTCTCTGTGCTGCCCTCTCTGCTCTAGCCAGACTGTTCCCTCTGTCCTGGGAAACAGGGTGAGCATCACAGGTTACGCATGTTGAAGAGTCCACCACAGAAGAGCATATCTTTGGGGAACAGTGTTTCATGAGCGGCGTTCTTCCCCGCTTCCCCCGGCCCTTACCACTCCCAGAAGAAGGGGGTCCTGTAAGGCAATGGTTGCCAGCTGCATTGCTTCCCAGTCCCCCTCAAGTCCCGGAAGCCAAGGGGACTCGGCGTGGCTGAGCTTTGCCCAGGCGCGGTGGAGGGCTCCCGCAGGAGAAGCTGCTTGGCCGCAGGCTCTTCCTGGGTGGGGGGCACGGTTGGGGGGAGGGCGGGGGGGTCTCAATCGCGTGTGGTGAGCGCTTGGTCCGGCGCCTTCGCGGCGAAGAGGAAGGAACTGGGCTGTGGGGAGGAACGGAGAAGGTCTCTTCACCCTTCCCAGGGATGGAGGGAGGTGATCAGACAGGTACAATGTGGAGGCCTAAGCTGTCGCCCTGCAGTTTCATGTGGTTTCCATGGTAACTAGTGGCGGTCATAGGCAGCGGCAGCAGTGGGAGGTGCGGAGCCCCGGGATGTGGCACTATAATAATAAGGGGAACCTGAAAGTTAACACAGGAGAAGAATGGACTGGTTGAAAGGACAAACAGTAAAAAAAAATAAAATAAAATAAAGTAAAATAAAAAATAAAACAATCAAACGAAGAAAAGAAACAAAGGAGAACTGAAAAGAAAAGGAAAGGAGGAAAGAAAAGGAAAGTAACCAAAAGAACAAACTTGGGGACTCAGCTTTTGATAGGATTAGGGAAAGGCAATTGGCGGAAGCCAGCCAAGAGCCACATTTCAGTGGGTAGATACTACCGTGGCCTCTGGTCTGAAGCCCCTCTACGGGAAGGAGATCCTTTTGCTCCTTCTGACCATCAGTAAGTTGCCGAGAGGGAAGCCCGTGAGCATTGCAGCACAAATACGCCACACCTGATCTGCAGCCACAAGGGAAGTGTCAGGGCCAGATGTTCTGAGCATACCTGACAAAGTATAGCGGGTCACTTTTAAAATCAGGGGGGGAGAAATCAAACAAAATTACAATGGTTTATTGCTTGGGATTTTGGTCACATTTGGCATGAAAGCTCTCTAGATGGTTATTGAATGTGTGTTTTAATAGTGATTGATTATTAAGATCACATTTACTGAGGTTTAACAACATGGGAATAAAATGTGTATCTATTATCCAGTTGTTAAACCTCAGTAAATACGTAGGTAATAATCGCAGCTGATTTATTTTACATATAATAAATCTTTTTCTGTTCCCTTGTAAAGAAAAGTGTTAGCAGATATGGCCTTATGGGAGGTTTATTCCCCTCTGAAAAAAACCTGACTGTTTCTGGGCATATTAGAGTCACTGGAGATGGATATATCCCTGCAAGAAAACTCTAGTGGCTATTATAAACTTAGTGATGCAGCCTGTCTCCCACGCTGGATGCTCTTCCAACTGGTCCGATAGGAAGACTTTCTATTCGATTTCCAGATCCCCAGGAACCGACTGTGGGTTTAGCTTGGGAGATGAGTGAAACCTCATCTGGATTTTTAATCAGACCTTGAATGGATGCTGATTGGAGCCTGAGAGTAGCAGAACCTGAATTTGACTTCTGATCTCATCTGGAATAAACTGTGGATGCAGGCCATGGAGAAGAAAGAGCTGAACTGGAATTCTGAACTGTCTCATGCAAGAGGAATCAGCTTCAGAACACATACAAAACACGTGAGGTATATACCCATCTAGACACTGGACTGGAGAGTGAAGAAAAAGGCCTCTCACCTGGCCAAATACTTGAAAGCCCTCTTCAGAAAGAAACAACAAAAAAAAAAACAACAAAGAAAAGAAAACAAAGAGACAAACAGAAGGAGCGCGAGGCTGGGGGGGGTGCTGTGGGAAAGAGGTACTCACTTAGTAACGCAGGGTTGCTGAACCGCCAGGCCTCATTGTACGTTGTGTACTGAGGGTGGCTGTAGGGGTTCCCTGAGAACTCGCTCCCTGGAACAAAGCAAGGAAGGTGTGAATCACAGTCAAGAATGAAGATTTATGTCTGCTGTTCCATCAAGCCAGTGTTCATGTTGAATCTGTATGCTGGCAGGAAAACTAGTGTATGTAGGTAGCTTCCTTGCCCAGCTGGGAGTGTGCCCTTCAGAACACTGCAGTGTTTGTTCAGTGCAATGTTGCTGACCCATACAATTAAAAATCATACCATTGACCTCTTCAGAATCAAGAAATTAGTTTAAAATAACGAAATTCAATAATACAAATAAATAATTAAACTGGTTGATTTTTCATTGCCTTCTGACTTCTGATTCTCAGGTTGCAGTAGGATTGCATGTGCAAGCTTTTTCTTCAATTAACTATCAGCTTTCTTTTAAATAAAATCTAAGGTTCTACAGTAGTGTCACAACAGCAGGCATGGGAGGTTGACGGGACAAGCTCACTGGAACCAGCAGTGCTGTTGATGGCAATATATATTGCTAAGTTTTGTTCTTAAGGTGCTGAGGGTGAAGAGTATCGTTCGTTATTGGAAATGTTCTGAGAGTAGAGTGGGCTTAAATATAAAACAAAATGGAAAACATATGAACCACTCTTTCTTTCTTACTCTATATGATGGTGTTAGTCAGAAGTGTGATTTGTATATGATGAACAACACCTTTATGCTTAGTGAGTGAGTTACAGAGAAAACTTGCTGAATTCCAGTTCCAGAAAATAATTTTCTAATGATTAGTGCCTTAGGTGCTATTCTGAATCTGAAAGACAAGCTGGGCTACATCTCCCTTTTTCACACTCAGTAAAATGGGACCAAACCAAAATACTTGTGGGCTTTGTGATCTAATAAGACTCTGACCCAAGATTTGAATGTTGTAGAGTCTTCTTAAATATTCGGTTTTGTTGTGCATAAGGAGCTGGGTCTCCTTGTTTTATAGAAGGCTGTGCAGGGCTGAGGGAATTATATTTAGTAGCTGAGGAAGTATGGTGCTGTATTCAAAATAAATAAATCTCCCCAAACTTAAAAATATATGGTTCTGTTAAGTAAAAACATGCCACTATCTGATCATAACCTCAATTTAATGCAGTACCGACAGGCTGGGGACAATTAGTGCCATCTGAAAGGCATTATGCGCTTAAAAGATAGTGAAAGAAAGTGTGACTAGTAGCTGCTGGTCTGCCCTGAGGCGGGGGGGGGAGTTGTGACAGCAGAAGTGTTTGGACAGCACCTGGGGTTCCTGCTAGATACCATGGAGTAGGGAAAGAAGGCAACGCAAGACGCGCTGGATGCCTGTGATACAATTACCAAAGAAATGTCAATTAATTGTACTGTAATCTCTGCAGATCTCCCCTCACCGGAGAGTTAAAGCCAAAACCACAGATTCTCAGATGGTGGAAATTAAGTCTGTTGAATTCAGGGGATTTGCACTGGTTTAAACTTGAGGAGAATCTGTGCAGCCAGGTTTTTTAAAGATACTCAGGGTAAATAACCAAAGTAGTCAGTACGAAAATGTGTATGTATCAAAAACAATCCAAAGGTATTTTAGTCACAGTAGTTTTTAGTTTCATCATAAAACCTCATTTTGCGTGACAGACCTTGCTAAATACTGTTTTAAGGATAATAACTCAGCATGTTTCCATATCTAGAAACATTCTGCACTGAAAATCCTGACAGCTAACTGGGAAGGAATAGGTGAAACCTGCTAAGGTGACCAAGATGCTGTGGGATAGGATACAAAGACAAAAAGCAATGCGTAGTCCAGATTTAGCTCTACTGAAGTGACTCATCTGTGGGATATGCTGGAATGAGTTTGCCCCCCAAAGAATGAAATAAACTATCCAGATGAGAATTTCTGCTTTGATATGCCTCATATAAGCATCACTTTTCTTCATGGAGAGAAGTTCTGACGTTTCAAAGCTTCTCTCTCACCTTCTTCTGAGTTGTCACCCTAAACTGTTCATAGTGTTCCTAAAGCACAGGTTAAGTAGAGGAGAAAGAGCCCCAGCTATGGAGAGCTGGGGAGGAGGGAGGGCAGCCACTGGAAACAGTGTTTATTGACGAGGAGTGAAAGCATGCATGCAGCAGGATAATGAGCTTTTGAGCTCAACTGTGACCAAGAGGAACTGAGCTATCGCCTTCCCCAATCGCTAATGAAACAAGTGTAATTTCCTCATCAGCATTGGATTCTGTTTAACGACTCCCTGCCGTTGCCATCACCAGCCCTCTGCAGGCTCTACACTGCTCTGTGTAAACCGCAGTTCCCTTCAGCGGATGCTCACTTCACTAAAACAGTTTGCAGAAACTTGATGGCCTTTCTGGGAAAGAGGAAGAATTGAGGCAGGGATCAAAGGTGCTCTGTTACCTGTGCAGGAAACATCTCTCAGACGCACAGGTTAAGTGTAGCACAATTCATCCTTCTTTGAGTGACTAACCCCTGCTGTAAGTGTGTGCTCAGAGACTACTGCCTTTCATCCATGTCTGCAGCCTGGGACCTGAAGTTACAGGCAAAGACAAATGCAGGACATGTATCTTACCACATCATCCGCATAAACCTCAGAGATATTTGCATGCATGACTGACCACATTGCATGGATGTACTGCTACTATAGACAAGCTCTTCTCTAGACCGTACAAGTAGAAGTCTAATGAAAGGTTGTCACGGATAGAACAGAGCAGCTTTGGTTAGCACTGGTCAAACAATCTTCTCAGAAACAGTTTTCCACTGGAAAATGCTGTCTCATTGAAATGGAAATGTTTTGCACGAGCTTGTCAGCTTCAATGGAGTTTTGGAAAGAAAAGTTCTGAAATGATTGCAAATTGAAACAAAGTATTATGTTTCAACTTTCTTGTTTTGTTTCATTTTGCCTTTCTCATCTCATTTAATTTCCTTTCAACTCTTTTATTATTTTAATAAGTCTTGACATCTAGAACATGTTGAGTTTATTGAAATGTTTCATCCTGATGTTTGCAAATTGAACTATTTCAAGATTCTGACTCCTCATCCCAATGCAAGATGAAAACAAACGTCAAAAAATCAGAGTTTTACATGGGGTGGAAATTCTGCTTTCTGACCAGTTCTATTTTTAGCTCTGTACCTTTCTTTAGAGAAGACAGGGCCTCTTTCTCACATTCATTCACATCTGGACAATAAGGTTTGTTTGTGTGTCAGTATGTTTCTTAAAGATACTCCCTGAGTGGTCATCTTGCTGGCTTCTTGTTTCCAATATAGTTAAAGCACTGGTCCCTGATCTTTCTTGGCCTAGGGGCATGTAACAAACCATTGGCGACATCATATTTGTTTTCTCCGTTTAACCTGGACTCTTAACAGAGGTTGCAAGCAAGCACAGAGGATCGATCTCATGAGGCCTATATTCTGTGCAATCTGTGCTCTGGGAACCTTTACTAACAGTATTTCTTGGTATCTGTATTTAAATCCTGGCAAGTTTAGTCTTCTAATACAGAAACCATGAGGCATGAAGTGAGCCTAGCAGGTGGCAGGTTCAGAACAAATAAGAGAGGTAGTTTTCACACAATATGTAGTTAAGCCACAGAACTTCTTGCCATAGGTTGCTACAGATGTTAAAGGCTTATATGGGTTCAAGAGACACTGTTTAAGTTTGTGGAGGGGAAATCTATCGAGGATGTTTAATATTAAATAGCAAGATACTAAGTCTGGCTTAGGAAGCCTCTGAGCTGCAACCTGTTGGAGGCTGGGAGATCTTTTGAGAAAGTACTGATATGTGCTTGCTCTACTCTTATACCCTTCCCCGGGCATTCACTTTTGGCCCCTGACAGAGAGTAGTGGCTGCAGAGGTCTGCAGTGTGACCCATTAAAGTCAAGTCTTATGTTTCTTCCCAGGAAGCCTCTTTATCTCCAGCTTGTTGGCTTCAGTCACATTAGCAGACAGGAATAGAAGGGATGCCAGGCTGGGTCTGACCAGTGGAGTATGACTGAAACAGCCAGAACTTGATGCTCTGTGGAAAGATGCAGTAACTACTGCAGGATGCCCAAGTAGGCCACTGGAAAAACTTCCTCTAATTGAACGTTGACATCAGATTTAATGTAAAGATATCCATTTGACTTGAATAATCTTTTTTTCTCTGAAGTATAACTCAACTTTTTTCTTTATCATCCTGTTCCTTTTCTTTTTGGGGGTATTATTTGTGTGTTTTTGGGGACACTGCTGTCTTATGGATAAGTAGCCTCCACATCAAGGAGCTGAAATAACCTGTTCTTGGATGAGTGACCCCTGTCGTTAGTGGTATTAAAATTTTTGTCCCAGTTTAGATGTTAATATCATCCTTGTGATGAGGATGTTAAACTTACACAGCAGTCACTGAACAGCTGAGAAGTTAACTGTTAGAAGTTAAGAATAGCCTGTTATTTAGAAGTACCTATTCAAAGAGCCAGCTATTTTGGTGTTATTAATCATTTCTGTATGCAATGACCTTCTGTAAGTTTTGACCTATAACTGACTTAAATGTTGACAACTGAGTCTACCTACTGTTACTGGGGGCGGCGGTAATGGATTTATGTTGTCTTAGTGCTTCTCTGATTCGGGACTCAAACCATCTCCCTGAAAAATTTAGTGTAGAAGGAGATGCCCTAAAATTTGCCAACTCTGAACCACCCTAAAAGTTCAGCAAGCTGGTCAACTATACCAAGGAACTAAATTGGGGGTGAGGAGGGGACTAATCCACTATCTTTTCCTGATCTGCAGGTCATTCACATCATCTTCACAGCATAGCCTGAGATTTTGTTGTACCTTAGGATCATAAGCGGTAGGTAGCTTGTTAGCTCTGGCATGTGACCATAGGTATTAGCCAGTAGTTCATGGTATGTAAGCAGTGATTTGTCATTTACAGATGTTAAGACTTTGACCTGCAAAAATTTCCTATCAGTGATATTTTCACTGTCCTCGCTGCAGTGTATGTTCATTTAGCTAGCTGTTCCAAGATTTGGATGAGGGTTAAGTTAGGCTTTTCACTCATAAGCCCTGGCAAATCATATCGTAGTGATTTAAGAGCTTTCTGTCCTCAGCTTTCTGCTGCCTCGGTTCTGGAGTCATCCCTCCAGTAGCAGAGGTTGCAGAATGGGCTGTGTACCTGCTTATTAGCTGTCACAACTCACAACCCAGGGCAGTAACATAAACAGAAATCGGTGGCAGATGAAGTTCTGAGCTACTGTGGCTGAGAAACAAAAATCCTGCCCCTTCATTTATCTACTGGGGATAACTGTCATCAGAGGAGTAGGGAATAGAACCTGGGGAAATAAAATCTTCAACTGCCCTAGGGTAAATGGTGAAATGTTCTCCCTAAACAGTGGGAGAATCCATTTACCAAGAGAAGGTATTTCTCCAAAGGCACTGGGTAGCAAAGAAACAGTTTGCCTTTGGATGTAGGATTAGGTAGATAGTGCCTCCAATCCAAGAAACTATCTTACAAACAGGAGGTGGGCAAGTAGGTGGCTGTTGAAAGTGAATAGTTAGTTTCTCCTGAAATGATATTTAATCATTGCTGATTTCTTAGGTAGTTTAGGCTATGGACAGTAGGTCTCCAAAAACTGCAGGTATTAAATTACCATTGATGATTTTCAGTTTGATGCCCTGGCTTTAAATAGAAGGTAAGTTGTTACCCTAAGTTAGTGGATAGCTGAATATCCTGAGCCACGAGCGGTACATAATAATCTGCACGGGTCATTGGAAAATAATTACATTAGTTAATGAATACTAAGGTTAATTAATTACCAATTAATTGCCACAGGTTATAGATATCTAGTTGCCCGTAGCAGCAGTGAATCAGTTACTAGGGGGAAAGAGAGACATTACAGAAAGTGTCATTAGCTACATTGGTTATAGGCACCTGATGATTTCTTTATGAAAAGAATAGGCCCTAATATCAGCAAAGCAATAGCAAAGCCAGCTGTGAAATCTCTTACAATGCTAGTATACCATTCAAACATATGTGCACCGTTATTGAAGTCTGGAGGCTGACTTACCAGGAACCATTCCTGCAAGAGTTGAGGTTGGGTAGCTGCCTTGTCCAGTTGGGGGAACATGGGGTGGGTAGCCAGGTAAGGTGGTGCTTGCCATATCACGACCTGGAAAGGGAAAGAATCAGGACAAGTGATCAACAGGGATAAGATCTTTCAATATTGATTTGATATCACCTTTTGTCCCACCATCACATGACTAGCAGCTCGATAGGCAAGTGCTGTGTAGCCTTCTCTTACATAAGTGCTGTCCAGTCACTGAAAATTTTGGGGGAAGGTTGTGGCACTTTTGATCTCACACTGTAAGGATGGATGTTAAAACTTAGCTTTGTGAGGCTCAAAAAAATTTGTTTTGTTTCATTGTAGATTTTGGATCTATTTTAACTAAATCAAAATGGCCCTAAGCTGCACAGAGAATGGCAGCATATTCCTTGGCAGAGAAGCTGAGGTCCTGTCTATATGCAGTGGATGCAGTTCCAAAACTGTGGTGATGTTGCTTTAGGGCATGATCAATGTGCAAGGCATTGGAAAGTGATCCAAGAGTGTTCTGTGCCTGTCTCTCTTCCCACCTCTGCCATTCACCTGCTGATGATTTTAGCCAAGTCACTTCACCTCTCTGTGCTTCTTTTTATGCTGCAAACTCTTTGGTGCAAGGGCACACTTTTAGTACATTTGCACAGTGCTTAGTATGAGATCAATACTGGTTGGACTCCTTCCAGGTGCTGGTGTAATATATATAATAATAGGATCATGAGAATTAATTTGAGTCCCACTTCATTTTTATCACAGGTACGAGTTTTTGTTAGTAATACTTAAAGACGTGATATCTTTTCTCCACCAAAGAAGTAGAGAGGGGTGTGGACTGGGTGGATGATCGTAGTTTATTTTTCATCTCTTAGGAAGTGCAGCTGGAGGCTTCTTGGTTGATGCCAGAGGCATTTCCTCATTTGGACTGGTTAGCCTGAAAATGGGCCAGCCAGAAGGGCATTTTGCTGTTAGTGCTTATTGCATTTAAATGAACTGAAATCATCTCAGAAGCTGCTGGGAGTTTCAAGCCAAAACAAAAAAAAACAAAAACAAAAAAAAAAACCAAACCAAAAAAAGGCTAAATAAATTAAGATAATCTTTCTCCCACAGCTGCTGGGAGATTTACTGCTCAACCTCCAACACTGCCTACTGAGATCTTAGCCTGTTCCAGGCATCCAGACCCTTTCACATTCCCTAGGTGAACTGTAGCTCACCAAGAGGTTTGTGCTAGTTGTTGTTCCTTTGTTAGATTTTGTCTCTGCTGTCTGTTCTAACTGGAGGGCTGGAGCCTGATTCACCTTTAGAAGTGACAGGTTAAGTATGGCCCATTAACACCACTGGAGTCACTGGAACTGTGCTGGGATATGCCAGTGAAAGAAGAGTAAGGGTTGATTTAGCTTTGCTAGTGGCAGAATAGTAACTGATAAAGCAGGCCCTGGAACAAGCATGAACCTTGGCTGGGGAATCAGAAATAAATAACAGTTGCACAGCAAAGCAAAAACTACTCAACATGGAGCATGAACCTGAAGGGAGGAAGTTTCTCTGGGATGAGGCAGGCTAAACCAGTGTCATTGCTTTCATAGGTCTTGACTAAAGATTACTGAGGTGATCTGCTCAAGAAAAAAGAAATGCAAGTTCATTCTTTCTCCCTGAAGAGGTTCCTGATCGGTGGCTGATGTTCCTAGCTCACCTCCTCTTAGATAATGGCACAGAACTACCAGACAACGGCTGAGCCATTTTCCAGCCACTCCCCGTTATTGATAAAAATAAATATATAATGCCTCAGGGATTTATATTCTACACTCTTCTACTCTTTTATCACCATCATTCCTTTAGTGATTTGTAGCTGTGCGTTAAGCTGTATGATTAACACCTACTAGATGTAGTTCTATTTTTTTTTCTCACATTCTTTTAAGGCAAGAAAGTTTTATGCTTAAAATTCATGTCCTTTTGGTTTCATATATTGACTAGCCTGAGAAATAACAACAGGTGATGAGTGAGAAAACTGTCACTGAAAAGTTACAGAGAACATTATGTAGCAGCAGGCAAAATTAATTCATTTTGACACTTCCATTCATGTGGGAGCGCATACGCACTCACTCTGCTACTCGATCTGTGCACATACGTCCCTGTGTTTTTATTCAGACATGAGTGCACAGAGGCTGATGTTCAAAACTCAGTGTGGAAAATTTGTTGGGAAGTGATCATCTGTCAAAATCCCAGTCTTGAAAAAGACGATAACAAATAAGTACAGCGTCAGCAACTCAAGTAAGTGTCCCACAGAGAGACTCTCAAAATGCTGTTACATACAAGCAGGCCCCTTCCGTTACCTCCTCTCGTTACCAACAGGTAGACGGAATTATTAAATTCTGGTACTCCAGGGCTATGGCAAAGCTAGCACCTATCCTGCTCATAACATGCTTCCAACTCCAGCCATTCTCCCTTCTCCAAGAGCCTGCTGAGTGAGGAACAGCACCTTCATCACTGTGGCATTGTTTGAGCTTTTGAGCACTTTCTCCCATGTCTAATTCTCCATAAGGGTCCTAAGGCAGGTGCCTCTCCTGAAACACAGTGCCGTCTAGGCTAGCAGGTGGTCATATATGACTGCATCCCCAGAGAACTATATTGTTGGAGAGAGTCTGTCAGGAGACTCCTTGGCTTAGGAAGTGCCCAGAGCTCAGAGGCTCTTATCAGCTGCAGTAAGATTGGACCAAGACAGTGTTATGAATACAAAAGTCTTCTCTGCTGTTACTTTCTGCTTTTCTACAGGGATGTTTAGAAATGCAAGTCTCACCTGACAAGATAAAGGGAGGATGTTAGGTCAAAAGAGAAAAATAATATAGGAACATGAAGGAGGCAGAGGTAAGATGTGTTTCTTGAGCATTAGGAAGTCTGGTCTGCCCTAGGACTTCATCTGTTCTGAAGAAGCCCGAATTACGTTCTTTGACAGTGGAGTGACAACAGCCTCAGTGGTTGCCTAAACAGATTCCCACTATTTCATCCAAGCCACCCTGAGCTTCTGCAGCAATGTTGCTTTAGTCACCTTGCACAGGAATTTCCCCTAGTACCTACCTCAGGTCTGTATTCCTTTGGCTGTAAGACGTTATAGTCTCTTACCCACCCTTCCTGGTCTTGACATTCAGATGTGATGCCCTGTTTCTTAACTACTTGGTCTGCTGTGTGAAGGCACCAGCTTACATTGACGCTCCCAAACCAGGTGATTCAAATATTGCTCACGACATAGCTATGGTAGTGCTCACCAACTGCCTAGGTATTTATCTTAGTATGTACAGCCCATGCTGAACGACCGTGCTAACAGTCCTAGAGCTGGCTAGATTATTCAAGCTGCAATCATCTACCTTAGGCTAGCACACAGTACCCTTGCTGGGCCTGCAGGACTCAGGGGCATTATGGCTATTGAGGCAACACAGGATTTTGCTGTACGAGTGTTTCTATATTAAGTCCCAAACCCATCCAACTGGGACACCCAGTCACTTCCTAGGTAGTTACAGCTTCTTTTCCCATGTTATTCTAAAAAATGAGGGACAGGCGTGACATCTTTTTGTGACTCTCCATGGAGCTGAGAACACGTGCTGCATACACAGAACTGGAACACGGTTGCTCTGGTTCCCACTTGCACTCAAAGAGCTTGCAGCATTTACTGGTCTCCCCATCAGACGAAACTGAACCCCTTGCCTGCAGCATCCCCACTGAGTTTGTGGCCAAGGCCGGTTACCTGCTATCAGAGGCTGGCTGCTGGACTGCCCAAAGTGGGCACCATGATGAAGGAAGGCACTGTAGCAAGGCGTGGACGCATCGTCTGAAAGGGCCATGTGGAAGGGCTGAAGATCAGCCTGCCCAGAGCCGACCGGCGTGGTGGGGGTGAAAGGGGTGAGAGAGGCTCCATGAGGCTCTTGCTTTATACTGAGGGGAGAGGAGAGGTTTTCTGTGGTAGGGTAAGGGATGGACACAGACAGACAAAGGGAACAGGGGGAGGAAGAGGAGGGTGGGGAAGGGAGGAGAGGAAGAACAAAATGGGTAAATGAAAATGGAGTGGTTAAAATCTACAGGGAAATTAATTTAAAAACAAAAATAAAAATAAAAAGGTTAGGAGTAGATCAGAGGAGCCAGTGCTGAGACAACAGCAGTAAACGCACCCGGGGGCTAGGCTCTGATTGCAGGGATGCCTCTGCAGGGGCAGCAGGAGATGAGGAGAATGGAGTGCAGTGGCAGATGGGAGGAATGGGATGCAGGAAAAGGAGAGGTGAGGGAGGGAACATGCAGGAGAGGGAGGACAGGAAGAAGCGTAGGGCTGGGAAGGAGAAGAATGCTCTGAAGCTTCTGTGCTCCCTTTCCTACAGCTTCCTCTCGCTGGCCGAGGGCGTATGAAGATGCTACACTTACACAGCTTGGCCCAGGGAATTATACCACTTTGTCTCTTCAAACTCAAGGTAACCTTCCCCAGGAGAGCAGCGTGGTTATAAGCATCTATTAAACAGGATGCTTGGTGTAATGGCCAAAGTTTGTTAAGGCAAACTCTGTAAAAGCTTTGACAAAAAAGGTCCAGCTGAAGTTTGAGGTGGTTAAAATGAAAAAGGACTGTGCAATTAATAGGTGGATAGATCGATCGATTGATCGATCAATTGATCTCGTTCACAGTGGCACACTTTGGGGCTTTGACCAGAAAACCAGTCAGTACTTGACTCTGGTTGTTTGCAGAGTATAGAGTTGCCAAACGGATGCTTTGACAGAGAGATATAATGGAGGAGAGGAAATGTGAGGGACTTATAAAAGGCCTCATTTTCATTGTTGTTTGCACTGGACCTCTATTTCTGACGTGCAGATTTGCACAGGCACAATAGATACAGCTTTGAAACTGCTTCTAACTTGGCTGCCAAGTAAGAGGTTTGGGAATTGGAGAACTCTGTGACCTAAAGCATGGGTACTCCAGAACACCCACTGTTGTTGGGTCAGCAATGATAGAGTCCTGTATTTGAACACCTGAAAGAGAAGTATGGATGATGTGATCAGATCCGATCCAAATCACCTAGCAAACCATCCACCCTCAGGTAAACAAATTAAAGCCAATAAATGAAAGGCATCTCTCTGCCGTGATGGCAAGTGTTGCCAATGGCCTATGAAATAAGTTAGTTCTGGTGGTTTTGATTTATACAGAGAAATATAAATGTGACATATAATTAGGTCATAAATCTGACTTCATTAATGTAGAACTGGCTTAATTAACACTAGGCACCTTATTGTGAGGCTGCAATGCTCACCTAGACAATAAAGGGATGGGCAGTTTCTATCTGTGAATGCTGTTTATCCTGAGGCATTTGTTTCCTAGAGCTTTGCTACCTGGCAAAAATGATAGTTTGCCATCTGTGTTCTCATCCAAGTACCTCTAACCTGGATGGCCAGCAAAGGTCTCTGATCACTGAGACTCCTTTGTAGCAAAGACATATGTTGATGGTTCAGTTGATTGGGAGGGATCAGTCCTGGCCAAATGTTGTACAGTTCACCTTTATTTAGTTTACTTATGTGAAGTTTCTGGTATGCTAAGTGAGGGTTGTAATTTCTTCTCCCTTTTTGCTATAGGTAGCTCTGTTTGGCAAGGACTTTTTGTGGAGGATATGGGGAATAGAAGCTGGAGTATCTGGTTCTTGTTGCACAGTTAAAGTCACCAGACTAGGCAGCACATCAGCGCCCAGCTTCTGCTTCTTGAAACTGTATGCTATCCTACAATCCTACCAGTGAGCCTTCATGTGCCAGTGCCAGTCTCTGTAGATGGAGAACCCCCAAAGCTATTTTTCTCCTGCATCCTCTGTCATCAGATGGCAAGGAGTGCACAGATTTACCTTCAGGCCAGAGAGGCTGAGTCACCACCAGCAGCCTGGGAGTGCTGAAGCTTTTATCCAAATAATGTTGATACTAGATAATTTGGATTAATAGATCTATCTGCAGGCAGAGAGCCAAAAGTTCCCCTGGCTTTGAGGGGCTGCAAGTGAAAGCGATATTTTTCAAGGAAGCCATTTGACAGTCATACCTAAATAAACTAGGGACACTTTGGTCCTGGGCATTTGCTGGGCTCCTTTTTCAGCTCTCCGTACTGTGCAAGAGAGAGCAGGTGTGGGGAGCCGCTGGGGAGGAAAGGGCAGAGAAGAGGACGGACACGGAAAGCGTGGGTGGGCAGAAGCAAGAGGTGCTATGGGCAGAGGTTAATCCTGTTTGCACAGCCCCCAGGCACATTGGGTTTCCTAGTCCCTCCCCTGCTTTATTTCTCTTTTAAAGCATGGAATTTTCAGCTATAATCCTTCCTAAACCGCAGCATTTTTCAGGCGCTCTGTGTAAGTGAAACCATAATCTCTGGTAAAACAGACCGCTTAAGCTGCTGTAGCATTAGGCCAATCTGATCCAGCCCCTGGATTTCCGCTCTGCCCAGCCACCACAGGGAGGATTTCAGCCTGAAAGACTGTCTAAAGCCCTTGCAATGGGAACAACGGTGCCAAGCCTTGCCTTGCAAAGCTGAGAAGGGTTAAGGGACCAGGAGCTATTTGTCCCGGTGTTGTGAGGCTGTTAAAGCCCCTGTCAGACTCGCAGCGGAGATGAGCCCAGCCCTCTCTTGAACACATCAAGGCTTATGAAGAAAAATTCCTCGCACCTTCCAGCGGCAGCACCACTCAGTCAGTGCGAGGGGATAAAGAAGTCAACAGTAACATGGCAAAGAGACTGGGACACAATAATGCTGAACACTTCTCTCTAAGAGTAGTGGAGAGGAGGCGAGGATAAGGTCAGACAGCGAATGATTGCACAACCAAAACTCAGACTTTTATGTGTCTATTTATCTACCTGTCTATCTTTCCCTCTGTGCTCTGCAACTGCAGAGATATAACTTATATCCCATGTATCTTCACTGGTGGGTGGCATTTACCCATTTTTACTCCTTTGTTGTCCAACTCTCTCCTGACTAAAAGCACCTGAATACTGTCTCTGATATAACTCCTGCCACTGCTATGCTGGAATAATTGCCCCAGCAGTGAATTATAGCTCCAAAGTGTGTCAGTGTAGATGAGATCAACTGATTGATCTATCTATGCACCTGTGAATGGCACAGTCCCATCTTTCATTTTAACTACCTCAAACTTCAGCTGCACCTATTTTGTTTTCACTTCTGATTTTCTGTATTCTCTAATTCTTTCTTATTTGTGATGGAGAACTTGCCCCTTCCTCTCCCAAGTCCTGCTAGTGCCAGCAATCTGTGGAGCAGTGCCGTACTGGCTTGTCTGTTTCTGGGGGGGTCTCCCTCAGTAAGGCTGCGTCAGGAAACCCCAAGGCATCTGTCAGCGTCTTATTCCTAAGGCTGGAATACTGACCTGTAATCAAATGGGGGGCGGAATGAGTTTGCAACCCCCCAAAGCAGCAGCAATCTATTCCTGTCCCAGGCTCCTTTCTTCTTCTAAATGGCAAACGATATCCTTGTTTATAAGCAACAAAAAAATACCACCCAATGTCACAGTGGGGGAAATTTGAAAGGGTCAGCAGGGTGGGGATATAGCTGGAAACATAGCAGAGGGCTACATATTTTCTGCATCTCCTGCTCCTCTCTTTCTGACTGTACTTGCTGAGTTATGGCTGTTTTTCTTCCATTCTAACCCTCTCCTCTGTTATTCTGGCGGAGAGCTAGAACTGGTGATCTCTGGCCTAAATTCCCCCTGTGAATGAAGGGATTTTGACCAGACAGGGTGAGAGGAAGATTCACAGCTTTGGGTTCCTACAGAGACTCCTCTCAGCTTTTATCGTGCTCTCTCTGCTGCTGAAGGGAAGGGAAGCAGGGGGGTTTGCAGGACTAGATAAGCTGCTTGTTTTTCATTGCTGGCTTCCTGGAGGATAAGCTACCTGCATCCAGTGCTCCTTTTCTTTTCAGTAAACAAAGAATATCAAGATGGCACATCCCTGTGTAAGGGATGGCTTGTACAAACCCACTTAACAACACTGCTCACCATCTTGGCAATGTTTAGCATTCTTCATCTTTTCCTGGGGTCCCTATCAAATATTGATATGACCCCAGTGCCTCACTCTTTGGAACACATATCCTTACAGCATCCCTTAGGGATCACTGTTTTATCTGTGAGGACTGAGCCCAGAGAAGACATACCCAAGTTCGTGTAGGAACGCTGTACCAAAGCTGAATCTTATCTCAGGTGTTTTGAATCCTATGCTTGTACCCACCACTGAAACATCTTTTTCTGTACTTGCATTCTCCGTTCCTTAGAAAGGTTTCATTGTGGCAAACAGAATGGGACTGGGCCCTCAGCTTTCATAAACTGGTGAGTTTACACTACAGCCAGTGGAGTCATATCGCTTTATCCCATGTGAGAATCTTGCCTCAGAAATTCTAGAAGTTGTGCAAAAGACCAAACTGGCCTGGCACAGCATATCTTTCACTTTTGCTTTCTGTCATGTCAGAAGAACCACTTTTTCTTTCATTTATTTTCTTTTCTTTTGCAAGAGCATTATGCAAGTTGCACTGAAGATAAAGATCATCCTATTTTTCTTCCCTTCTCTGTGATTGTAACAGACCTTTGCTAGAACAACTGAAAAGTGTGCAAAGACTAATCTGCTTCTCGTGGTACCTTTCTTGTCTCCTCTTTGTATTCCTGCTGACTGGAGAAGGAGCCTTGCGTATTCAGGTTTATTTCCTGTTTCTGCACAGATCTGTCCGTGTTCTTAGCCCAATAATTTACTTGTGGGTTGTTGAAGTACATGTTTAAAGAAACAACCTTGGATTGCTTTCCCCACAGAGTCAAAACTGTTGTGACATCACTGATGTCAAGTTTTGAAATCTATTTGCCCCATTTTTTAAAAAACTGAATTTTATAAATCTAGATTTGTGTCTGATCTAGTTAACTGCTGCTCTCCAAGTAAACTGACTTGCTAACTCTTTATGTTACTTTGGAGAGAAAAAGTTTTATAGTCTTTGTACGGACTAAAACATGGAGCTTCCAGTAGACCTGTGGTTGGGACTAGTGAACTAGCTAGTTGAGTACTGTTAGTATTAATCACTTGGGAACTCCACTGAAGTCAGCTTCATGTGGCTCTGAGTACATTTGTTTGCAGATGGAGCTGATGAAGGAAGATGTGCTTTAAAGTCTTGGGGTGGGGCGGGGGGGGAAGATGTGCAACTTGTGCACTTGGCAACAGAGAAGTTCAGTGGAGTTCATACTCTTGTCCCTTTTCTTGAGTCCCAGCCCATCAGGTTGGGCAATTACTTCCTGCCTTAAAGTGTAGCATATGCTTATTCCTTGGTGGATTGGGACTTGAATGGGACCTCTTAAACAAGATGCTTTTGACATATATGCTGGGAAATGTAATTAGAACAGAATATGTTATTTTTTCACACAGTCCCTATTACAGGTATCTCCAAGGTTTCATCACAATGATATTCTACTGATCGTAAGATAGGATAGGTCCTCCCGGATAGCCCACAGCAATGCTGAGCCTACAAAGAAGGGCCAAAGTTTGCTGTAAGCTCTCCATTTCTCCAAAAGATGACAGTGGGCAATTTCAGTTGTACAAGCAGCTGTCCTGGTTAAATCTGGTACAGCTGATGGAGATCAAAAGTTATTAACACCTGCTAACAGGTGTTGCTTAACTCAGATATAAAGCACAATCTCTGCTGTCAGTGGGCAAATATGTACATTACAAATTTTTTCATCATAGCCATACTTATTGGATCCTTCATTTAGCCTCAAAAGAAAAGGCAAAAACTGAATTGCTGGGAAGACTATATAATTCTTTTCTCTAAAAAAGTCCCTTTTTGTCCAGCATAGAGCGCAGCAGCCTGCAACGCTGTCCCTGTGCTGAGGGAAATCAGACTGGGAATGCCAGTTCACTGCTGTTGTCATTACCCAGTTCACTTAAATGCTAATTTAAGGAAGGTGGAGACATGATTTCTTTTGGGTCCATCCATTTCTGGGTTCCTCACTTCAATATGCCTTTCAAGCCCATGAGCTGCCTTCTTCAGCATCATAAAGTTACTGTCAGTGCAGCTTCCATTGGATGCATGGAAATAGTTTATGTGATTCCTTCCCCCCCCGGCTATTCCCGTCTGTTTCAGGGATCATTCATCTGACCATCTATCACCCTCAGCCATTTGATCCTGGAGAAGAGTAGTAACACCTTTTGCCTTTCCAAATTCCTTGACTAGATAAGATATTATCTCCTTAGGGATAGGAAACAGTGGATGAAATTTGGAGGTCCTGCGGACTTCTACTTTTGCTGATTCCTTATCTTAAATAGAGCAGAGGCTTGCTCACAGAAAATACCTCCTTCATTTTGATGAGGCAGAATAGTAACAACCTTGTAGCAGCCACATGAGTGATTATCCTATTCCATTTTCAGGGCATTGGGGCATCCAGAGATGTGCCCAACAGGCTGCTTGACTGCTGGTGGCTGCAGCTGTGATGCTGTGCCGCAGAGTGCGGGTTTGCCATCACCAAAGCCAATTTGGGGCCCGTAGCAGTTTGTTAAAGAGGTTTTCTTAAGTCAGCTCAGTCAAGCCATTGCTCACTGGTGTCAGAGGCTAAAGTAGATTGGAGCAAGAGAGCAAATTTTCACCAGTACGAACAAGGAAAAGGGGAAGGAAATGCTCCCCCTCTCAGCATAGTGATATAAGTACAACTGAATGTAAAGGTCAGTTTTAATCATCATTTAAAACAGCAAGCTGGATCAACTTGTTTTACATTTGCACTATGAGGCTGCTTTCTAAAAGGTTGAATTTTATCTGTTGTAACGAATATTTTGACAAATACAAAACTTACAGTAAACATGGTTATTTCAGTTTTTGCTAAGTAGATGAACTGCATCTGTGCACATTTATTTAAGCAATTATGTTGTTTAATATAATTTGTCTTTACATATTATTATATGAGAAAATAGTGAACGATGAGTCCATATTATTATTTTATTAGATTATTAACTTTTTACTTGTGATCTGTGTCAAGTTATATTTGGATGGAAATTAGAATTAAATTAAAAACAGTATTTGTAATTATTCATGCTAATTAAATAAAATGACCACAAGTTCCCGTACTTCCTAAATATACTAGAACAGAAAAAGCAAGCTTTTCTAAGCAGGTTTTGCATTAAAAATGACATTAAATGAAGGAAAAGATATATATAAGGAGGAAATTGAACTGATTTTAGAACCTGATTTTAGAACTAATAGGTCTCATCCTTTCACACCAAGCTTAATTCACTCACTGACCGAGGAAAACAAATGTTCCTGCTTTTTTAAATTGTAGTTTGTTTCTTAGTTTTGAATGACCTGGTTATTGAACTGAACAAAATTCTCTTCAGTTCACTCACTAAGCTGAAATGAAGGAAGTAATACCTTTTCACCTTGCAGGAGGCTAAAGTTCTCAAAAGATTGCTTATAATTTCAGAAAAACTTTGGATCCAGGTGTCTAGCCAGTGATTTCTCCATGCTTAGCATCACAGCTTTCTTGAAAACTTTCATAGAAATCAGATGCTGTTTAAGTACTATTTTTGTATGTCTTTCAGATGTAGCAAATAGCCTTAATGTCAGTAATTATAATTTTTTTTCACACACATTCATGTATGAATTTAAAAAATTAACTTAAACTGAAAAAAAATCTGACCCCATGCCACAGAGGGGAGGTCTGGAGTAAAGTGAGATCAATGGGGTTTGTGCTTTTTTGGTGCCTTTGACACATTGTGAGTTGTCATCAGGATTTCTCACCCTGGATGATATTTGTTGCTTTAGGGAAAAACTTATTTCCCAGAGAGAAGGAAACATTTTCCATACAGGACCTGGTAGCTGTTTTGCTGGGTGATGATGATTTTAAAAGTTACCTATTCCTGTTAATACGTGCTAACCACAGCACAGAAGCACTCAGAAACCTCCTTACGGGAAAAGAAGGGGACACATATTCCCATTTCAGTCAACGCTAGAAGTTGCTGAAGTGCTTTTTTTCCCCTGTTTTTCTTGGGCTTGTCTTTTACCTTTACTTTTCTTTGTAGATCTCACTGATTGTAGTGGGCTGGCAAACAAGGTCTATTTAGTTAAAACTGCTGGGATTCAATTAAGGGAAGTTTTTCTTTACCTTTGCTGTAATTTTACGATCCATTAGTAGGTAAATCCTCTCCTTTAGTAGTCTGTTAATAAACAAGCTTCAAGCCATACATGAAAAGTCCATTGTATTTTATTTCCCATAGTGCTGCCTCTCTGTTGGGGAACTTCTGGCTAGATAATTAAGTTAGAAAGGACTCCGCTCCCAAACTATTAATCTAAGTCCCCAGAACTCAGACACAGCACTTAGAATCATAGAAAATCTTGAGTTGGAAGGGACCCATAAGGATCATCGAGTTCAACTCCTAACTTGTTTCATGTATGCCTATTCCAAAAGATATGCCACTTAAAGAAGGATCTTAACCTTTGTTCTCAAAGGATTCAAGGCTTCTGTGAACAACCTTGTGCTTTTAAAGTACTCCTGTTGCTGGTGCCAAAATCTTGAGGTTCTCCTCTGCTCGCCTCTCGGGTGTTAGCTACTGAGTAACTTCCAAAATCAAAGACCTGTGGAAACTACTGAATAAAAGAAAGCTATTGAGGTTTTCTATGTTTACTTAGCCCTGTACAGGTTTATTCTCATCTGCCTGGGCTGGTTGCCTTCAATAGAAATAATTGAAGTAGAACATCTACGAACAACAGAATTCTTGTCTTGGTGTTCAACTGCATGTACTCGCCTTATCTTGGTATGTTCAAGCTTGGATCTTTGCCTCTAGGAAATCTGATTGGTGTCCAAAGATACTGTCCAAGAAACTGTCAGGGATCTATGCCAATCTAGCTGTGCTGGCCATGCAACATCGAGGCAAGATGTAGCTGGCCCACTGGCCTGTGTGTGAAGGAAGAGGTGGGGTGGTGTTCTCAGGCAGCTCTTAAGAGCTTTCTCTCTCTGGTACTTCATAAGGAAGTTGAAACTTTCTACATTGTCTGTTCTGTATGAAGGACAGCAGGAGCATGTTTCCTAGCCTCGTGCCCAGCTAGCCCCTAAGTGTCAGCTCATTCATAGAAATTCCTTGCAGATACTTAATGGGGAGAAATAAGGGTGACCTGTCTGCTTCATAGTAAACAAATGTTGTTTACTTGCTTTAGGAGATGTGAATAATAAATGGACCATCTAAGATGTGTTAGAATAATTGTCTGAAAGGCAGTGTTTGATATTGACAGTACTAGGCAAGGCTGTGCTGTATGTAACTGTGGTGCTAAGCTGTGTCTTTGAATAGATGCCCAGGACTTTGGGGAAGGCCTTCCTGCACATTGGGGAGGTGGCTGCCTGTTTTGCAGCATTTCTAGCTCTTGAATTCTAGGAAGCTCACAGACAGATAAAGGGACTTCAGCAACATCTGTACTTAACTATCTCACTACATTCCAAGATTTTAGGTAGTTGCATATTGTTGAAGTTCTGATGGCTTTTGGAGGGGTGTATTCTCAGAACGGTGTGAGCTTAGAGAGCTTTCTGAAGAAAGCTAGTCGTGAGCCAGAGAGAGGGGAAGAACTTTCTGTGAAGTCTTCAGAAAGGGCAAGAATCCAATGCCAGACAGCTTTGGTTTGGAAAGAGCTAGTGATACTCTTTTCTGTCTGGGAAGACTGAGCTCGGAGATGGAAGCTAAATCTTACATCCTGACATGACTGCACACAGAGCTTGTACCCTGCATGCATGAATTTGTTTCAGATATCACCTGGGTTCACAGACTGCACTGGGACAAGAGCAAAGAGGCATTTCAAAGATGACACTATAGCAGCAAAACAGGCAGCCAGCAATTCAGTACTTGCTGTTACTCCAATATCCCTTCTTGGGAGAGGTATCTGGGTGATACCAAAGAAATCTGCGTGCTCCCAGGCTCTTCCTTAGTTTCCTGGCCAGGGCAGATCAGGAGGCAGCACTGAGTTCCTCACCTCTCTGGTCCTTCCTGAAAGCATTGCCCAGCCCCATAGCAAACATATCATGAATCATTCATCTTTAATAGATTATGCAAATTGAGGACATCAGATCAATGAAGATCAATAACTGCAACCATTTAATTGCCAGCAAAAACATTTTAAGAATGAGCATTATCTGAAGTCCTTTCTTGGGTAATGGCACCATTAATCCAAACATTGGATCTTGGCCTAAGCGTAGAGGAAAAATTCTCCACCCCTCTTCCCCTGCTGCCTTCCAGGGTGTTGAGGGTTTTTTTCCCTTTTCATTTCCAGTTTCTGAGTTTCCCCATCATTACCACCAGTGAACAGCTCCCAATGCTAATAGTTCTGCTTTTGTTACTCTGCGCTGATTGAAATGTCGCATACAGATTGAGATGTTAGTGCTAAGTTGCCACCTGGGAATGTCAAGCTGGGTCTGAAATGAACTTTTCTCACTCTTGGATCCAGATGGATCAGATGGGGATGTTCTTGAGCTGAGCTGGGAGTGTTGCAGGGAACAGAGTGGGGATGGCACAGGGTTGGGGGGGACATGAAGAAGATTTTCTGCCTCAGCCCACAGCCTCTTCTGTGAGGCCAAATCTGTCTCCTACTGTCCCCTTGTGAGACTCCTGTCCAAAGCTTGTGCAGTGTCCTGAGCCTTCAGAAATTCTGCTCTCATGTTAATGGACTGGAATTCACCATCTTCACTCAGGCAGAAGGACTAAAAAGAATTATTTAATGGCCCCTTTGAATCTTAAACTCTGATTTTAGGTACCTCACCTTTACATCCAGTTATGGGGATCTGCCTTCCATGAAGGAAGGACAATACTACTCTCCTACTGTCTTTGGCCCCCAGACAGGAAAGTATTTCCTGTAAGAGATGTGGATCTGCTAAATGGTAGATGGACACCAGCTGAGTTTTGTCTTGCATATAGAATCATAGAATCGTTTAGGTTGGAAAATACCTTTAAGATCATCAAGTCCAACCATTAACCTAGCGCTGCCAAGCCCACCACTAAACCATGTCCCTAAGCACTGCATCTGCACGTTTTTTAAATACCTCCAGGGATGGGGACTCAACCACTTCCCTGGGCAGCCTGTTCCAGTGCCTGACTACCCTTTTGGTGAAGAAATTTTTCCTAATATCCAACCTGAACCTCCCCTGGTGCAGCTTGAGGCCGTTTCCTCTCGTCCTATCCCTTGTTACTAGGGAGAAGAGACTGACCCTCACCTCGCTACAACCTCCTTTCAGGTAGTTGTAGAGAGCAATAAGGTCTCCCCTCAGCCTCCTCTTCTCTAGACTAAACAACCCCAGCTCCCTCAGCCGCTCCTCACAAGACTTGTTCTCTAGACCCTTCACCAACTTCGTTGCCCTTCTCTGGACACGCTCCAGCACCTCGATGTCCTTCTTGTAGTGAGGGGCCCAAAACTGAACACGGTACTTGAGGTGCGACCTCACCAGTGCCAAGTACAGGGGGACGATCACTTCCCTGGTCCTGCTGGCCAGCAGATATATGCAAATACAAAGACAGGTGGAACAATTTTGCCACAGCTGAGCCATTTTTTTCTGGTTGGCTAAGAAACTGCATGGCTACAAGGATCCTGGATCAAGCCTAATAGCAGTAAAAGCCACAGAAAAAGTCTGGGGATATCACACTATCTAGACACTCCCTAAATATGCAGTTCACCTACCCATGGTTCTCCATGACATTTTGCAGACCTCACATTGGATCTACTCTGTATTTGGGGTAACTGTTACTAATCCTGCCCGGTCCCAAAGTTCTGGTAGCCAGAAGTTGCATGTAATAATATGCCTTTGCACAGTGTTTGCTGAACAAGCAATGACTGCCTGCCTCAACCATGAGCTGCTTTGGCCTCAGGGGCTATTAGCTGGGGCTTCTGCAAGAAAAAGTTGAGATACAAACTCCAGTGCTCTTGATTCTGTGCCATCAGAGGACAGCTTTTCGGCCAAGAGGCAGCAGCTCCTTCCCTTGCTAACAGGACTTAGACCTTTGTCATGAGTTATTTCTCAACTTAACACTGCAAGGTTTCTAGAGGGACCGCAGCAGTAGGGCAAGGGGGATATACCAAACCGGGGCGAGTCACCTGGGCCTTGCCAGCTGCTCTAGCCACCCAGGAGGAGATGTGCAAATCTGTGGTGGCTGTGTGAGCAGGGTGCAGTGGAAACTAAAGCCTGAGAAGAAGGGCTGTGGCACCAGAATATCTCCTTATGGCTCTAGACACACACAGGGCAGGCAGTCTAACACTAGTATGGTGTGCCTCGCAGCCCCAGGACAACCCCGTGCCGCTCAGGTCCTGCACGTGCCACCAGCAAAGAGAAAGTTTCTGTGGAGCAGCTGCTGCAGAAATTGCCTCCTACTTCTGTGCATCCTGATTCCTCTACTGTCTTGCACTTTCTCTCATTTCCTACTCTCCCAGTCACACCTAAGTTTAATGTGCCCACACAGGAGGGAAGGGGGAAGGCTGTGAACAAATTTCTTTTGCCAGCTGCTGTTAGAGACTCATGGGCTTAAGGAAGAGGGAGTTTAGCAGTCACAGTTCAGCAGACCTCAGTATTTAGTTTGCAAATGCCAGGGCTGAATAAAACTTAAATTATTATCTCCCCCTGAGATAATCAAGTGTAGATCATGGGTAAGCCACGACCCTCTTGTTCTCAGACACAAAGGAAAAAAAACACAGTGTGTATTTGGACATACCTGTCCTCCACCAACATCCATCCCTAAGTCCCATCTGGGCACACAAGTTCCCGATTCGCGCCTGGGTTTGCCTGTCTTTCAGTCACACCTGGGCACCTCTAGGTGTACCCAAAACCACCAATACTCTAAATTTCAAGCTTCTCTTGAGCCCTTACATCCTCCACAGTCTTTCTGTCTCTTTCCATGTTTGCCACAGAGGGATATCTTGCATTAGCAGAAAAAGCAGAAGCTAATGGTGATGAGGGAAATAAATAAAAAGCTTGGTTCTGCTGTTTGGTCAGGCAGCTTACCGGTCACCACAGGGTACGTCTGGGGTCCTGACACATTTGTCCCCAGGTCTGGGTTAGCAGAGGTGGATAGACTTGATTTGACTTCATCGAGACCAGGGGTCAGAGCTGGGAGGGAGTACTCATTACCCTGGGGAAGAGAGGAGAAAGACAGCTTGCTATTGATGTGCCGGGAGAAAGGGAAGGGTGTACAGATGGGGGGGAGGAAGAGGAGAGATGCAAACTCCTGCACAGATGGAAGAGGAGGAGGAGGAGGAAATGGAGAAGATGAAGTGACAAGAGGGTTGGGGGGGGCTCCTAGGATGAGCTATCCCACCCTCCTGTGTGCCGCTGTGAAGGGGAAGAGGGGTGAGGCCGGGTGCAGGATCTGGCCTGTTATCTGTCGTACGACTGAGCCTTCGTTCGGTGCTGTGGGGACGGGGATGGCTGCCTGTGCCAGCCCAGGGGAGAAGAAACGGGAAATCCACGTCCCCTCCTCTTGGCTGAGCGGAGGCGGGAGGTGTTTGCCCTGGTGACAAGGACAGCTGGGGCAGAGGACTGCAATGACATGACTGGGACAGGTGGGCTGTAGGAAGCGGCCAGTGTTGGCCCACTGTAGCCAGGCTCTTTGCTGAGTCGTCTGCCTCCCCTCCGCTGTTACCTCTGTCCTAGCTCTTTAAAAACAAACAAAGAAGCCTCATCCCCTGCCTCTGTCACTCTGTGCATTGGGGTATGAAATTGGGGAGGGGGGAGCCACATGGCTAACAGAAGGGTGGGAGGGGGAGAGCCATTGAATCTGAAAGGGTGTCCTGTCCGAAAGGCTCTGGTAATTGCCTTTTTATTGTGGCAGCCTCCGGACCAGACGCGGGAGCTGGAGAAACCGGGAAGGCTACAAAACAGCAGGAAAAGTTGCTCTGATTAATATTACGTTAAATTAAAACTGATTTTCTGCTCTTTCTGCTCTGTTTTTTTCCATGCGCTTCCCCAACCCCCTCCCCACATCTCCCCCTCCTCCAGTGGGCTCCCTGCACGCTGCCCCCTCCCCGCCCCTATCCCTGCTTGGCTAGGACTGCCTAGTCATTTCCAATTCCTTCTCGTATTGATCTTCCTGTAGAAATCAGTTTTGTAATTAGCTGCAAATTAGGCCTTCTACTGGGGGTGAGCCTGCCCCCTGATTTATCACCAGAGTAATTCGCTGTGATCGGAGAGAAATTAAAATGAACTCAATTAGGCTTCGGATTTGCTTTATGGGCCCTGCTCAGAGTTTCAGGGGGAAAAATGACTGTGCTGGTGCTTAATAGTCTAATGAAAGTAAATAAAGGTTATTCATTGTAATAAACCCAGGGACTCTGGGATGAAGGGAGTCCACAGCCAGCCTCTCCTTCTCTTCCTTTGTTGGTTTATGGCTTGGGGCGGTTTAAAACGACTTTTGATTTTCATTTTATTAAGACAAACAGCTTTTGGGATAAAAGGCCGGGGAAGCGGGGGAGAAAAGGAAAGTGGGGGCAGAGCTGCAGAAGTGCGGAAAACTAGGTTGGAGATGGGAGTCAAGTCTCAGCTTTGGGCCATGAAGGAAAGTGCTCCATTAAAGCCCGAGCCTGTGGCACACTGGTGACCGGCATGATCTGAGAGTGCAGGAGTTTCTGTGCAGTGCTGCGTGCCGGTGAACATGCATGGCAGTGTTTGCATGTTCATGGCAAGAACATGCCCTCATACCTGCAGATGTGTGTGCAGAGGGAAATGTGGACATAGAGATTTAGGGACAACACCGTGTGCGTGTATACGGCAAGATCACGAGAGGAGGTGGAGCTCATGTATACACGTGCATCAGCACAGTGATATATTTACAACTAGAAGGTGCTGTAAAATGTAAATGTGATGTATGTGCAATAACAGGTCAGTGTGAGAACAAGGTGTGAAGAGGGGGAGAGTGATTTTGGTGAGGGGATCTCCCTGCCATCATCCTATGGGTGCCTGTGGGTCCCCATTACCAGGCCGGGCCCTCACCTGCTCAGATTTGATGTGCTCTGATGTTTGAAAGACGTCAGGGTAAGAAGGACGCTCAAAAACTCGATCTAAAGCTTCCAGCTGCTGCTGGGTGAAAGTGTCGCCACGAAGGTGCTTCCGCAAACTGTCCACGCTGCTCTGGGAATCTCCGTTGGGAACTGAGCCCTCGGATACATCTGCAGGGCACAGACAGAGAAAACAGGGAGTTAGCACCACCCTGGCTCGGATCAGCAAGGGATGTGGGACAAGGACAGAGCGGGGCCCTCTGCCTCCACCCAGGGAGCTGTGCCACTCCTGCGGGAAGGGGAGGCTGCAGGGACCCGAGGGAAGACCCCTCCTGTCTGCTGGAGCAGCCGGGCTGCTCCCGTGGGCTCCTTGGGACTATCCTGCCCAGGGTGAGTGAGGCTGTGGAGAATGGTGCTCGGCTCAGAGATGAGTTTCGGTTCCGCTGATTTTCAGTGTTAAAAATTGCCAAATCTCTGTTGCTGAGCATAAAATGGGAGCAAAGCACAGCGATTAGCATCGCTAGAAGGCTACTGGAGAGGCAGCTCACAGAGAAACCAGAGTGCTGAGGATGGACCTGTGCTGGAGAGGGCTGAGGAAGCCTGGAATGGAGAAAGGGCTTTCTGACAGCTTGGAAGGGAATAAGTCTCTCTTGTAGCTCCCCAGTCCCAACAGAAGTTATATCGCTGTTAGGATTTCCTTCTCATCTCATCTTGTCCTGTCATACCCCAGATGAGCCTTTCATCCCCCTCAGATAACAGGAATGATCCTGTTTCTGAGTCCATGTTTCACCAGAGACGAGTCTCTCGCTGTGGAATGTCTGTCCCATCCAACATACGTTGATTTCTGTTATGATCTCTGTCCCATTCTCCTACATGTAGCTCGTAATTTATCATAACCCGTATCTCTGTTATAAAACTCCTTCCAAAATGAGATGAATCTTTGTCTGTGTCAGTCCCCCTTCCTATCCAAAATGAATTATTGTATTACAAAACCTAGTCCTACTCAGTGGGAATCGGCCTTCCTGGGAATCCTTTGTTCTTACTAGGAAAAAAGGCTTTTTCTGGTAAAAGCATCACCAGAAGTGCATCTCTGTCCCTGCAACAGCCCTCTGACACAGTCCAATCTCACTGCAGTGCCTCCTGCTGCGTTCCAGGTGTCTCTATCTCTGTTGTGCCATCCCACATCTCTCACAGCCCACTCATCCCCTCCGAGGTGAGTCCATTATAAATGCCCTGCCCCATCCAAAGTGAATCTTTCCCTGTGATAAACCATCTTATCACCCACCTGTTTTTGGTGTTCTGTTTTTTTTTTTTCCCTGTTATCCCCCAACTCAAATGAGGTGCATTTATCTCAGTTATAACCCCTTTTTATCTGAAGTGAGTGAGTCTCCTGCTATTAGCATCTGTCACGTCCAAGGTGAGTCTGTCTGTTATAACCTCCTGTCCCAGCTGAAGTGAATCTTCCTTTGTCATAATCCCTCATCTCATCTGAGGCAAGTCTGCTCATTATAATCTTCTCCAACTGTGCTGAGTATCTTTCTGCTGTCACCTCTCAGCCTAACTTTGGTGAGACTGGTTATAATCCCCTGTCTCATCCATGCTGATATACCTCCATACCCTTCATGCTGAATCTCTGCCTACTGTGGTTCATCAGATACAAGTCTGTCATATCACCCTGTCTAACCTAAGATCAGGTTCTCCCTCTTACGCTGTGATTACCTTCCTGCTTTTTCACTATTATTCCTCATACTTCAGCCTTTCTGGGTGGCTTCCAGTCAGTGAATCTCAGAAACTTGCTGTCTGTCAAGAAAGTGATTGAGGGATCTGTATAGACCTTTTCCCTCCTCCACGCGATTGCAACTGTACTCATGGGCAGACGATGCTTCCAGGAGCCTGGAGTAGCATTCACTGTGCAATGGCCAGAACCATGCCACTCCGCTGCTTCATCTTTTAGCTCATGGATGATGCCAAGATGGGTATTTTCCTGGCACAGTTAATGCCCAACTGGTGGCCCGGAGTTATAACTGAGCCTGCTGCCTTCTGGCTATGAGATATATCCGTTTATAGGTGATTATACGATATGATATAATCAATAGTACATTATATACAGTAACGTAGTACAGTACCACTCGCAAGACCATAGAAAATATTACATATTGATTTGTCCCAGCCAGCAGCCTTCCCTCGCGCAGCCCCTTCTCTCTTTCTTTTCCACCCCTAGCCAGAGCAGGGCTCTTTACTGGCACTGATCCCTGGCATTTTCTCTTCTCCTCGGGCATTTTTGCACAAGGGAAAATTCTCAAGTTCCTGAAAGCTGGAGTTCCTGACAGATTTGACTAAGAGGAAACAAAGCGAAGACCAGGCTTGGTGGACTGCACACTGCATGTGTCAGTGCAGTCTTCGTGTTTTAGATGGACTGGGCTGTTACTGCAGGGGGTAGCTTTCAGGAGGACTAGGGTGGCTCGAGGCTCATGCTCCCAGTTCCAGTAGGCACATCTCTCTGGTCCTCCCTGCAGAAAGCTGGCACAGAACTCCTGGGTCCAGGCTCGGAAAAAAAAAATGTGTGTTTCTGTATCAGCGCTTCTTTCAACCTGCCTGCAGCCTGTGAAGCTGTTTGCCTTTGAGGATTTTTCCACATGTGTCAGTCAGTGTGCATGAGTGTGCACACCATGATGCTAATACACGTAGGTATTTTTGCAGTAGATCATTATTCTGGTGTTCTTTAGATTCTGTATCACCATACATGCCTGAGCAGCTGTCTGTCTGCAGCGGCTGGTTTAGGCTATATTTGATTTTCAAGGATGGCAGCCCTACACTATGCGTGGTATTTTGGTGTGAGTGGACAGGTGTTCATATATACAGTAAAACTTCCATTGATTGTCATTAAACCGGATTTTACCCTTAGCCCTGGGTGGTTACACAGGCTAGGGCACACATGCACATGTATTTGCAATTCCTGTCTGCCTGCAGAGCCCTGTGCACGCGTGTCTCCCGTGTGTGCACAGGCCATGCCTTTGTGTGAAGAAGCTGAAACCACAGCTTTCCCAAGTCACTGTAGGACTCTCTTTTCCTTCATTTATTCAGGAGCCCTTCAGATCTTGACAAATCTGTCACTCTAAATTTGCGAGAGATTATGGTGCTCTCTCCCTAGCACGGAGAGAGGTGATATATGATATCTGCTGCCCCTATTGATTGCCTGATCTGGTGGCAGAGGGCTGGCGAAATGAACTTGAAATGAACATCATGCCTCAACTCATTGTGCGTATAATACACTACTTAATCCCACATTTTTCAGCCGCTATGGAATTCAATTGATCAATCATGTCCCTCTGATAGTACTGTTTTAGGGGTTATTGCTGCTCTGCTCACTGACCTTTTTATTTATTTATTTATTTGTGTCAGCGTGTGTGCATGTGCACGTAAGTGCATATGTGTATTTGGGAAACTCAGGACCAGCTGATAAGAAAGGACCTGTATAGTCAGTGGGAAATGAAATAAAAGGATGAAGGGAGGAGAAAGGGAAGGAATGGGGTTAGATAAGAAATCAGAATGACCAAAGCAAGGAAATAGATAGGGAGAGGTGGAAAAGTTGTAAGGAGAAAGGCAATGCTTTAGTTTAGGTGGGAGTTCTGGATATGGGGGGTGGGGAGGGCACTCTGCCATGGCCTAGGCTTTAAAATCTACAAAAGAAAAGAAACTTTTGACAGAGGCCTGTAGGCTACCTCGAGGTGGACCTTGTCTAAACAGCTTGCAGTAGTGTTGGACTTAATGGTAGGGCACACAAATCCTAAACTTCACAGAGCAATAATATGAGCTGTGCATATGGATTTTACTTACGAAGCAGAGAAAGTTTAACAGAGATGATCCTGAAAGATTTATATGTCTTGTGTTGCTAACACCAAGACATTCACAGTCACGGATCATTATATTTTCTTCAAAACCAAAGGACTGTAAATCCCCTGTGTTTGTTTTCTGGTGTCAAAACCTATAGAGGATGCATTTTCATTTTTTCCCCAAAACTGCAAGGGACAGACACTTATCTCTGGTTTTAGATCAAAGTTGCTGTTCTCATCTAAGCATATGACTCTGTGAGCTCGACTATCAGGAGAAGCTTCAAATACTGTAATACACGAAGTATGAGAGCTGACAATTGTGTGGGTGTGAGCAAACGTGGCAGTAAGGAGGACTTTGGGGAAGAGATGGAGCCCATCAAAGGGCTGTGGGTGAAAGCGAAGGGAGGGCTCATGGGGAAAATTTGAGTTGGAAGAGACTAGCAGATCCCATGAGGAACGGCACTCTGGTGGGCAACAGTCACTTCAGCTGATGAAGAACAGTGCTAGGAGTAAAAGCTTAAGGGATGGGGCTTTGCTAAGAAAGCAGCTCTTGGAAGGGGTGCTGTGGTGAAGCAAGGCTTCAGCTGCAGGATGAGTCTGGGGATGCCACCTAGGTAACTGCGCTGGCTGTACCATTAGGAAGCATCATCACCTTTCCCAGTTCCCTTTTTACTGGCGAGGGAAACTGTGGTACTGTGACGCAGGGACACCTCTCTCTTTAATCAGAAAGATCTTAACAAACAGCTTAAGAGGTGAACCATGGCCTCGGTCACTGTGTCCCTCACAAGAGCACACAGTTGCTGTCAGCGTGATCAGGACTGGCCTTGCACGTGTGACAGGAAACATCTCTCCTCCCGAGGGGCCGCCGAGGGAGCGCACGCAGCCAATGTTCAGCGTAAACCTTCGACATAAGACACAGAAATGCTCCACGGGTGTCACAGAAGTATCCTGACAGATAACAAGGAAATGCTGTGCCAGAGGACACAGGAACAACCTTAACTACATCTGACACAGGGAATATGCCCGTTAAATAGCTCCAGAACAGAGAGACATTCCCAGGTCTGGAAGCCACAAAGACACCATCATGTACAAGTAGCACAAAGCAGCGTAATACAGTTACCTCCCTGGCTACGGGTGACAGAGAGCACCCTTGCTCAGGGTCGGACAGGGCTACCTCAACAAGTAATTCAGAAATATTGCTGACATAGGAAGACCTTTGTGGCACAGTAACGTGTAGGAGGGTCATGAGAAGCTGTGCAGCTGGCACACGAACATGGAGATACTGTTCTCTTTTGGGGCAGGGGCTATTACCACCCCGTGACATGTCTGCCCACTGCCTCGTGGGGCCCGGATCTCAGCTGGGGCCTCGCAGCACTACCAATAAAAGTCACAGTCATAATAAAAGCGAATGTGACTGGCATGAGAACTGCCAGCCAGGTGACACAGCAGAACCCATCTAATTGTCAAAGCCTCCGAGGGAAACGCATCTGTCTAACGCAGCAGTGCTGAGCCGGCTGCTGAAATGCCATCCCTCTGCGCCAGCGAGGCGACCCTGTCCTCTCCTGCAGTCTGCCTTTGTCACCATCCCCGCTGGGGTGCTTAACTCAGAGCAGCCCCGTCCCACTCTCCGAGCACTCTCGGCTACGTGTGCTGCCCTTTCCCAAGTCACCCTTTATGTTAAGACTGCTCTTTCCCTCTATCCGATTTCCCTTCTCTTTTTTCCCCCTCTGATGTGTTCCCGTGTCCCCACGCAGCCTGGGCCTGTCAGGCAGCTTTCCTGGACGTCCCGGGGGGCCTTTCCCCACACTGCCAGTTGTTGCAGTTTCAAACTCAATTGTTCTCCTCGGTACTGAGGCAAATGGAGTCATTAATTACCTTCTATCGGCTGGGCCGAGTTCAGAACGCGATCGATAGCCAGCGCTTGTCATTCACAGCAGCCAGCCCTGCGCAGACCCTCACGCTGCATTTGGCATGGGTCCAGGAAGGAGCCCAGCGCTATCAGACCTGGGCTTCAAACCCTGGCGTCGAGCTTCTGCTGGGAATAGCAGACCTCCTGCGTCCGTGTCTGAGCTGACCCCCAACCAAGGGAGAGATCAGGGACAAAGACCTGGGCTGAGGGAGCGGATCGCACATTTTCACACGGTCAGAAGTGTCTGGTACTGGTGTCCTGGTCTGCACAAGCTGATCCAGTCTGGCTATCACGATGTTTCTAGAGACCCCATTTGCATCCTCAATGATTATTAAACTAATACTGTACTCCCCACAGCAGGGAGAAGGACAAGGACTGGCAGCCCTAATCTGGCAATCTTTTCACCTGTGTAACTTTCTTGCCTTACTCCATAGGGTTTGGAAAAGGAAGGCTGTAAAGTTTGGTTTACATTTCCTTCCAGAATAATTTTTGCAGCCTTTTGGGCAGTGTGAAAAGAAGCGTCATCTCTAGACGGGCCAGTTCTGTATTTCAGCACATAGTTGTGCTGCAAGAATTGTCAGGGCTTTGATTGTTATAACTGAACTGGTGGGGAGAAACATGAACCTCAAATTCAGGTGGAGAGGATCCCAAGTGAGTGCAGGACAGAGATGACACAGCATGGAAGGGGCTGGCAAGGTCCAGCAGTGCATAGAGAAGGAATGTTATCAGGGATCTACACTGTGATAGTGGAAGAAGATACGGTACAAGTTCAGGTTATGTACAGTATCCTGCAAAAACAGGGATAGTGGGAGATGAGTGCTGGAGGAATATCACCTCGAGGAAGTGTATCAGCCTTTGTGAACTCTGCAGTCGTTCAGATTCCTGTGTCCTTTTGCCTCAAGGGAATCCACAAGCCTGAATCCGAGTATGCTAATTGATGGTGCTGTGCTGGTCCATGTGTCTCTGTAATTTAAGTGTGTCAGCAACACATAAACTGTGTGTATTTGTTACTCACATGCTCAGGCTCAGAGCAGAAAGGTTCAGAAACAAAGGGATTTTATGTTTTGAAATGAGAGTATAGCTCAGATGAGGAATCGGTGAGCAAGGAAGGCTGCTCATGCAGGGAAGTGAGCGTGCCTGACCGAGGAAGAGTGAGATGTGTGCCGGTGCCCGACAGCTGGGGGCTGCAGTGCTTTTAACACAGGGGTTGTGTATGACAGAGTACCTCAGATGGAGCAGGGATGGGCAGTGCAGCTTTAATGCAGGGCTTACATGAGCAAAATGGCAATGCTCAATGAGAATGTAAATGAAATGAATTGTGTGTGCAAATGTGTAATGAACTGTGTACTCAGATCTGTCTTGGATTATCATGGGAGCATGCAAATGTGCATTTAAGGAAGTGAGTGTGTGTATGCGTATGAAAATCATATGTATTTACTACAGCATCTAAGTGTATGGTTGCAAATTCGACCCAGAGCATCTGGGAAACTAAGTCTGTACAGACTTGGGTTTGTGTGTTAGATAGTAATAATCAGCATATCCAGCCTTACCGAATACACCAGTAAAGGCCTTTTGAGGTGTTAGGCTGCAAGCAGCTGCCTCAGACGTGCGTACAACATGTACTACAGCATGTGTGGGTGTGCAGATGAGGTGTGTTAGCCTGGGTAGTCAAAGCCAGTGGCTTCTGTGAGAGCAGTCGCTGCAGCTTTGTGACCTTTGGGTATGCTGGAGGTGAGTGGACATATTCTGCTCTCAGTTGGGTTGTTGCAAATCCACAACAATTCCCTTACCTCAGAAGAGGCACTGGGGATTTATGCCATTGTAATGAGGGACAGAGCGTAGGTCCAATATCTCTTACTAGCACTATTAGGCTTGACTGTTAGCCAGGTAGAAATGCAGCTGCCTCCAGGACCCAGTACACTTGCTTTGTTTATGTTGGCAGAGTAGCAAGCAGCATTATCACACAGTGGGCCAGATCCTCTAGTTAGTGTAAATCTCTAAGTCTCTGGCATTCAGTGGTTATACTGATTTACACTTCCTGAAAGTTATCAGATGGGTTATCCTAATTTATGCTGTTGTGGTGTCCACAACATTGTCTTTAGTGCAGAGCCCTCGGGGAGAGCTGCTGCCGCAGGAATGCGGGGCACCGGGAGCTATGCTGTTCCCTCTGCCAGGGCAGAAGCTGTTCTTAGCATCATTGGGATGACTTAGCTCCTTCCTCTCATCTTCCTAAGCCCATTTGTTGGGGAGCTACTTCTTGGCAGGATCCCCCTTGGTGAGCACATAAAAAAGTGTGGCTTTTGTTAGCTCCAAAGGACAGAAGCAACACAAAAAATTACATCGCATGCAGCCCTAACTATGCTTGTTTAGAGAAACTGCTTGCATTTATGAAGTCTTTGGTGCGGAAAGCAGGGTTGCAAATGACTGCATCAGAGCGACAGTAAAGGCCATTAATTTCCTGTTATGTTTTCCTGTGTTGGGGGCTTTATTAATTTAATTTTACACTGTCGAACAACAGCGAGCGCTGACACCGCCACACTCGGAGGGTTTTTTTTTTCTCAAGCAGTGCTTTGCCTGACATGCAAATGAACACTGCTATCAGGACCGCTAGAGACAAGGGAGGGAGCACAGAGCTGGGCTGTCCCCATCCAGCCCCATCTCCCAGTTTCTGGGAGATCCCTGAGATTCCAGTGGAGCACACTGGCACCTGAGAGGCCACCAGCGCTAGGGCTCAGAAGATCTGAATCAGGCCATGGACACCTCTAAGGCACAGTGTAGAAAATATGAATTCCTCTTTAGCCTGCTGGGTTCCATGGGCTTGGTCCCCCACTAACATGCCTCGTAATACCTCCTTTCCTTCTGTTTCCCTTGCTCTAGACTCTCCTTTCCTTTCATTCCACCTTATTTTCCCCTCATACACACTTTTACCTTAACCTCGCAAGTCAAAGAAGGCTGTGCCTGCCCCTGAGCCAGATGCTAGTGAATCACGTTACTGGAAGCCCTTCTGAGTCAGCACTAAACCAGTGCTCAAGCAGGGTGTTTTTAGAGCTGCCATTTTTGACGTGCCATAAAACAAAGGCTCCAATCACTCGGAGTCATTAAAATTCCCATGGCATTTTTTGCAAGAGTGCAGACATTAACCTGGCTGTCCTGAACAAAATCCAGCCTGAGTGATTACCCACAGCATATCTTAATTCTCCTGTGGTTTCATTTGGACATGGCACAGCAAAATTTCACTGTTGATGCTCTGTATTGTTCAACATCTGCCATGGTCCACCTGAGAGTCAGCCACATTTCAGTAGTAAATGAGATCTTCAGAATAGGAAGGTTAATAAACAATGTATTATACAGGACGGGTAATTGCAAAATGTCATGCAATGAAAGAGCTACAGGCTTGCAATATGCTGCAATCTGCTTGGACTGTCACCATGCAAACTCTTTTTTTGAATGCTCATTCCTATCATAACTGTAAAGCATTAGTAGAGTAATTTGGAATCTTTCTGTGTGAACTCACGTGAAGGCCCTTACTGATATATGAAGGATCCTGTACTGATACGACCTCTACAAGATGTATGTCGGAGATATGTTCCAAACTGCAAGAGGTAGTCCCCAAACCAGAGGGGGCTCAGTCATGGGTAGCAATCAGTTTCACAAACAAGAGAGGGCTGTGCAGACAAAAGCCATAAGTATCTTTGAGGATTAGCTAGTGGGGTATTTTTTTAGTTCGCTGGGATTTAGTAAAGTTGTCCCAAACTCTTAGGATAGTTCTGATCTGCTTGCAAGGTCAACTCTTCTGTTCAAGGCCCACCTCTTCCCACACTAGATGCCAAAAGCCAAAGCAAAAAAACAACAGCTCCTTTGGGAAACCAAGCATGGAAGTGTACCTGTCCTTTATAACAGCCTTTTCTAAAGCATCTAAAAGAGGACTAGAAGGTGCTCAAGACTTGATGGACATTTCATACACAATAACCACCTCATTAAGGTTTAATCAGATGCCTACAGACCTGTTCCAATGCAGATCCCCAACTTAAAAGCAGAATAACACCTCTAAGAACTCAAAAAAGGCAGAGCCAGTGAGGGAAAGAAATCCTGACCTACTCTGCATCCACATGGAAACAGTGATACCCACGACCTAGCTCCTGTTCTGGCACTGTGCTCCTGTGTGTTTTCCTGTAGCTGTTGACCTGTGTGGGAAGAGGACTTTGTACCTTGAACCCAATGGGAGCAGTAGGATGCTTGGGTGGATGAAGGAAAAACAAAGGGGAAATGTGGACCTAGGTATTATTTTTAGGCCCCTTGACAAAACTCTGACATTTTAAAGGGCCTTAAAATGGGCATGAATTGCATTTGACACCTATTCAAAATGTCTTTATTTTATCTGATTGATGCATGGAAAAAATCACCTTCAAAGAATTATGGACAGAGACAGACGGAAGACAGACAGACATGTCTGCTATGTCTCGATAGATAGGTATATGTAACTGCTTCTTTCAGACCATCTACTGTTAACAGAGTTGTCTTCCATATGCCAAGTCTTAGAGCTTAGCCTAGCCTCTGCAGGCCACCACAAAATGCTGTTCGTTTCAGGTCTTACTTGGCAGCCACAGAGATAGCTGGAGGAAATCCAATATTCCCTGAAAGGGTCTTAAAATATTCACAAACTGCATTTTTCTTTAATGCAAGTTCTTGTGGCAAAATTAAGCACACTGGTTTCTCTCTCTCTCTCTCCCCTCCGCTCTAGTCACCTCCCTGCCCCTCACCTATGTCCTGCCAAGATTCTCACGGGCTAATCACTTGGTGAGATCTTGTTGCTTCCCCCTGGGATCCAGTGAAAGAAGGCTGGAGGATCTGATGCTATCACTTAGGGAAGCAAAGAGCTCCTGCTTTCCTCCCAAACAGCAGCAGACCCCATTTTGGGAGGAGGAGGGGTTTCTCGCTGGCCCTGACTGAGAACAAGGTGCTTAGTGTTTTCCTTTAGCACAAGAAGACACCCCTCTATAGGAATGTTTTCCATCTACGAACGGCAAGTGATGCTTAACATTACATTGACGTAGACTTGGGAGTGCAGACATAGCCAAATTAGGAGCTAATTGGTGCACTGGGGATTGACTGTTGGGCACCCTTGGCTGCTGGGATGTGATCGGAAAGAGAGAGAGAGAGAGAAAGAAAGGGAGAGAGCAGGAGCCGTCCTCTGCCGATGCCTCTCTAAAGGTTGGGATTCCTGAGGCCGCTGCTGTCTAGTGCTGTCAAGGTCAGCAGGTTCGGGTTCACTGAACGGTCAGGATGGTTTGAATTACTGGCACTGCCTGCCGATTCCTCCGCTGATCGTGATCCGTCTTCCAGGGCCGGCTGCGGGATGCTGCTCCCTGGCCATGTGCTGCGCTCGGTGTGGGGCACAGGGAATGTCAGAGAGGCAGATGCTCTTGTTAAGAGGATAAGTTTTTAGGAAGATTTAAGGAGCCAAGGCAATGCCGAAGAAAGGCACATACTCCACGTGCTGAGCACGTGGAGACAGGGCTTCCAGAAACAGCAGTTCTGATCTGTTTTTCTTTTACCTGGAGAACTGCCCCCTGCAAGCTTCTGCATTTCATGAAAGTTCGGAAAATGGCTGTAATGGGGCCTACCATACCCTTATGGGGTGAAAAACCTGTTGGTGAAGATTTCTTTCCAATTCTATATAGGTAGAATGCTTAGTGAGCAAAGACTAACATGCGACTCTATGTAAGCCATACTGCTAGGACATTTTCTCCCCAAACACAGGTAGCTGTGTGACCAGGCTAAAGGGCAGGGGTAGCCAGGTGCGTTCCTCCAAGGTTGTCGGCAGAGAGCACCAGAAGGTACTCAGAAAGCTGCCTGCCAGTGTGCACCCCAGCAGGCAGGCTTGGAGCCACTGAAAGGGACCTCACCAGGGCAGGTGGGGAGAAGCCATGACTGCAAGGGTGCGAGTATGCACAGGCAGGCTGCCGGTGTCACAGACGTGTGCCTAGAGCGGCATCAGCGTGCAGCTGAGTGCCTCCGTGTGTGTGTGTGTATACTGTGCACATGTGCTGTCCAAGCATCCATAGCAGCAGTGATAGCAGAAGGAAGCATGTGAGAAAAAGCATGGCAGGAGAGAGCAACAAAAGGGAGTCAGAAGAGGACTGGGGGCTGTGTGGAAGTAGTGTCCAGTGTTTGACAAGAACATCTCCACAGGCATCATTGACTGGCTTTCAGTGGAGCTGCACTACAGAGAAATCTGACCCTCTCAGTCCATAAGTTAGAGTGCTTATTTTTGTTTCTTATTCTGAGGTTTGTTGTGTACCTCTGTGAGTCAGCTCCTGGCTGCAGTCAGCTACATCTGCCTATAGCTATGTGTATGCAGCTTTCGTGCTGCATCTGCCTACCATGCACATTTCTACACCTGGAGGAAACTCAGGGTGATGCTGAGAATGGAGCTGCATGGCGCTGCCTGTACCTGGTGCCCATACATGAGGCCTCTTGCGCAGCACTCTCAGTGCTCATCAAGACATGGGATAGATCAGGGTTAACGTCATGCAATCTCCTCTGTACAAGGGAAGCCCCTGTCTCCTCTAAGCTCAACGCAAGTATTCTAAGCAGGTTCTCTGTGTGGCCTGGTCCCTGTGCATTAGGAAGAACGTTTTGCCTACCGTCACCTCTGCTCTTGACTCCTCTCCCAGTTCCCTCTTCCACTGCAGAGCAATGGGCTCTGGCAAGAAGGGTCAGGGACAGTGCCCAGTATCGTGCTGGTTTACATTAATGAGATACACACAGTGTAATCCAGCAATGGAGTCAGCTCCACAAAAGGAGGTAATAGCAGGCTGCCATGAACAGAGCAGCTCAGGTAATTGGTTTATCTATCTAGAAGCAGTAGTAGCAATCTCTGCACAGACAGAGTAGCAGTAAAGTCTCTTCCTTAAGGCTATTTCCTTTGTCTTTTCAATTGCTTGCACATCCATGTGAGATAGAGAGAGAGAGAGGAAGAGAGAGCGAGCTAGAGAGAGAGAGAGAGGGAGAAATGTTAATTTGTGAATTAATGGCTTTTCTCAGTGGAATTGTAAATTCAAATGTCACCTCACAGGGTGACACTACGCTGGGCTGCTGAAGAAGCAATGATAAGATCCCCCCCATCCCCATGCCGACATATACCCATGCCCCTCCCCTCCCTGAAAGATAGCTACAGAGTGGAACACGCTACTTTTAATTTGCAATAACACCACAGCAAAGAGATGCAAGAATGACTGCTTTCTGACCCTCCCTTCCACAACAAGCCGGGCCACATCTTTCCCTTTCCACCTCTGCCTCCTTCCACCCCCTCTTCAACCCCTCCCATTTTAAACCGAGTCCAAGACAACACATTATCTGAACTCCCCCCAACCCAAACTAATCAAAGGATGAGCTAAGGGAGGGCTCTTTAGAACGGATGCCTCTGCAACCCTCTCCTCTCCTGCAATAATCAGGTGAATTAATGACCCTGAAGTTAAAGTGAGAGCTGATACTCAGGCGTTGTGCAGCGTAGGGGAGAAAGCCTTCATTGTTTTCGAGCAGGAGGCGGGCAGCAGCAAGGGAGATTCATGGATGGAGATTGAATATGCAATTTTCTTTCACCTTGCCAAGAGCTGCCCCTGGGCTGTGCCTGGCCTAAATTTTTTTTTCCTCTTGCCATCTCTGCCTTATCCGGCCCTCCCACCTCCCTTCCATTCTTTCCAGAAAATTACCTTCAAAATTGATTTCCACTTTTACAAACAAATATAATGGGAACATGAGGGAGAAAAAAAAATCTTGGGCTGTGATGAATTAGGGCTGTCAGGTGCTTCCAAGTCTCCTTTGTTTTTGTTTTACTGCCCGTTATGTTCTTTGTTTTTCCAGCAACTGGGAATAGTGCCCCTGCCCACACAGTCCCTATGGTCCATGGCTACCGTCACAGGATATGTCCATCACCTGATGTCATCACTGTGTTATCCCTGCTCTCCTCACTGTGATGCAAACAGCCACTGCTGACAGACTGCCCCAGCCCTTCACACCAGGATGCAACTGATCTCGTGGAGACACTCAGTGTCCCACACTGCTGGTGACCTGGCTCCTACAGCCACGGTACAGGTCCATTGATTTGCCTCCAATCTTCTTCGTCCTGCTCCTTATTCAGCTGATTCTTGATGGAGGTTTCCCAGCCCTCCCTGCTCTGATAGATCAGCCTGGGTCATGGGCATTGCCACCTTGATCCCTGTTGTGCCTCAGTGCCATGTCACCTTGATTCCATAGCAGTATTGCCCTTATGTCTCATTGCCATGTTGCTTGACCTCAAAACAGTGTCATCCCTATCTCCCACTGTCATGGCACCCTGATCCACTGTTATACCAGTAACCAACAACCCTCTAAAATACCATTTGCCTGCACATCGCCAGCTATTCCTGACCCCTTTTGCAGTTTATTCTGTCATCCACTGTGCATTAACCTAAGATCCTGATGGATCCAGGCACCGCGCTCCCTCTGACTCCCATACTCTTTACATCCGTGAAAAAATGTAACAGTCACCTCCCTGAGTGCGGGCAGACCCAGTGTACAACTCCTCTAGAGTGAGCAAGAAGATCTAGAGGGAGACAGGCACCAGCAAAGCTAGGGAGCAGCCTCTGCACAGGTGGACACGCGGGGCAGGCAGAGACGCTGGGAGGAGTTGTAGCTGCCTGGCTCCTGCTGACGCATTAGCTGCAACAGCCCCTCCCAGGAATGAGTCAAAAAGTGGAAGGAGAAGATCTAACCACAAACTAAATACCCACAAATAAACAGTCAGACAAGCACACGTTCATGGCACTCATACAAATAAAGAAAAGCTCTATGCATAAGTAAGACTCACAAAACGTAGCCAATAACATTTAAAGACACAAGAATGCAAACTGGGACACAAGGAGGTACTAATGCAGGTGCATGTCAATTAAATGTAATTTCTGAATAAACAAATAACTTACAAAAATATACATACACTAACTAAACGAAAACCTGGAACTCAAAGTAGTTTCCTTAAATTCACATATACAAAATTAAATCATGTAAACAAATACAAACTATTTACATAAATAAACAACCTTCACACAGGCAAGAACAACCGATATATATATATACAACAGACACACAAATATATAACCCCAATGCAAATACACATCTGTACAAACTATATACAGAAGTGCATAGCACCAACAGGCTACATATTCATATCCAGCAACCACAAAGATACAGTGATAACTCCAAGTATGTAACAACACATACACACAGAATATACATACAAATATACAACATTCACATATATGCTCAAAATGTGAATACAAATACCTGGCATTCATAGAAATACATAGCACTAATACTGAGCCATACATGCCCAGACATCCACATGATCCACAGTATGCATTCTCCTACTAGGCAGTATTATACACAGCTTAACATACACATTTTCCAGGTCTCCATAGGCATGCACAAAAATACGGGTCCAGCCTGCCACTCACCCCAGTACATAAGCACAGATAAGTAGAAACCAGTGATCCTAACACAGAAATACAAAAAACAAACAGGCGTGCATTCCTAGAGACACAAATACACAAGCAGAGACGCACACAAATACAGCTGAAGCCAGACCAGCTTGTCTTCAGATAGTACCAAACCCTGCCAAACTAAGCAGCACTATAAGCTTTAGAAGCAGCGCATTCTGTCCAAACTGCTTTCTGTGATGTAAGCTGTTAACTCTCCCTTACCTGAAGTCCTCCTGAGCAATGCGTACCCCCCAAACCCTCAGGGTGTGTGCAGACACACACACACACACCGCCACCACACGTATGCTGTCTCTCTTGCTTACAGACTGACCTCCAGATTCGTGGTGCAACAGCCCACATTTCTGACAGTGCTGTGCTGCTTATTCGTTGTCCTCTCCTTTATCCAGTTTCCCCCTCCTCTCTTTTTCCACACATTACTCTCCCTTTTCTCACCATCCTCCTGCAGTTTATTTAGAGAGGTGCAGGATGAGCAGCAGGCGCCTTTCTTATGTCCTCCTAGGAGTCTCACCAGCCAAAGGCCCTCAGGAGGTAGAAGTGGGTGGCTGCTGAGAATCAACTCCCTCTTCAATTTACATTTTCATCTAGAATGGAAGGGAGCGTTACCTACACTTGTCTGTATAGACACAATGAGCCTGGCCGTACCCTGTGACCACTGCTGTTTGCGGTGATACACCCTCGCCGCAAGCTTATAGCCACTGGAAACTCAGCCGCACTGCATGAAACAACACAGTCCCAGGGAAAGTAGGAGGAAGACACTGTGAGAGCGTGAAACACTCCAGAAACTGCTCGTTCCATATGCACAGCCATAAACTGCGGGGTGCACGCCCCACAACTGTGTGTGATGGTTGGAACGTGGGGTTAGCACCTGAGGCAATGTAACTGCATGTGTCTCCAGTGTCACTAAGACTATTGCTGACCTGCAATAAAGCAATCATACAGAATAACACAAACACATCAGCTGCGGTGACAAGAAATCACAGCGTGAAACAATGCAGCCACACCACAGACAGCAGTGCTGTTGGGTCACCTGCAGGGGTCCAAACACACTCTGTTGTCTTCAACAACACAACAGTTCTGGGAGAACAGAAATACACCTCATATGCCCAGAGGTGAACATACATCAGATGCCATGATACAGTCAAGTGGAATGACTCACGCGTACTCTTTGCAAATGTATGCAGGCAGCACAGGAAAATAAATGTATTTCCCTACAAGACAGTTAAGGGCTAGACCTCTCTGCACTAGTACAACTACAGCCCCGGTAAAGCATCATCATACTGCAGATGACAGCATAAGCATGCTGTATGTCCTGAAACAACCCCAGTGTGCTGTGGAACAATGTGGTCATACTTCATGAAAACACACAGTTCTCAACGCAGCGCCGCAGTGACATAGCCATATTGACTTCACTCCCATGGCCAGGTGACGGTCTGTTGTCAGTCAACATATTACATCAGCTGCAGTAACAGCTATATGAATTGCAGTGACAGTACCGTACAGCCTGCACCAGTGTACCGACAATTACCACACTGAAACAACCTTACCGCACGCAAGGATGCAGACATAACACCAGAAATGATTCCCAGCCGCCTCTGTGAAGAGTGTAACGGCCTTGAGTGTAATGGGGCAGCATAGTGAGCAGTGATACAGTTAATCTCATTGTTAGTGTTACACACCCACAACCTGTAGCGATACAGTTACAACAACATAACCACAGCCACACTGCCTGCAAATAGATGTTGATGCCGCTGACAAAGACACAAAGTCACCTGAAATATCACAACTATGTCTCCCAAATTGTATTATCGTTGCCACTCTGAACAACACAAATGGGATCATACTTGCAGTGGCACACTCAGCTGCTGTATATCTGGTCAAAAACTCAGACCTTCTTAAACACGTTACACATCTCTCCTCTCTGCGCTACTTTCCACTTAAACAATTGAGCTCCAAATTTTCTTCAAGACAGCCTATGTCCTGGGCCAGTACCTAAAAGAACAACTTTCAGGACTAGGACTGTTGCAGATCTCCCTGCCTCACACTCCACCTGAAGGAGGCATTTCCACTTTCCCAGTAGGAAAATGAGATCATGACCAGCTAGGAAAATCCCCAAGGTGAACACTATCAAAAGCCTGCCCTGCAGTCAGAGTCCTTCCATTTGGAGTGAGGGGAGAGAAAACCACCTGTAACAAAAGCAATGCTTCTCAGTAGAGGGTGTCGTGGTAATAACAGTCAGAAAATTACGCATGCAGCACCAAAGAGACGTGCTGCGACGCTGCCCTTCCTGCAGCTACAGGACTTACAGTGCAAGTGCTCCTGCGGCCAGTAGGCAGCATCCTGTTCCACAGAGCTCAACCCCATTTTGAAGAGTACGGTGAACCACCTGCACGGATACAGCTAACACTCCGGAAAACACCACCAGACCTGCTGAAATGTTGGTGACCATTTACTGTCCCCCTGAACTGACACAGCCCTGCATCACTTACTTCAATGTAAATCACTCTAATCATCAAAATGACAAGTGAAAAAAGGAAAGGAGGAACTTCGGGAGGTTTGCTCCCCCATCTCTGCTGGGGATTCCTTTACTGCATACAGCCTGAGTATTATTGCCATTTACAGTAGCAATCACTCCGTCCCCTCCTCTCCCACAAACCTACTGCTGATATTAGCACTGATCATACTAACAAGCCTGTGGGTTTTATTACTACTGATACTAATAATACTGGACACATTACGTCTGCTCCTGCCAATAACAGGCTGCAGATATGATCCCTGCTAATGCCGGTAATACTGGGGGATATTATCTCTGCCATTGTCAGCACTGCAGATATTATTGCCAGTAATGCTGTCAAATACTACAGATATTGTCAGGGACCAAGATTAATAATGCTGAGAATGTTACAGCACCAGCCTCACTGGAAGACGAATCCCAAATGAGAATTTGGGTCTATAGAGGAAGTCTGTTTGTGGCCAGCTATGGAGAGAAAGAGCTATCTCTAATACGAGTGGTTTTCTAAAGATCCCAAAAGTTTCACCCAGCTGGAGATGCTGTGGTATGCAGGGAATAGTTTGAATTATTGTTTTAATATTATCTAATTATCTGTCTATCTATCCACCTTTCCCTTTCTCCCCATCTCTCCTTTTTTTCCTTAGACGTTGCTCAAGACTACCGTATGAGTGATACTAATTTTTTGTTAGTTCTTCTGGGTCACCCCAATTGTCATCCTTTTAGCTATCAATCGGGGGTTATGGAACAACAGAAATATTTGCATATTATTTTCCCCTTTATCCTTCTGGACATCTTCTTGCTGCTCCTTCATCTGACAATGACCCTGCTGAGCTTGGCCTGCCATCACCGCATAGGACAACATTAGGATCATGAAGAGCCAGAAATTCCTGTTTCCAGCTGCAGCTTGATACTGCAAGACCCTCAATGGTCTTGGGAAAGTCATTACATGCTGCAGGGTCACTTCTGCCTCTGGAAGATGGTGGGTATAAGTGGTGGGGGAGGTCAGAGGGAAATTACAGCAACATTGGCTGTGCCCATAGACTGCAAGAAATGGCACACACTGTGCTACACAGGTGGTGGTGAACTTTTTTAGTGAAATTATTTAAATAATTGTAGGAGACCAGCTCTCTGCTTTGTCTAATCTGTCATGGAAGTCAGAAGGTTTACAATCACTGATCAAAAACTGAAACAAAAGGAATACATGGTCTTAACAGGGCAAATCCTAACCATCCTTCCTAGGCACTCACCTGAGGAAGACACACTGAGTTTTGAGGAAAGACTTGTGACCTGACAGTTCCTTGTTGTGACTAGCAGACACTCAAAGCTACCTCCCTGCTGGCTCTCTCTCAATGCCATAGTCTTCCTAGACCACCCTTGCAGTTGCAACCAGCACATTTGGTAGGTTGGGATTTCTCCTGTTCCCTCTAACTCCCTGTGAGGGACACACCTGGCTGTCAGCGTCCATCGCTGAGCCCACCTCATGCATCCGTTTGGCTCCTTCTGTCCAACTCGGGAGTTCTGCTACATCATCTTGACACATAATTATCTCTCCTCTTCTTAATCATCTGTGCTACTGTCTAATGTAGGCACCAGCTGCAGCAAGGAGGACCTGGGGGAGGGGGTCTGCTCAGATAGAGGCTCCTCTGTCTTTCTCCCACCCTGTTCCCCCCAGCCATCACAGAGGTTGTTAACAAGGTTTTCAGAACTGAGGATTCAGGAGCAGCTTGGTACTTCCCCCCTTTTTGCTGAACTGCATTCCTCACAGAGGAATCCTTGCAGCAGAGCTGGTCCAACAGAGCGGAAAGAAAGAGAGAGCAGTGCTGCTTCTTCTGCCTCCTTTAGGGAAGAGCCACCCCCAAAATGCTGGGAAAGTAGATGTGCATTGGCAGCTCATAAGGGCTTTTCAATGCAAGAATAAACCCTGCAGTTAAGAAACTGGAACAAAACAGTGCTCAGAAGCTCTGGGAAATACTGAGAAGGTGTATGCATCCAGCCTGAGCATGAAAGAAATACCTGCACTGGATTTCTTACCAGGCTTTCCTAATCCCCATCTCAGCTAGGAACACTCAGAGCCCTCAGACCTACAGGGAAGATTGCCCAGGAGTGAGCGCAGGTCACTGGCTGTGCAAAATCTTCCCTTGGACCTATCCAGCCTTAGGACCCAACCCTGCAAAGTGATGATGTCTTTCAGCATTTCTTAAAGCCAGTGTGAGCCCAGATAACTAATCTCTTGGCTAGAGGTGTTTAACAGCTGGCAGGGGGTCCCATGCAAGGTTTTTCTGGGACAGGAGAGCAACATCTCCCTGCAGCAGATATCTGGGATGGCAGGATGAAGGCTGTTCTCTAAGGCAGTTGCAGCTGTGTCATGTAACTGCCTCCTAAAACTCTGAGAGCTAAAGACAAGCAACGTCTCCGGGATTGGCTGGTACCTTTTTGATTCCTAGTGGGATATGTGGGCTCTTGGCCAACAGCAGGGAGTTGCGGAGTGTTGCATGCCCTTCATAAATCAAATCTGGGATGAATTAAGGACAGACACAGAGAGTTGTTCTTACTGTCCGTATATCATTGTGAAGTGTCACAGTCTTAGATGGCTGCTTGGTTGTTTCTGTGTTTAATTGTACTGCTTCAAAAAAGCTCAGGTTCTGAAGCTGGAAGTGACTGTGTGGCTGCATCTAAAGTGGGACGATCTTTCCAGGTATTTGGAAAGAATAGGTGCTAAAGCCAGATTGAACTACTTCATTTCAAAATGAGATATGGTGGCACCGTATTGAGAGCTGGTGATCACCATGCTGGACTGTATGAGAACAGGGGTTCACAAAACCCCCAAATAACTGCCAGGAGGTTTGCACAACCATTAGAGAAACTTGTCACTCAGTTTTAAATGTCACTATTTCCTGTATATGTAATGATGGGAAATGCTGGAGGGGTTTGCAATGTTTGCAGTCTCTTATTCCTGACATTTTTTGACTTTGAGTCCTTGACTCAGCCCTTCCATAGCTACACTTTTCTCTTAGCTGGGCCCTACTGCCATCTAGCTGGGAAATGGATCTTCCTCTGGGGCCTGATCCAATTTCCAATGACATCAGCAAAAATCTCCCCATTCGCTTTAATAGGAGCTGGATTGGGTCCTTGCCTCTAGTTTTACTTTGTATTAGGGAGAAAGGGGTCACAATGACTGCCTTTTATTCTTGGGATTATTGTGTTTATTTGGATCAAAAACTTACAGATGTGAACCTCACCAGAACCAATGCTGAGAAAATTACTAGCAAAACCCAAAAATGCAGCATGTCTCTCAGGAGAGCTGTATCTTCTCACCACATATCACAGCGAACCCTCACGTTCTCTTGCACCGCACAGCCGTGGGGTTACAGCACATGCAGCACACTGAGCCACCTGTACTGCTAAGAGGTCCCCCCATGCAACAGGCAACAGTGGAAAACAACGTACTGAAGGTAGGGCTGAACTGAACAAACTGGTCAGGCACTACTCTTAGAAAAGTTCACCTCCTGGCCCTCAATTTTTGAATGCGTCAAATTAAAAGAGCAAGATCTAAGAACAAAAGTTTACAAAGCCACCATAAGAGCACCAAGACCTTACCCACCCCTCCTGACTCAAGTCTATCTACACCTGAGGCTCCAGCTTTTGGCTCATGTCAGGATTCACTTTGCCCTGAGTCCTTTCCAGCAGGTAGGAAGGAAAAGGAGATAGCTTAATCCTAATTCCTTAGAGCCCTAGCGAAAGGCTTAGATAACAACCTTAGGGTCACAGTACTCAGAAGACCTCCTGTTCTGCTTTCAGGCTGTTGCAAGCATGGCAGTTCTGCTGTGGTAGATGCTACCCATTGAAAACTGGGCCCTTATGATCACCAGCTAATGTAGCTCATGGCACGTCAGAGGGCAGGAGCTTGTTTGCAAGGGGAATGAAAGATAACTCCCACATTGCTGGTGCTTCTCCGAGATGGCACTTTGTTTGAAAATGAGTGAGTCGGGGAAACCATGTTTACCCGCAGTTCAAAGTCCGGGCACCTGCTGGCACCTGGGGAGTTCAGTTCCAGCCGTTTCCAGCAGTGAATGAACTTGGGATCAGCTCCAGCAATGGAGACGGCTCTCTGCCTGCCGAGCAGATGTCTGGAGACGCAGCCTGTCATGAAAGGGCCTCGGAAGAAGAGCATTCCAAGCCAGCAGGGCAGTGGCGGGGAACTGGTCTCTGTTGCTAAAACTGATCTAGCCCCTGGAGCAGCTGCAAACCTTGGCCTGAAATTGGAGCCTGTACATGGGGACAAAGAATATAAAAGGGAGGATGAGCTTCTCCCCTCCCCCTACCTTCATCACGTTTCCTCTTCTCGCCATTCGACCGAGGAATCCCCAGGATCCCGTTAATGGAGTAAGAGCCCACTGGATCATTGGAGGCACTGGAGACGGGAGGGGATGCTGTGCTGGGCACTGGACAAAAGGAAAAGGGAAAAAGGGCCATGAGGAGAGCAGCACAGCACTCAGGGATCCCCCAGCTGAAAGCTACGCATGCCACCAGTCTCATAGGAAAGCGTGGGCACTAAGCAGACTCCCAGTCCCTCACACTGAAGGACTCATACTCGCCCTACTGATAATGTTGCTGCATCCCAGCTTTGCCAGTCCGTTCCTATCCCGTAGCTTCACAGCCTTCCAGTACAGGGCCATTAATAACAAGCAAGTGTATTCCATCAAGAAGCTGAACCTCGTTGTTATATCCCAGTTCAGAGCAGGCTTCCCAGCGCAAGGCTTGGTAACTGAGTGCAATGCTGCATAGGCCACATTCTCTAGTGACTTCCTAGTCTATGCATATTTTGCCAGATCATTTCCGCTCAGCTTTTTTCCACCAGGAGTGTGCATGTTCTGTCTTAGCCAGACCAGCCTCTTACGTGTCCACCCAAAACACTCACTGAAAAATTACCTTCTTAGCATAGGTTAGAAGCACTTCAGTGTTGGGCCAATAAATTCAGTTCCCTACTAGAAAAAAAGGTGAGTTGGTGATACATACTCCAACCCAGATGAATAAAAACCTAGTATCTTCCTTTTGCACTGACCAGTGTCAACTGGCAGACTCCTCCTGCCACTCAGGGCTGTCCAAGATTGCTCATGAGTTTCCAATATATCAGAAATGACAAGTCATCCAGATTAGAAATGATCACTTCACGATAATCAGGGCTTTAGAGTATAGAAGAAGTAGAGCTATGCATCCAGTAGGCATGCCCATTATGTCCCGGTGTGCCCCAGTAACTGGGAGAATATCCCAGTTCTATTACAGGCCACTACCCATCATTCAGCTCATAAATTTGAGCAACCTGGCCTAGTGGAAGGTGTCTCTGCCCATGGCAGGGGGGTTGGAACCAGATGATCTTTAAGGTCCCTTCCAACCCAAACCATTCTATGATTCTATAAAGCATTGACCTGAAGCAATCAATACCTCCAATACAAGCCTTCCAGGATGGAGCAGAACCTGTCAACACTGTCCGATGTAGACCCACGCTTCCCAGTACATCCCAGAGCAATGAGAGACTCCAGTAGCAGCACTCATAATCACTATCCCAGCTCAGCCAATGCATTCCCTAGACATTGCACTACTTTTCCAAGAAGGAATAATATCTGCCAACTCCATCTGTTGTGGTCAGTGATTCCCAGTCCAGTGAGCAAGTCCAGATTAAAAGGGCATCCAGAAATGCTCTTCCATACTGGCCCATTAATTTCATTGTGCTCTTGAAAACAATTCGTGTACAGGATTATATCTGCCAGCTCTGTCCCATGCAGACCAGCACTTTCCAGTAAATACTTGTATAGCAGCTGATTCTCAGTAACCCACAGTATCTAAGACAGTGTCTTAGGCTATGAATAAGCCACTGTATTTCACAGTATTGTAGAATACCGCATGATTTTTCCTGCTCTGAATTGTTACTGGATAAAGCTATGCTAGCAACAGCAGACGTATGCACCATACAGCCCACAGAGTGAAAAGTACCTCATCACACATCTAGCACAGTACCTTTAAACACAACAGACTAGGAGACATTTGGTCACTTTATTACAGCCTCCATCTTCTGCTCACCTTGATAAACCCATCTCCCCCAGCAGAAAATGCATTTTCTCAGTGAAATACACCCATGGGATACCTGACTGCTGAGCTAAAACAATGAAGAACTCAGTTGTGAGGCATCAGGAATATCTTAGCTGTGTCTGTGTATTACTAGCTCTAAGAAATGGGCCAGTTCCAGCAAAGGGAGAGGAGAGAAATTGGGAGAGAGGGGGGAAAAGAGAGTCAGAGTAAGAAGGAGACAAAAGTGAAGACTGGTGCTTAGACAGGATAGCAGTAAATAGTTCTCTCTAGGGAGGCAAAGGAGAGAGCATGAACGTGAAATGGATGTTAAGGCAGAATCGCTTTGGGCAAACCCCTGCCTTGGGCTGGTTTCTCTGCCATGATTCCCTTCTCTGCAATGCAACGAGGGAAACAAAGAACAGAAACGTCTGATTTCCATTGAGGTTTCTTTCCCCCACCCCCTCCTCCCTTTTGCTCTGCTTAGCATCTGCTTGTCAGACTTTGTTCCCTCAACTAAGCTTCATCCTCATTTCCACTTGTCCTGTCACCACCCCTCATGCCAGTCTTCTTACCAATAGTATGTCCTGGTGCAGTCACACCTGTCCCGCTCCCGTCCGGTGTTGGGTGAAAAGGTTGCTGAACTTTGGTTCTGATGATCCTGCAAAAGAGCAAAACATGTTCAGAACTCAACTGCAACTTCTCTGTGCCTTTGCATACCCACAATCCCAGCTGTCAGAACCTGAAGGCCTGATCTGAGCTCTGGGTGCAGCAGAGTGGCTTCATTTGCCTTCTTGTGGTCCTGATTCTACTGCTTTAATGGTCCAGTTCCCAGAGAATTGTCCTTGTTTTGCTCTGTCATCTTCTCCCCAAACCTGGATATTCACTGCGTAACTATGGTACTCAATGAACGAGCTAGGATCTCCTGTGTGTTAGCAACTGCATTATCATTTATGATCTGATCTGTCAGCATGATCACAAGGCAGTCTTTGTAGCTAACAGAGCTCGATTTACAAATTATGTAGATTTAAATTTGTTGTGTATCTAAAAAATACCTTTCTGGCATAGAACTGAATGCTTTGAACTCGTGGAAGGCTTGCCCAAAGCCCTTGCCCTTCATAACTGAGAAGGTGGGAGCAGAAGGTATCTGTAGGAAGGGTGATGGGATATAGATCACCAGGAAAAAGCAGCTCCAGCAAAGAGGGCAAAAATTGGTGTTTATCAGGTAGTGAATGAACTCTGCATGGGCACTCAAAAAGATGTCTCAGTGAATGCCACAAAGCTCATAATGCAGCTCAGAATGAGAATAAACTGAACTGTAATTGTCAGTGCTCCATTTCTTGTTACATGAAATCTTTCACCTCTAGGTCACTGGTTTAAATCCAGCTGAGGTCAGTGGTGAAAGAAAATCACTAGCACCTAGTACTTGACTAGCAGGGTCCCTGCCTACTGGCCAATGCTGCGTATCTGTGACTCAGGAACCACTGTCTTGCCAAGGAGCTCGGCAAATAAGCCATGACCTGTGGAAGCCATGGAGACCAAATTCCCTTCTGAGATTAAAACAAGCCTCTCCAATTAAGGTGGAAGTTGCAGATGCTCTCCAGCCTGAGTTTCTGGAACTCTCAGCCCTGCATTTATATTAGTGTTAACTTCTCCCCCAAAGTCTCTCCAGAAAATGAAAGCAAATAACACATTCTCCCTGCCCACCCCAGAGCTTCCCTTAAAGATTCGTTCTAAAGAGTAAGTTGGCAAAACTTCAAAGAGCAAATGTGTGTGTAGTGGGCGGTACGGCATGGATAGAGATAGGCAGAGATGTTGAGAGGGCATTTTTGAAAAAGCACAACTCCTGAGAGTGAAACCTTTATAGGAAAAGAAAAGTATTTCAGAGCATATCACCTCAGCATGTTGGGAAACTCCGACACACACATGATGAAGCCTGGGCAGTAGCTGGAGCGGCAGAGAGGCTGCCTGGGACATAGCTGGAGACAGGGAATGTCAAGGTTCTAGCTGGGGATGGAGATCCAGATCCTCACCCCATATAGGTCAGTGGTACTAGGGGCCCTAATCTATAGCTGCTGAGGACCTATACAGAAGGTGTCTGAGGGCCTCAGGGCCAGACGCTGAGGTCATGCTGATTTGCACTAGCTGAGGTGGTGATCTGAGAAGTCTGTGCTAGGGCAAATAATATAACTTTTTTCTTCTTTTCTGTTTTTTTCTTTTCTTTTCTCTTCTCTCACATTCCCCCTAAAACCCCCTGAAGTGCCACTCTGGTTGTGTGAGTTTATTGATTTCCCCCAGCCCAGAGAAACAGAAAGAGGGGATGGGGTGCAGGCAAAGGGATGGAAATAGAAAGCTATAAATTATTTGTGACAGGAAAGCAATAGTGCCAGAGTGCTGAGCACAAGTCCCGTGTCACTATTAGATTCCTTTTAGCCTGATGACACTGTAAAAGAGGTTAAGTGTCTGATGGAATCGTACACCTTGGGGGCAGGGGCAGTCCAGGAGCAGAACAAGCCACAGAGAACGGGTATATCAATTCTCCAGGCCAATAATATTCCCCTCATTGATCGCAACACAAAGTTCAAAAATCTCATTATAGCCAGGCAGACCTGGAACTTTTTAAAAATCAATAGAGTGATATAATGTATGTATACTTTGTATAAATGTATCTATCCATCCATCCATCCATCCGTCTATCCAAAATCTGCCTGAGGGTGTCTAAGTTAACCTACACATTATACAGTGTTATGTTCTATTGTAGTGTAGCATAGTGAATGGATTAGATTTCCCCTGCAGCCTCAGATGACATATTATAAAACGTCCTGTTAGCACTGAGGTGACATCAGACGGTTCCATTCATACTGAGATATGACATCAGATTCGCCATTCGTACTGGGAGGTGGCATCAGATAGCTCAGCTTCTACTGAGGGGAACCATAAGATGAGCGTAATTATACTGAGATGGCCGATCAGGCTGTGCTGAATCATGCTGCATGAAAATTGCAAAGTTTCAAAAAGCCATTTAGAGTAAAACCAGCCTGTGAAACGATGGTGGTATAAAATGCTTGTCCATAATGCTTCAAAAACCCAGGCAGGGGATGAAGAGGAAGGTTCAGTTTCCTTCCCTGTTCAGTTCATGGTCTCTCGGCTGAGAATGCCAGTTAGTGCCAGTTGTGACTGTGTTTACTGAGATGTGTCCATTAGGAACTGGAATGAGACTCACCAGCTCATTTCACCAAGTAGCCGTCAGCTGGTAATGATTTTCGGTCACTACCAACCAGGGCCAGATTTCAGCTCGTGACCCAGAGGTGAAAGGCTCTGTTCAAAAATGTTCCCCTCCTAAGAATGAAACTGGTTTTATGTCAAGAGAAAGTGTCTGGAAACAGTGAGCAAAGGGGAGCCGTTCTGTTTGTGAAACCTCCAGTAGTCAAATAATTCTTGGCATCAAATGCACAGCAAGTCTAACGAGGTCTCAGGTAGAAGGTGTTTCCTGTGGCTAAAAGAAGAGGCAAGTCATGAAGAGGTTCTCCCCAGCAGTGCTCTTTTGCCCTACAGTCACAACCGAACTCTAGTGTTGTAAGGGAAAAGGAGAAATTTCAGGACCCAAATGCTTGGTACAGAATATGGTAGGGCATCCCCTGGGTCAATTCATTTAGGCACAGTGATATACAGCAGGATAGCTAGGCATCACTGCTGCTGCTTTAAGAGGTTTCGAAGGAGTCTATCCTACACAAGACCACCTAATGAAACAGCAGATGAAAGATGAACAGAGCTGACCTGGTCCTGTAGCAACAGATGCAGCATAATAATGCTGTCTTTAAACTTCAGGATTGCTGAAAGCTTCTCACCCTTACCAGAGACTGAAATGCGCACTAAGCCAGCTCTGCTGCCTCAAACCTAGGATTTCTGGATTACTGCTGTGTAAGAGGGAGCAAAACCTTGATCACCTCTTGCTGCCTTTGGTGGCTTGTTCTTGCCTCTAGACACTGGAGAAAGACAAGCCTTTTTGCAGAACACTTCCTCAGCCCTTCCCAAAAGCAGAAAGGACACAAATCCTGGCACACCAGTCAGCAGTGTGATTTCTTGAAGTAAATGCCAATATTTTCAAACATCTTTCTTTTCTCCAAAAGAAATTGTCATTTTGGACTAAATTCATCCCTGCTCTAATTCCATCACAGTCAGTGACTCCAATAACAGCATTTGTGTTTAATTAGGGGCATAAACTGGTACTTACTGTAAATTCCCATTTTTCATTTTCCAGTGGGAGGTTTTTGCACAAGTTGTCTACTTTGAGTTTTGGAGAATATATGCAGATTTAATACATAACCTTCTAAAGTTTCAGCAACAGGACATTTATAGATCTTTGATTGCAGTAAAGCAACTGAACTTCATTTCACAATCTGAATTTAATATGCGGTATTATCTTAAATAATGGCATATAATGTCATTACAGTACATAGTCTCATACTGTGAATTATACATCCATTCCTGGAATTCATGAGTTACTATAGTTGGCTTGTAGTAACTCTTTCTAGAGTTAATACTGTATACAGCTCCAGCTGAAACCAACTGCCTGTTTCCAAATGCCTTTGACTTTCTTAAACATTCCGCATTAGATCATGAATTCCCAACGTTTGATTTCTATTTCGTTATTTTCAGCAGTTTAAATGCAATTCCTTTTGCTGATTCTGAATACAGATGGACAGACAAAAATCATCTCTCCTAGTATGACAATCGTAACAAGCTCTAATCAAATTTGGTCAAGAATGTAGAAAGAAATATTAGAAGTTAAAATGAGCTGAGCCATAGTCCTTTCTGAGAAGCAGAACTTTCTTTCACTCCTTGTAAATAAGCAAGTAAAAAATAACTTCTAAACCTGTCCAGAAATCATTTGCTGAAAGAATGACAGATCATAGGAAACGTCCCCTGCTTCTCTCACATTTTTATTCAAACTCTCTTATAGCCTGACATACTCTCTGGTTTCTCCTCTCTTACTATCGCTGGCAGAGTCTTTAGACAGTATCTCAAATAAAAAAATCATACTAGGGCTGATCAGAGGGAGATGAGGTAGGTCTGAATCATCTGGAATCCCAACCTAGCAATTCTTTTAATCCCGGAAGAACAGAGTGAAGTTGCACTAAGGGAAAGAGTGGAGTGTCCTGCTGCCCCAAGGAGACCCTGGCAGATTTCAGAAAGCACTGGTGTCCTCACTTTGATCATGTTCTTTTGTCACAGATTATTTTTCAGAGTGGAAGGATACACTCAGCAGAGCACCAAACTCCTTGTAATTGTTTTGGAGTATTCATATTTTAAATGCTCCGTATTAGAAGCACATTACAAGACCCCAGGGTGTGCATTACTGGTCAATTAAAGCAGTTCTTGGAAGGCTAACATTGCGAAGCTTTAGCCTTTTCTCTGCAGTGTGTCCAAGGGAGGCTGTGATGGCCAAGGAACACACACCCTGCTGTGCCGCACTGCTTAATTAGCGCAGGGCTGTACTGCTGAGCCACGGGCTGTGCCGGCGGTAGAGACAAGGCAGCCTGCAGGGGACTTGGTGCAGGGCTAAGTGAGATGGTGATGCCTTCTCTGCATCAGATTGCTTCCTACAAAACGGCTCGTGACCATCCTAGTGATGCTGGTGTCAAAGCATGCCTTAGGAAAAGTGGGAGAACATGGCATGGGAAGAGGCAGCTCTGGGTTCCTTGGTGACAACCCCCATGGAGCCAGCAATATCCCACCTGCAGATTGGTGCTGTGCAGGCATAAAAAGCTCTGAACGTGGCTTTGGCTCAAATAGGAGAGAGTTTTATGTTTCTGTGCATGGGTCAAGACACAGCTGAATTCACCGTTGAGCAAAAGAAAGAGGGAAAAAAAGTCTTGTTTGCACAAACAAAGTTCAAAATGGAAAGCAAGCTTCATAGCATGGTGGAAAAGCAAACAAGGGATTTAGGGGGGTGAAGGAAGGGAAATAGAAAGTCTGATAGAGCCTAATCTTACTTATGGAAAGGGCTTCAGTCCCTTGCTCTGTCATGGACCTCTCATCAAGACTTTGGACAAATGGCATTTCTCTCTGTGCTCTGTTTCCTGCCTGAAGTGTGAAGATAGGAGCATTGCCGTGCCACCTGGGGCACAGTGGGGACAGCTGGAAGGAGGAGTGAAGGGCTCAGACTCTCTAATAACAGGGGCCAAGTAAGTGCTTCAGCGAGCTGGAGCACAGTATTGGCTTCGTTCCCCTGCTTGAAGCAGAAGTGACATGTACCCTGCTGACAGTGGCTGTACGTGAAGGGAAGGGAGGTAGGCAAAGGCAACAGGAGCTGTATTTCAGCTGCACTGGCTTTGGTGGTCGCATTTGAATTTGCAGCAGCAGATGTAGTTGGGAAGATCAGAGCTGCAGTTGCCCCCCAAAAGCCACAACATAATTTCCACTAGGGTGCGGGGGGGCAGTAACTTCTCCTACTGCTCTCAAAATCTACCGCAACACTTGCAACCCTCAGAACAACAGCTGACATTGGCAGGAGCAGCGGACTCAGCTTCCTTGCTAGCTGGCCTGAGGCTCTGGCGCTCCCTGCCAAGACAGCAGAATGCCTTCAAACCCTGCCATATTCAGGGGCCACGAGCAATATTCACACATTCAAACTCTCTCCTGTCATGAAAATTACATTTCCTTCTCCCTACCTTTTGGAGAGAGAGAGAGAAGAAGGGTGATCATGTACTACATTAGTATATAAGCACAGGTATGACAGATTAATTAGATTGATTAGATAGATAGATAGATTGATAGTCCTAAAAGGTGCCTGAAGAGGGATTATCTATTTTCCTGAAGCTCCTAAATAGATGAGAAGTTGAAATGGAGATGCCTTACATATCTCAAAACACAATCCCACCCTTCCCTGAGATTTGACTCCTTATCTGCTGTTAATCTGTGTAGGTCCATCAACTTCACTGGAGCTACACTGCCATCATGCCTGAAGGCATGGGGAAAAAAGTGCCACTTGGTTCCAGGTTAGCCTGCTCACTCCAAACACAAGAGAAAGCCCAATCCTGCCCTTTTCTCTCACTGCATTTCTTGGCTGCACTCTGAGGAGAGGCAGAATTCACAGCAGCAGTTCTGCTATCTGAAGGGCTTAGAGAGGAGCTAGGATTTTTTTTGTTGTTTTAAACCAGTGACCCATGATGACACCATATGGTTTTATTTCATTTAATTTGAGCAGAGCATTAACGTTCAGCTTCTAGCAGATCTCTGCCCATTCCAGTTCTGCTGTGCTACATGGTACAAGTCCAGATGTAAGGAAGAGGGGTGGAAGGAAAGAAAGGTGAAGATGCCTGCCTTCTGGGAGGGCGGAGATCTGCCAGGCAGGGGGTTGGCCTGCCAACTCATCCTGCTGAGCAGTTACACACAACCTCATGCCACTGGTACTGATGGGGTTGACAGCGGTCACCCCTATGTGTATAGGTTGCCTAGCCTGACCTCCCAGAATAAATTGCTGCATTAGGCTTTAAGAAACATTTTCCCATTTATCCAAGTGGATTTGTGTTAGTGTGCAAAACCCACCTGGGAAACAGAAGATGTGCTTGAATAAGCGCTGTGTTGTGCAAAGCTGGGGCTACAGAGCCATCAGGACCCAGACTGACTGGCTTAAAGCTGGCTAAAGTATATCTACATGAGCTGCAGTCAAACAGTGACTGCAGCATAGAAATGTCCTCAGGCAGGTGTTTCTACTTTTATTACACTCAGTTCACGTTTGGAAGGCTTTCTTTGCAGTCAGGAAAGCCAGAAATTCATTAAAATCGAAACATCTAGACGATGTCATACAATTTACAAAATATTGGAAGCAAACTTGATCCTGGGTGTAGATGTTTGACATCCTGGGTTTAAGGTGAATTAAGGAAATCTTAAAGGACAAAAAGGGTTCAGCAGGTCTTGGACGTAGAAACACAAGCCTGGGAGGAACCACCTGGATCATCAAGTCCAAATTCCAATATCATAGGCAACCATGGAGCAGACATTCAACTCACAGCACCCATGAGAGTATCCATCCCTGCAGCTACAGACCTACGACTCCCCCTCAACAAACTCATAATCTCTGCAACAAAAGACCAAAAGCTTCAAAAATGACAACAAGCCACAGAAAGAGAGCAGGAGAGAAGCATTGCCAGTGGCTAGGTCCCCTTCACTAGCAAGAGATTTCTGTCATGAAATTTTTGAGATCTTAGGAATTAATCATTTTCTAAGAGTATGCCTATGCAGCAATAACTGCAGTTCAAAGCAACATCTTCTGTTACCTACGGACTGGCCGGTTTGGGTCCTGCTACCAGTGTTGTTGTAGCAGCATGGAGCTGGCGTAGGGCACAGCCCCACGAGCTGCCAGCACACCGGTGACTGCCACGCAGTACGGGCTGGAGCTGTCAGAACAGCGGCTGTGCCAGCAGGTGAGTTAAGAAGACCTACAGAAACACATGGGCTTGCCAAGGTTAAATATCTTAATCTGGAGCATGGGAACTTTTAATTGAAAGCTTTGCTTTGAGCCCATTTCCAGTTATTAAAATTCAGGAGTCTGTGCTGAATTCCTTGTGGACATTCATTTTGATTAACAGAAGACATGTGTGTACTAGGAAAGGAGTCTTGAACTGGGAGGAATCGGAGAAATGTAGATAACATTCTCAACTCTCTTGCAAGTTATGCCATACCTGGTATTTTGAGTAAAACCTCAGATCTTGAAGATAAGCAATTATTTCAGCTTTCATTTAATACCAAGGTATTTCTGGCTTTCATGGCTGCAAAGACCAGGTGGAAGTGGGACCTGGCTGCCTCCCAAGGGGCCAGAACTGGAGGCAAAGGAAAAAAAACCAAACACATTCTTATTTACAGCTTTGTGATTTTTATGCCAGTCTCTTGGTTTTGGAGGGTATTGACTCAGGACTTTTTAACTTTTGGGCTTGGCAGCATTGTGTATTAGTTGTGTATTATCTCTGTATCCTGTAGAGTGCTCCACTGCAGTATGTGCCCGTGTGTGTTGGGTAAGTAAACGATTCCCTTTGCAGGGGTGTCATTGTGTGTTCCTCCCTTAACGTTTGTCAGAACGGGTGCAAATTTCATAGTGGAGCCCTTAGCAGTAGAAGACATTTGCCCAAAATCAAAACAAAAACAGTGCTGGGAATGTGTCACTTTAGATCTAATGTTATTTTTAGCTTGGGTTTTAAAGAAATGACCAAAATTGTGAGAAGAATTTCAGCCTTATCAGAATGGAAAAATTGGGTTTTTTCCCTTTAAAATGGCTTTTTAGGGTGAATGAGAGACTATGCTAAAAAAAATAAAATTAGAATAATATATTTAGATTTTATTGAAACAGCAGGTTCCAACTAGACTGAAATGTAGCTGTAGAATTTTATTCAAGTTCTTATTCAAAATTAAAACCACATTGAAAAGTTGAAAATTTCCACAGAGAACCTGAATCTTTCCTTTCCTGTTCCAGTCCTCACTGCTCTTGATATTATTTATTCCTTGCTTTATCATGCTGCCCAAAGCAGCCAGGTACAGGCAAGCACTTCAGGGTGCGGGTGCTACATAGGCTCCCAGCATAAAATTGGTGCCCACCTCCAAAGCAGGTAGTCTAGTTTTCATACTTATAGGACAGAGCCATCTTTTTATAATGAAAGGACGAAGCTGTAGCCAGTCTGCTTGGCTCATGTAAGTCGCTATCAGGTCTGATGTTTAGAGAATACGAGCTATATGTTTATTTATGTATCTATATTGTGTTTGCAAATGCACTAGCGTTTGTCTCTTAGTATGTTTTAATTTATCATACAATGTGGGTACTTGTTTGTCTTTGCCTCTAGGTCTGTATTTATAACTGTGGCTATATGGAGTTAGACATTTGGGTCAGGTATTATATATTCAGACCCCATGAAGAATTAATAAACATTTATTCAACCAATACAGTTTTTAACAAAGTTGAATGGGCAAATAGGCTGTTGAGATCTGCGGCGCATAACCATCAACAGCTAGCTATATGGATGTTTTTGTACAGCACCAAGCACAGTTATTACAAATAATAAGTCATAATCACCTAGAACCCATCTGTAACAAGACTATAATATCCACTATGTAATATCTAACATGTCTGAATACTGATATATAATTAATGTGGAACCTTGCTGTATTATAAGGCCCATACCTGTGTGTGCATTTGTGTAAGTTTGTGAGTGCAGATCTGCTCTATTTCTAAATCATATATCTGGTATCCTTCTGATTAACTGCAGAGCTACGGGTTTCTGTGGGCCTTCAGCACCCTATTCTTTCTATCCTTTTCTGTTTCAGTCATGATGGCTGATAGAGAGTCCACTGGACTTTTGGGTCCCCTTTTCCTGGCTCCTGTATAAATACAGTCTCTGTCCACAGGAGTTAGCAGTCTAAGGGTTTACCTGCCTATGACTATGCAAAATAACTAATTTGAATTAACTGAATCTGTGAAATTAAAGTGGTCTAGTTAAACTACATTACAGCTCTGACTCCCTTGTTTAGAATTAAGGCAGCTTTAATTTAGTTTAGCTTAATTCACTTTGGAAATGAAGTAAAGTAAATTCAATTTAGGACACTCAAATTTTGAATGAGCATCCGAACAATGTTTTAATGCTTTTAACCAATGCACTTGCAAAGTTAATTCAGATTAATTTTCTCATTTGCCCCTGTGTAAACAAGGCTGTTGCCTATTCCCTGTCAATGAAGCCATCTCAGCTGAGACTCCTTCAACAACTCCACATTGACAAACAACCTCCCAAGAGCAGCAGTTTAAATGATCCTCCCACATGCACAAGTGTTTCCTCATCCCTGCGTCCCCATACCGGCAACTTTTCTCCCCGGGAGCTGTAGTGATCTCTAAGACTGATTTGTCCAAAGCTTGACACACTGAGCCAGGCACTAGCTGGGGTAAACATAGAAGAGGAGCAATTGTCTAACACTATCTAAAGACCTGAGTTATAAATATTTAATTATTCAAATTTTACAGTTTAGGTTTTTGCAGTGGAACACGGTATTGCAAGTTACAAGATATTCTTTCTGAAAATCAGGATATTCTAGAGAATTTTAGTGATTTTATCCAGTTCCATTATTTCAAAACATGGTACCCTTAATCTGAATTAAGTACTTGTTCACCTAATGAATCAGAATACCTCCGCCTGTAAATTAGCATATATTTCATTTTTTGATCTAACTTAGATTGGATGAGATCAGATGCAATCAGGGTTCATAGGTAGAGGAGTACAGAGGAACACAGGTGATGGTATTTAAAAACTATACTATTTTTACATCTTTTCTTGAATATATTGTAGTCTAAGAAGACAGGAGGTAGCATAAGGTGGCCCAAAGATTTTATCTTGCCATTTTTAAAGGGTGGTTGCAAAATCAATCATGAACAAAACAATCTTAGAAGTATCACAGAAGTGTATCTTTAATGCAAAAATGTTAATCTTTCTAAAGCATCATTATGGAAATTTCAAACTTTTAATTACCTTGCTTAATTTTAAAACCACACTGTGTATTTGGTCAAAAGACGTCTTAGGAGGAAAATGTTGTCAAACATTATTTTTATCACAATGCAAAAAAGCCCTTGAAAAATTGCCTTTTGGAAAATCTCAGCTCAGAGAAAGCACCTGCCCTAAATCTTTGCTAAAAAGTCAACCAGACAAACAAAACCCAAACAAAGCAAAGAAAGCCCACTTAAATATCCCAAGCCATCAAGTACTATTTGATTAGATGGTTAGGCTATATTTTTGTGTCCTTATGGAGTTAGAGCTAATGAATAAATGTTGTTTGATGGCTACTAGAGTCTCAGGTCTTTCACTGGTAGAAAATTAGTATAGTTTCACTGAAACAGTTACCAGTATAATATAATAAGGAGACAGTCCTATACATTAATATGCTTGTGCAGAATGCATTTGAGTATGTGCACATCCATTTATGTGCAGCTAGCTAAAAAGATACCATTGTGAGTAAAATCTAGGTTTGTAGCAACACATCAGTTTGCGTGACTTTTTTGGTGTGGATATACAGCTGTATGAGGCTATACTGATGTATCAGTGCGTGCGTTTATGTGCTTGTGTATTTGCACGCACATTCATTTGCATGTATGTCTGTCTGCAGGTGTGTTTCTACTTCTGTGTTTAATCTGGCTGTGGTGCTTTCTGAATAGCAATGAGCTCAGGAAAAGCATGTATGTATTTGCATCCCTGCATGCGTCTATCCGCATACGGATGGGCTTGCGTGGCGTCTGTGGATGCCTTTCTTCTTGTGTGGTTTGTGTGTCCCTCCTGTGAGATGGATGCCTTCTTGCAGTCTGATCTCAGTCACTGTGTGTGCTCTCATTCCCGTAAAAGGCAGCATCCTTCAGCAGCAGAAACACTAAATGGGCATCAGGAGACCTGGATCCTGATCCAGCCACCCTGTTGATGGGCTCTGCGGCTCAGCAGGCTCTTTTAATTCACTCTGTGCCTCAGTTTCCCATCCCATCTTTTTTTTACAAAGACTGTGGACGTAGACTGTCTGCTACTACATCGGCATGCGTAACACCGTATGTGATGGGCTCTGTCTAGCTCAGTCAAGACCCTGGGTCCCGAGAGGATCTTCTGATGCTATGCCACTGCCTTACAGTAATGTTCATCCTTGCACTGCCTGCCTTTGTGTGTTGGTGTTTGGGTGTCCATCTGTGTACTTTGTGGCTGGCTATTTGTAGTTTTGTTGAAGAGTTTATCTATCTCCCCCATGTACATACAGAGCAGGAGGAGGTGGAAAGGAAGGAGTTATTAAATGCCAAGTGGATATGCAATAAATCCCATTGATTTTACAAACTCCAACTTGTCTTCAATCTCCTTCCGTTCTTTATCCTGGGGGCATTGCAACAAAACCCTATTTTAAATACCTTTTCTTTCCCTTCCCCCCTTCCCCCTCCTCCCACTCCCCAAAAAAGTGTCAATATTTTATTTGGATTTTTAACTTCGCTCCATAACAGTTGTTTGACCTCCTGACTCATGTGAGTCACATAAATTCTGGGACTTTATTCAGGAGCCATGTTCCTGCTATTGAATAAGCAATTTGGGAGGGTGAATTAATGACTTGTGCTGTTGCTGGAAAGTCCCTGAAGAAATATTAAAATTGCTTGCAGACTGAATCAATACTCACTGAACACCCAGCATGAGGACCTGGGCTTTTTAATGGCTACAAGCAGCAGCACTTGGTAGAGGAAGGGGAATTCCTGTACACACAACGCACGCAGGCACACACAACCGACAGCAGTCTTCCCCCGGCCTTGCTGGCATTTTCAATAGCAGCATATTCTTGTGCACACAACCTGGTACGAGCTGATGCCTGCTGTGCCAGGGAAAGGACTTAGAGTCCGGTTCCCCTGTCTCCCTCCCAAGAAGATCATGCAGGATTTGCAAAAGCCGGCCGTTCTGGCCTTGTGTTAAGCGCTTGGGTTAGCATGCGCTGGCACAGTCTGCGAGGCGCAAGGAAGGTCGATTATTTGTGCCATTATGAGCATGTTTTATGTGGGCACTTTTTTCCTCTCTGAAGGGGAAAGACACTCGTGCTGTGATAGATTTGGGTGTGCTGCCGTGGTTTGGGAAGAGGACTGGGCTGTTTTGCAGAGGCACGTCTGTGAGATGGTTCTGTGGCTTTGGGTGCTGAACAGCATTTGCATCCATTCACAGCGTGGATGGATGTGCTTGTGCTAAGAGTGACCCCGTGATGCTTTTTGTCATTGAGCAAAGGTGTCACTTCACTGGATCAGTCTATTTCGATGGCTGTGGGCGCAATCCTGCATGGTCCTGAGTGCCCCAAGGGTCCAACAGCCTCGCTAGGACATGAACGTGCTCAGTGCACTCCTCGCTGAGGCTTTTACTATTTGTTACTGGCTAGGCTGACAACAGCCAGATTTTGCCCACACCCTAAGTTTTGCTCTAAGCCCCCTTTGGCAAGAGTGGGTTTTGTTGTCAGGGTTTTCCAGTCTCCTTTGAGAACGTGGCCCCGTGTTTTGCCATTGTGGTCGTGAATGGCTGTTTTGTATTCGCTTGTTGGGCGGCTGTTATTGTGTGTTAACACCAGGGTGGGTGCGCTTTGTATGACCGCATGTCTGTCTCATTGATTCCATCAGTATTATTTTGTAATCGTGTGTCTCTGTGATTGAGTTAGTGTGCATTTCAGGGCTCCTGTGTATTGAATAATGATGTCAGGGATTGGGTTGTTTGACTGGGTAATGGCCTCTTTTCAGTGTTGTAAGTGAACGTGTCCTTCTCCTGTTTCCCTGTCTCGGCTGGGGCAGGATCATTTACACTAGGTGATTCCTTAAGATGCTCACATGCACTAAAAGAATATCCCTTTGGCTCCCGTGCTCTCCCTGCCAGCGGGGCAAGCCGAGGGTATGCTGCTCGCGTGTGGGTGACACACGGGGTGGCACGTCTGGCTGGTTCTCAGCCGCGTGCTTCAAGGTCTGTGGCCATGTACTTGTGAATAACCGTGTGTGTGTGTCAGCGTATTTCTAAGGCTATGTGAGTATGTCTACATGCGTGTGCGCCTTCTGGTGCACTCAGGGGTTTTGCTGAGACTTTTCAGTTATGTTTTTGGATGAGTCTCCATATCCTAGGTTTCTTCACAAATATATGCAAGGCTATACTGTGCAGTTTCAAATAGATTTGACTGAGTCTGTGAAGGGATCTATAAATGACGACATACGTCTACAGTGAAGTGCACACTTGCCTTTGCAAGGGTCTTCTTGTGTGACTTTCTATATTAACGCATAGAAGGGCATCCATGTCAGTTAGCAGATGCCTCTGATCTGTGTGTGACTGCCTGACGATGTTCCCATGTCTGAACTGACCTGGGTCTCTTATATATGTAAGAAAGAATGGGATTCTATGTCAGCAGCATTTAGCAGTAAATGTATGTGCTGGGAAATTTTAAACGTACAATGAATCTCTGAGTTTGTGCAATAGCTTCTGACCTGTGTGGATATTGTGCGCTAATGCCCTGAGACAGTGTAGCCACATTTGGTCCCTTGGAAATGAACAAGAGTTCAGTTATTTTTCAGCTGATGATTATGTGTCATTGCCTCATGGATTTATTTGCTCTGCGCAGGCAATGTGTCTGGCACCGGGCCTGTTCTGTGCTTCCTCAGCCATCAGGATTTGGCCCAGCAGCAGTCACATCCAGACAAAGTCTGAAAAAGGCTGTGAAAGATCCAGAAAACTTCCAGAGAAAGCTCTCAGCTGTACCCTCTCACCAAAATACCCCATCAGGGAAAGACTCATGACCTCTCTCAGGTCATCTGTATGGCTGGGATTTAGCAAGCCAGTGAGTTTAGCTTATATTTTTCAGTGAGGTTGCTAACAAGTAACTCCTTACTCCTCCTTGCGTTAGCTCAAGCCTTGTTACTTCCCCTGCCTCCTTGTTTGTGCTCTCCCACTTTTTCCCCCTTCCTCCTCTGTATTCCTGCCTGCATTTGACCTTGAACAGATGACACCATCCTTAGCCCACCCACTGCTTTACCAGCTCCCACCCCTCACACTGGGGCAGCAGCATCAGGGTAATAGGGGGAAGGAAAAAATGAGGGAGTGAGGAAGGGAGAGAGGGGGGAGAGAGGGAGAGAGAGAGAGACCTGTTTGAAAATAATTGGAGGCTGTTAAACAGAGGAGCCCAGCATATCACTCTAGTAATGGAAATAAATTCCATTGTATTTGCATTTTAATTTTCCACATAAACAAAGGCCTGGAGTGTGCTGGCTTCGCCAGAATCACCGGCCAGAATTTAATTAGAAATGAAAAGTTTATAGGGTCCTCTTTAATGCGATTAATGCACAGTTAACATTTATCACATACATATGCTGGAATCGCCTTTTTTAAGCAACCACCGGCCATGAAATGAATTTCTTTTCAACTTTTTTAGCGTGCGTGAGGAAGGCTGTCTCTGGTGAGGCGGTCCAGTGAGCACACTCCTGACAGCTTGGTAAACTGCAGCCCACAGAGGCTTAGTAGCCCCCATCCTCACTGAGGAAAGTTCAAGGTGGCTTAGAGGGAAGCATGGTCTAGTGGTTAAAGCCTGAGGTTGGGAGTCGGGGGATCTGGGTTGTATTCCCAACTCTGCCACATGCTCACTGCATGACTGACTTGCTCTCAGCGTCTGTTTCTCTGGGTGTTAAAAATAAAAGAGAAATCAGCTGGAAGAAGATATCTCAACCACAGACCCCTCTGTCTCAAGCTCTCCAGAAACTTGCCCAGCCCTGTTGTATGGGGTCTAGATTGGATCCTGCACTGTGCTGGCCTCTCAGCTCATCTCTCCATGCCCGAGCATCCCTACGCTGGCCGTGGGGACAGGGGAGCGCCCGCAGCGCTCGTCCGAAGCGAGAGGCTGGGCCTCCCGGAGGGACTTCTTTGCACTGCCCCAGCTGCCCGCGCACGCCCGGCAGCACTGATCCCTGCCGCATGGGTTTGTACGGATCTCACATTGCTTGTGTGGGATACGCATCTTCCTGCCAAGGGGCATGAGGCAGGGGTAGAACAAACTCTGCCTGTGCAGCGTGGGAGCCCTGGCAGCCCTGCTGTGAAGGGACCTGTATTCACTGCTGAGGCAGCTGCGTGTTTCTTAAGGGGATCCTCTCATGCTGGTTTGGTCCAAAAAACTGCTAAGAATGGCTTGTGAGATACTGGGGCCGTCAAGCCTGAACCTCAGATCCTAACATAAACCTAATCAGAAGCAGCTACCAGCCCTCCTTGTGGTAGGGGTAATTATACCTCTCTCACCCTGAGGGGGCCTGAGAGGTCGCCCCGCGAGTGCTTATAAAAAGCTTTGAGCTTGTCTGCACGGGGACACTAGGAAAAGCAAGTCTAAATCTAGACAAATTATCAATATCCTTCCCTTGCAGAGCACAACACAGAGATAAAAGGCCAAAGGTGAATGCCTCCCCTGTGAGCCCCTGCCCCTGCCAGAGCCAGGAGGGCATCAGGCTTGTCACCTCCCTGCCCCCTCCCGGCTCCCAGAGGGGACCATATCGCTGCTGGTGTCCCCATTGTCCCTTCCTGATGCCCCCTCGCCTGCTCTGGCTGTGTGACAGGCGGGGGCTACAGCCCCCCCTACTCCCACGCTTCCTTTCCGGGCTTGCAGACAAGCAGAGCAAATAAACCAGGCCCACGGACACAGAGTGTTAGCGTGTTAGGGACACAGCAGGGGAAGGAGGAACATGAAACCTCTATTGATCCCTTGAGGAATGATGTCCCTTCCTTATCTTATCAGATTCTCTTCACTCTTCAATTATAGTCTGTTGAAATTGGCCTCTTAACCCAAACAAGATAACCTGGGTAATGAGGAGAAGAGTGTGAGGGGAGGGGAGGGGAGAGGAGAGGAGGGCAGAGTCCAGTGCATTAAACTATGGCTATCATTAGAAATATCTCCTTTAGCATAACCCCTTCTGCCTCCACTATCCCCAGGTATGCCCTTCTTGCATCATGTATCAGATGAACAAGCACACATCCACTCCCTGACAAATGTATCATGCCATATACACCCCTCATTCCCTCAGATGCACTAGGTACCCCCAGCGGGCACATGTCCCCACGTTTGTACGTGGCATCTCCGTGTATATGTATACCCGCCCTGCCATATGCCTTCTGTGTTCATACATCTCAGCAGATGCCACTCTGTCGTATGCACACACACACACGTGTTTGTGTTACTGATGCTGCCCATCTCACCAGCTGCATTCTCCTCAGCACGCTGGTGGCATGGCTGCCATAGGACCTTATCCCCAGGTCTACCCAAAAGAACTGCTGACAAAGATACGAGCACTGTTAGGACCCCCCATGCATCTGTTCACAGCCACAGTTCATCAGTGCATTCACACAACTGGGAAGCAGTCGCACAGTGTCCTGTGCGGAGCCCCACAAAACTAGTCAGGCTTCCCAAAACATGTATTGCCATGCCTTTGCTCGCCCCTGTGACTCCGTGCATGTAACTGCAGAGTTAACGATGTTGTTTCCATGGATAAGACTATTCTTAGTTCTTACACAGACCAGTAATACCTACTTACTATAAGTCTATACTCCCAGCTGGACATGTTGCCCTAGTGATATGCCCACGCTCCTCCTTGTACACATGTCATGGGGTATAGGGCATGTCTCGCCCAAATATCCATTACAGAGAAGATTGTCTGGTGGAACAATAGAGACTCAGCGGTCTATCTGCACAAATGCACCCGGGTTTCCATGCTCAAATTACCTCACTATGCACAGAATGATGCAGGAGCACATTCAAATGGTGCAGAAGGTGCTTTCATTTTGGAAAGGTGGTGCTCTAAGCAGTACAAAGGCTTCGTTTATGGGGCTGGCACCCTCCTCTTGCACTCTTCTAAAGACTGTATTCCCCAGGATCACGTTATCCCCTGCCTTTCACTGTGCCGGGGGCATTTCCTTTCCACCTGAAATGCGCCACACTCCCTTCTATTCCATGTCTCCCTGTTTTGCCCGCTGGACACCAAGACCCACAGGGGAGTCACCCATAGGCATGTATTCTTCTTTAAATATTTGCAGGTCATAAAAATTCATGTAATCCGCAAAAGGGGGTTAGGATCATGGCAGTCATCTTTTTACAAATTTACACATGCTCTCTTGTGCAAGCATACAAACTCACCCACGCAGTTCCTCCCTGCTCTCCAGCTTGTGCACCTCACAAGACTTCGTGCACAGCCAGATACGCTTACTCTGTCCCCATCCTTGCTGCCTCCACATGCACAGACCCCCGACTCAGGCACACATATAGCCTGAAATTGTTAAAGCCACGTAAGGGAGTTGGATGTCAATACTGGATGAGTCTCAGCATGTTGTTTGGCACAATGGCCAAGACTGCCTTCTGTAAAGCCACAGCAGGTCTGGTTTTGACACTATCCAAGTCAAATCTGCCTTAGCCTTTCACTCCATCCTTATCTCTTGCCCTTTCTTCCCCCAACCCCACCCAGCTGTGCTTTCCACCCTCTCTGGAAGCTTCGTGTTGTGGCTGTCTGTCTGCTGGAGACAACAGCACAGATATTGTCTCTTCAGAACTCTAAATTTGCTGTTTGTTCTGTAGGGAGAGGGAATCTGTGATATTGTTCATTTTCCACTCCACCTCTGCCTGCACAGCCTTGGCCATCTGTACGTAGCATGTCCCAGAAATAGACTTCCCCTATGCGCTCAGTATGCAAACATGATCTCCTTTTCTTCAGAAATAGTATTCCTGCCTTTCCTCTTCTCTTCTACATCTCCTCCCTTCCTTATTGATTTTATGAATAAGTGTATATGTATTTTCTGTGTATGTACAATTTATGTAAAAATGTATTATTTTTCAAGCTTAAAAGTTAAATTTAAACGACCAAGAAAGGGCCTAAATTTAGGCAAATATTAACAACAGGCGCTATTACATAGCTACATTGTGCTGAGGTCTTTCTTTTTAAAGGCAGATGACCAAAAATTATTCTTAAAAGAATTTTTAGAGAAACATGAGTATGTTGAAAGGCAATAGTCCCTTTAAGAAGTGCCCAAATATTAGTGTCCAAAGACTCTATCGCAATTTTAAAGCGAGAGCTTGAAAATGGGCAGTGGGGTGATGAGGTTGCCCTCATATTTTAGCCCAGCTTGAAGAAAATGAGGACTAGTTCCAGAAATCAAAGGGCTGGGATATTAATCCCCCCTGACCAGAGATGTGGAGGCTGCAGTTGTTGCCAGAACCATCCAAACCACCCTGAAGCTAGAAGTGGTGCAGGGCACCCTGTCTGACAGATACGCAAGGGTTTCTTTTGTGAGTCTGTCATCTGGTCGCAGTCTCTGCTTTTCCTTTTATAAATTAATGAACATACATCAATCTGCCTTGCAAAACATGGATACCACCCCTCTCAACTGAAATACAGTGATGGGCATTTTGAGCAGAGCTGATAGCTATTCTTGATGCAATTTGCCTCCCAACCAGAGATGGAAGTTTAACCCTGTGCCTTGGACCCTGCAAGGAGGGGAGGGTGCTTACCTTGGAAGGAAGAGCAACTGTTCAAAATGGAGCCAAAGGAATAAAAACTAAATTGGCCCCCAGGAGAGAACAATTAATAGAGGCAAACTCCATCATATCTGTGTGTGTATGCATCTGCGTGTGTGTGCGTGCGTGTGTGTGCGTTGGGGGAGTTGCTAGAAGCCTGGGGAACAACATGCTGTGCAGATTTTAGAAACGCTACAGGAACTGCAGAGCTAGGGGATGACAGCAGCAAGAAATGTCCTACTTCTATTTTTCGTACAGGCAGAGACAAGCCACCAGAATCTCCCTTCCTGATTTAACAGTGAGGTTTGGGTAAATGTTTCATACATAGCATTTTCTGGGAAGCATATCTGTGAACTCACAGTCCGTTAGCTCAGGCTTTTGGCACATCACTCTTTCTCCTCTCTGTCAAAACTGGTACGCACATAAATCCCAAGCCAGACAGAGGACAAAGAAATATCCTTCCCCGACCACATCGAACTCCCGCATACGCTTCCTTTAGCCTACCAGCATTTTGTGTCACCGTCTGTGTGCCTGCCCAGAGATACATGTTCCCTGCCATATACCGATATACTCATACGTAGTATCCAGCCAGCAGGCGCGTTTCCCCAAAGGTACCTATCTGCATTGCACTCACAGTCCCCATATAAATGTTCTTTAAAAAAACACAGTATAACTCTGCTTTTTTCTTCCCCATACCCACCTCTGAACACATCAACCTTTCAAATTTGCCTACTATATATATAAATGTACCCTCTACGCTCCTCCTATCCCATCGCTCCTCCTCAATGCCTGTATGGACAGACATATTCTGTCCGTATTTCTCAAACACTTCATGCATACATCCTGTCATTCTTCACACCCCAACCACAGCTATTCCTCTCCTATGGCTCCAGGATTGAACTATTGTGTTGTCCATTTCCCAGTGACAAGGGGTCTAGTTACAGGGTTATTTATTGGTTTTCATGCAGACAGATGGATCTGCCTTTGGTCTCCCCACCAAAATCCACCTCTGTATGGGCTGACTGTCACTGCTCCAGGGATAGGATTTCACCAGGAGACCACCCTCCATGCAAACATCCTTCACCCAGGCCACGGATGGTAATAAATGGAGTCAGGCTGAGCCATAATAAAAGCAATTGAGTGGGTTACCTGTGCAGACATGAGATTTATACCTCCTCATATTTGATGTGATTGTTTTATTGAGTTCTCAGTGCAGTTAGGATGCCGTTTATTTATTTATTTATATGCCTACTTATCGGGGAAGAGGGGGGAGGCTGTCGCAGTCTAGCTAGCGTTCAGCCTCCGTCTTGTCAGATAGGAGCCCGAAGAAGAGGGCTCTCCCGTTTTGCTCTGCCTTTTACCTAGACTTGGGCTTGGTGGGTGAGCCCTGGCCAGATGTCTCAGTTCCTGTAACAGACGAAGATGTTTGTTTCAGGATCCCTGAAACCTTGAGGACTGTCTGAATTATGAACCTAGTAGAAGCTCAGAGGATGGCGTAAAGAAAGACGCATGTATGTGCTGATTTTCTAAAAGAACCTCTTGAAAGAAACTCCTATTTACGCTGTGCCTGTTTTGGACAATGGGCTGTGATCTATGGACAGAGCCTCTTTATGCTATTGCAATAGAAATAGTAAGCACAGGCATTGCTTCTGACTCTGTCATCACATGTGAGCGTTGAGAAATATTAGCAGGTGCAAATTGATTGGAAATGAATATTTGTAAGTGCACTCTGAGGAGTTTGGAAACCAAGTGATTAGATTTGTGATTTTCAGCTGGGTAGATAGCCATATAAGTGCTACAAAATCAGCTCTCGGTTACTGGCACTAGAGAAAATTGGAGGCTAGCGCTGAATATCATACCATCTAGTATTTCATCACAAGCCTAACCGTGTTTGTTGTGGGTTTTCCAGCTCCTCTAGTCAAGTGATAGCATGAGAATTTCAGTTCTCATTTAATAAAGTATGTTTCCAGTGCTTGTGGGGGCTTGAAAAGGGGCCTGTCGGCTCTCTGAAGTCTCAAAGGGCTGCATTGTTAAGGTGTTTTTAAAGTCATTTAATGGGAGTCAGATATCCAAATCCCTTTAAAAATTTAGGGTAGAAAAGAGAAAACAAGTAAAAACAAACCCACATTGTATTACAAGTACTCATGATTTTTATGCCAGTTGCATGATTTAGGCTCTGCCTTGGCATTTTTAAATAGTTGGGACTGGTAAATATGGCCATGCGTGTATAGGCTTCAGCAGATTAATTGGGATTACAGTGGAAAAATCCTCATTCCCGTTAGCTCTCAGTTTAAAGACTGATGGTTTGGGAGAAAATGTCAAACCTTTCTGACACTTTCAGGAGTAGTAGTACTCATCATCATCAGAGCCATCTACACACAGATGGGATTTCCTAAAGCCCTAGTTAGCTGCATGGATGTCAGGCCAATGACAAGTGCTTTTGAAAGCCTCTACCTTTCCACTTATAAAGACCTTCCCCAAAAGTGGGATCCCTAAATATTTTGCTGATTGTAAGTAGCGAGCCTAAACTCCATTTGAATTTCAACATGTCTTAATTAAAGACCATGGCAAGTTAATCTAAGTGAAGCTCAGCCTTGTTCAACTGTCTTGAAGTCATATCTTTTTATTCAAGTAATATGGAAATATTTTGTTTGAATGGGCTTTAGAATCAGAGCCGTTTAATGGGCTTTAGAATCAGAGCCGGTTTTTTTGGGATATTTGATATACTGCTGAAAACATGACTTTGTTTTGTATGCATCATGTCATCATATCATAAAGGGTCCAGCTGGCCTGCTAGGGCATTATCGATCTCTTTAGCCAATGCCAAGATTATTTCTTATTGTATGTTTGCTTGTTATGAATACCATCTAGTTATATATATTCCAAGAAAGCAGGAATTCCTGTGGGGTGCAATTCCACAACTTAATGGACCTCCCTATCAGGAGATTCCTTCTGCTACCGTTTAAATGTTTCCTTTCTTATTTCCCTCCCTTCATTCCTGGCTATGCTGCTTTGTTTAAATGTGAATAATTCCTTTCCTGTTGGAGGGACTGTGCCCTTCAGATCACTATATTGTTCTCACCACTTCGTCATTGCTTGGCCAAGCCACTTATATTTTCTCCTCTTTTCTCCCAAAGTCAAATGAGTTTTTCACATAATAGTGATTCTGGTAAATGAGGTTTAGCTCCATAAGACTCATTCACCCAGCACTGAAATGCAGCTACCTCTGTGGCAGAATGCAGCAATCATTCACTGGAGGTGAAAGCTTGAAAATGTTTAACTTCCAACAAAAATCAAGCTTTCTGTACATCTATACAAAAAGGAAGGGCTGGGATTTTTGGGTGATAAAGAGACCGATGTGTTCTGAACTTCGAGGTTCACAGAACAGGGAGCTCAAAACTTCCCAGGCACAACCAATCTTATTTGCTAACTGCCTCTGTTGAGCTAGTATCTCTGCAATATGAAAATTAGAAAAAATGTGGCTAGCTTATTGTAGTTCCCACCATACAACCTTGCAGTGGCCAGATATGAGGAATAAAACAGAGAGAAATGCTATGAGCATTCATTTACTCTTTCAGCTGCAGTAACATTGTCTGTAACCTCTGCTTTATGAGCCTGTCCTTTATTTGCAATGATAAAAAGAAGATAATACCAGGTTTGTGTCTGATGGAAAAGAATCTGAATTTAAAGGAGTATACTCCTTGTAATGAAGCCCTGTGTGACCCGACCGCATTCTTTGCTCAGCTGAAAGCAACTGGCAGTAGAAGTCTTCTACCTTGAGAGCATCCCCTGATGCAGGAAATTGCATGGGAACCTTAGACTCAGCATCAGCTAAGTGAGAGGATCCCTGCTAGGATCCCGAGCTGCTTCTGTGCTCACTAAGAAGTGCCAGATTACGAGACCTGGTAAACTCGGACAAGTTTTCTTCACCCCTGCTTTGCACCAACCCGTTGTCAGTCAGAGGCTAATCCGGCACATGGCCAGTCTAATCCTTGGCCTCTCTATTGAGAAAACTCACATGTGGCTACTAAATGCTGATGCTGGGGGTAGGTTTGTAACAGACACATTTGCCAGTTAAAACTGTGCAATTCACCCCGTGTTCACTGTAGACCATGCAGTTGTCACTACTTTTGGTCACTACGAACCAGCTGCCGTTAGACATACTCTGTACTCTTCCAACTTCTTCCTAGACTCATTGCCTGTCCTCCAGGAATTCCAGATTTGTTCAGTGGGAAAGACAGGGAGAGATTGGCCAAGGTGTCCTTTGGGGAAGTTCTCAAGCAAGGCTAGCAAGAGTGACTCAGAAAGCTCGGTTTGCATAACATTGATTTCTTCCACATATGACACAGCCCCTGCCCTAATACGCTTCGCCTGCCTTTTGCCAGACTCAATTGTTCGTCTTGAGACGTTACGTTTACCTCAATTGAGATTCTGTTCAAGTTTATCTCCCTTGCGTGGGCTAAAGCCTCAGCTGATGTAAAACAACCTAGCTCCAGTTTTGAACCTTTTCTCGTTACGTGTTGAACTCCATGGGCATTTGTAGTGAAAGGTCACACTGAGTTTTACAAAGGTAGCTAAATACCATTATTTTCATTTTACAGATGGCAAAGCAGCCTCATAAGGAGTCCGTGTGACATGCCCAAGATCAACCAGAAAGTTAATGGCAGAACTGGTAAGAGAAATCTGGCCTCCTAATAGGCCATTCTTTGCTCTAAACTACAGGCCTGCCCACAGCCACTGAAATTGGCCACATGCTCAACAATATTTCAGTGTACAAGTATATTTCACTGGTCGTTATAACCTGAATCAATGTGTGTGTCTTTCCATACGTATTTTTAAGAAGCACATAATTATTGGAGACTTTAACTAGGAATCATTAGCCAATTGTTACATAATGAAACAGGAGACATCTCCCCAAACCAAGCGCTTAACACTAGAAATTAGCGTATACCCAATACCTAAGAGAAGATTGAAGAAACATCTAACAGCTTGGCTGAGATAATATATCCACTAAACTCTGTTCTCTGCCATGGGGTATTAGTTAGGTCTGCTCTCAGGAACTCAGGGTCCAAAGTGTATCCAGAAGGCTGACTGAACTCTGTAATGCTTTGGCTTCAGCATTCCTTGGATAAGCACTAACTGGGAGTCCCTAGTACTGAACCCAGCTGCAGGAGAGCTGGGATAGAGGGACAAAATGTGGAGGGGTTGTTTTGCTTTGCCTTTCTGGACCTGTAAGAAATTCATTAATTTAAGAGAAGCAGGAAATAATGCTTAAATGACAATGTCCGTTGCATCACTTGCTGCATAACCACGAACGCGTGTCCGTGATGTGCTCCGTCCTGTTCCTACTAAAGTACACTGTCTAATTCAAAAGAGTTTGCTGGGGTGATTATTATCTCATGAAACCTGTGTTCTTAGGCCAACTGTATGTGCCGCAAAACAAAGGAAAAATTCTCATTAACATCTGCCTCCAGGTTTATACTTAGGAGACCACCGCGAGGCTTACAAGCAGTGCCTAAATCCAGTTGAAATATTCGAACCCAAAGTGACCAAAGATAACTCGTCTATAGTCATATGATAGATGGAAAAGTTCAGGCTGCCAGGGTGCTCAAGAAGCAAGGTGCTCAAGTGGCTTAAAGTAAGCATTAATTGCTTACCAAAGAATTAAAAGCTTCTGTCTCTCGCCTGCTTTTCAATTACATGCACTGTGTCTATGTGTGTGTGTTTACATATATGCATGTATATATATACGTATGTATATATATGTGTGTATACCTACACATACCCAATAGGTTTATACTGTATAGTACCTAATGTATGGAGCGGGAACAGGAAAGCTCCCAGTGCAGAGATAACTGCTCTGCCTTGATCCTGTCAGTTCTGGTGCGCTTTGCTTATTAACTAGTATACTCTCTGGACTTTTTTGCCATAATTAAGAGAAAACTACTGCATAGCAGAAGACTAATTTTTTTCCTGAATCTTGACAGGGTGGTTAAGTCATGTTTTTCACCAGAGTTTGTATCTAGCCTTTATCTGCATGAGCTTGGTATGAAGAAGTTTCTGATAAATCTCAGTACTGAATTACGTGTCATCCCAAATGCGCCCTGATATTCTCAGTGCAATACCGACAGATCGGTGCAATGTAGGCACATAGAATTCATGTATCACAAAAAATAATTAATGGAAAATAGATTTTAAAAATGTTTTAGGGAGACTTTAAAAATGAAATTGAAACTGCGTTGTTTTGTAGTCTCTCACCCGAAAGCCTTTGTTAATGTTAGACTAATCCCCAGAAAGAAAGAAAATAAAATGTAATTAATACATTTTCAGAAAATCTTATAATAACCAAAAGTAATTTTTTTTCCATGTACAAGGACATCTCCATTTTCAAGTGCAGTATTCACCGTCCATCTAGGGACATAGGTAACTTCTATTTCTGTAAATGCCTTGCTTATAGTCTCAAGATAGGAAACGGCTCATGGATGTAGCTCTAACAGTTCTGGACACTGGGCCAATGCAGATTTTGCTTTGGAAACTCCACATCTTGCAAAAATAAGATGACAGATATTTCTAGAAGATTGGTTTTTAAAATTGTCATCTATCTGAAGCTGCTCAGAGAGTTGGAGTGTTAGATTAACTCTAATTTGTGATCGTACTGCAGGTAAGGGATGTGCTGTTACAAAGGACTGACCCAATTCTATACGTGTATTTTGACAATGGGAGAGAGAAAAACGTACATTTAAATTGTGAACTTAGCCCCCTCTTTGAGTTTTGTGAGTTTTGTGAGCTGCAGTCACAAGAGTCACTGGAGTGATGAAGCTCACGCTACTCTCCGCGGCACCAGGATTGGGCCCTTATATACTCGCTATTTCCTATTCCACTGCAATTTTTTCCCAGTTCGCTGCCATGTTCTTGCCTAGCACAGACTTGCAAATTTTATGACCTGTGATATGATGGGCTCACTTCCTCACGGTGTGAGTTTTGGGGAGCCTCACACAAAGGTGAACGCAGGGAAGTTGGGCCTGAATTTTTAAAAGGAATGGGGAAAGACTTAAGCAGATGAAGACAAAGCGCTCTTGCGCCTTGGTGACTACACACTCAAATGCCATCGCAGTATGATTCAAACATGGTGGGTCACAGCTGAGCCTCTTTAATATAATAATACTTAGCAGCTACAAAGCACTTGTCCTTCTCCAAGCATTTTGTAAGTGCAATCTAGCTGACATCTGTTCCCATCTCCTTCTGAGAAGGATCAGCTTTCATTTCCAGGGTGGGGAAACTGAGGTACAAAACCCCCAAAGCCCTGCCGCAAACCAGTAGCAAAGGTGGGAGGAAAGCCTGGCACTCAGGCTTCTGCCCGGGACATCGCAACCCGGACACGAGGCGTCGGGTCCAGGCTGAGACTTCAGTGACATTTGGATGCTAACATCCCTTGAGCTAGCCGCAGTATACATGTGTGTCGGGTCCGTATATGCTGTTCCTCCAAAGAGCCCACAGCCGTTCCTCTGGACTTGGGTACCACCAGCTTAATTCCTCCCAGGGATAGCTGGCTGTCCTTCTGCAGCTGCCTTTGTAAGGTGTCTGAATGTCAAACTGTTATTATTTCAATACCTGACTGAGAGAGTAACAGAGACCTGGAGGTTTTTTAGGAGGGTGTATAATTAGCCGATCAGTATTATGTTACCCTGTTCATAACTTAATAACCATTTTAATACAGATGGCACACACAGGGATAATTTCCTAGGGCAGCCTAGCAGTATATTACAGAGACAGTGTGTCTGAGGGAATCTTTCTTAGCCAAGGTACATTCCACTAGCTAATTCTACCTGCTGTTTTCAAGATGATTTGGGATAATTCCATATCATTTGCAAAATATTAAAACCCATTTATATAGGATGCCAGATTTAGAAATACACAGCCTGAGTTATTAGACATATTTTGATAAATCTGCCATGAAAAGCGCAAGACAAAAAACACCACTGCATTTTCCCTGCTATTTATTTTTTGCTTCCCTTGCTATAAATACACCAGGTTTTAAAAAAATATCTGGCTAAACTTGTAATATATCAAAAGGGCCAATATACCGACTCGTGCATTTTTATCTATGCAGACACTACAAAAGCCTGCATGCATATTTACATATACCCTATATACATTTATTTGAGTGGGAAGCGCCGTGTATTTGGGATTGCGTGCAAAATTTCATCTATTCTTACTCTGTGGGTGAGGTATTTCGTGCCCTCGTATGTACCCTTTGCAAATACCCCCGTGTTACTCTGTTTCCAGAGGCTGTATTTCTGCGGGCATAGTCAAGGTACCTGTACATACGTGGCAGTAAAACAGCGTAGTTACTTTTGCTGTGTGCGTAAGGGTGCCGTGTGTTGCCAAAGTGTGAAGATCTGATGCATGTTGCGTTTGAATGCGCAGGCATGTGAACAGTCGGCGCGCTCCGCAGTGTGTTAGGACTTGATTACATCTATCACCGGCCTTTTTCTCCTGCATCGATCCTTTTTGCTTGCTTATCATATGGTTATTTTTGTCACCTCAAACCTGAGACCAAATCTGAGACCCTCCACCAACAGAAGTCGCACCCTAGGAGCTGGGGGGAAATGGTTCACTGGGGCTGAATCCATCCCGCAGCTTCCCGCCTGCGGCCGGGGCCGGGATCGGGACCAGCCCGCGCCGGGACCGCCGGGAGCCGCGCTCCCCGGCCGGGGGAAGGGGTCCCCTTGCCGCTTCGGCCGTTCCCTCGGGCGAGCGGTGCGGAGGGAGCCGGGGAGCGGGTGGAAGGGAAGCCTTCCTCGGCGCTCAGCGGCTCGGGGCCGGGAGCACGGCTTGCCAGCGGACCACGGCGGCTTTTCGGCTCAGAGCCCTAACGCCCTGGGCAAGGCAGGCGGTCATGCGCACCCCGCCAGGGGTGTTGGAGGGGCAGGGGAAGACCCGGCTCCGCCGCCCGTCACCCCGCCAGCCCGAACAGCCCCCAGCCCTTGCGGCGGCGCCGGGCTGCTCGGCGGGGAGCTCACCTGCTCTCGCAGCAGCGCTGCCCGCCCGGGCCAGGCGGCGGGCGCAGGCTGCAGCCCTGCGGCGTGCGGCAGCGAGCCCCGGGGCAGACCCGCTCCCCCGCTGCCCGGGCCTGCGGCAGGGGGCAGCCGGCTCCGGCCCCGCTGCCCGGGGCTGGGCTGGGGGGTCACGGCGGGGCCGGGCCCGGGGGCTGACGGGCCATGCCCGGGGCTCCCGCTGCGGGCGGGGGGCTGGAGCAGGCGGTATCTAACCTGACCGAGGAAGCACCGGGGTTTACGGGGCCGTAAAGAGGCGATCGGGCCGCGAGCAGGGCCACGGGGTTGCTCTTACCTGTTTATGGAGGAGACGCTGGGGACCGTGTCGTTGTCGCAGATGCCCTCGGCCAGTAGCCTGTCCCGGATCTCCCAGGCGAACATTGTCGGGTTTTGTCGCTTGTACTCGGCGATTTTATCCACTACTTTGGGGGTCGCCACTTTGGGTTTGGAGCCGCCGATCACGCCGGGCTTGATGCTCCCCGTCTCGTAATACCTGCACAAAGGACGGTCAGTGACCTGCCGTGCCCGAACAGCCCCGCCGTCCCCGGGCGCCCGGTGCCCGGCTGCCCCCCGGAGCGCCCCGCGGCCCCGACCCCGCGCCCCACCTCGGCCCCGGCCCCGGCCCGCTGGGGCGCGGCGGCGGGCGGCGGCGGCTCGGGTGCCGCATGGCGCGGCTCCACAGGGCGCCGGGCCGCCTGGGGCCGGGGCTGGGGGACCCTCTTCTCCTCTCCGGGGCTCGCTCCCGCTCTCCTTTTCTTTTTTTTCCTTTTTTTTTGTGTGTGAGAAGCGAGGGGCGCCGGGCTCTTCGCCGCCTCCCCCTTCCCCCGCCTTACACGCACAGGCTCGTTTCAGGCCCGGGGATCGAGAAACAAAACAGAAACCCTCGCCCCGGTGCGGCCGGCCGGAGGCGAAGCCCGCCGACCGGGAGGCCGGGGAGGGGTTGCGGGGAGCGGGCAGTGCCGCGCTCACCCCCACCCCCCCCCGCTCTCCCGGCGGCTTCTCCCCGCCGGCGCGCTGGCGGGGCTGTGGGTGCGGGAGCCCGGCTGATTCCCCCCCGGCCCGGGTCCCTGGGAAGCGGGTGCTCGTACGGGGCAGCCCCAGCCCGTCTCCCGCTGGCCATTCGCTCTGCCGGCGGCAGCGGCTCCGGCCCGTCCCTTGCCGAGGGCACGGCAGCGCGCAGGCACCGCAGGCACCGGCGGCCGGGGCTCTGCCGCCCGCGGACACCGCTCCGCGCCCGAGCGGCCGGGCCCGGGGCGCCGGCTCCCCCCGGCCTGCCTCTGGCCGTATTTCACACCACGTTTGGCGGCGATCGGGTACTGCGGGTATTTATTTATTTATTTATTTGCCCCGTTGTTTATTTATTTACCCGTGTGTTCGCCAAGGCCGCTCACGGATTGTTGTGGGTTGGGCGATTTTTTTTTTGTCGTTGTTGTTTTGGGTTTTTTTGTCATTCCTTCGTTTTTTCTCCCCCCGTCCCTTCTCTTTCCCGCCCTCCCGCCCACCCCTCGCAAATTGTTCGTCTTCCCAGGAGTTTCCAAACACCGCCGGGTGCGGGGGGGGGTGTGGAAGCACGTCCTTCCCGGCTGGAGATGGGGGCCCTGCTCGGCCGCGGGCTTCCCCGGCGCGGAGGTGCCGGGGGCGCTCGGGGAGAGCCCGGCGCCGCGGGAAGGGCGAGAGGTGACAGCGGAGCGGGGAAGGGATGCACCGGTGCCGGGCCCAGGGGAGGGGAAGGAGCTGCCTCTTTCCTTACCTGCCCAGGATCTTGCTGACACAACCGTGGCTGACCCGCAGCTGCCTGGAAATGTCACAGGGTCGGACCCCCTGGTGAGCCAGCTCCACTATCCTTTGTCTCACCACGTCAGGTAGGGGCCTGCCGTTCACAAACACCCCCCCGAGCTGGTTCACACCCCCGTGCCCTGCTGGGGAAAGAGAAATAAAAAAAACACAACAACCCACGCACACCAGAAACACACCGTTAGTCGTGGATTCTTCGCCACTCGTAGCGCAAAATCTCCAGTCACTACGGATGGATGGAGGTGATGGCAGGGGGTCAAGAGGGGGGAACAAGGCGTGGGGGAGAGAGAGAAGAGGAGAAAAAGGGAGAAAGAAAGAGGGGGAAACAGGGAGAAAGAGAACGAAAGAAAGAAAGAAGGCTAACGAGGAAAGAAAGGTAAAGGGAGAAGGAAAGATAAAGAGAGAAAAACAAGAAAAGGGAAGAAAGGAAAAAGAGCGAGAGAGAAAGAAAGAGAAAGAAATAAAGGAGAAAGGAATAAAGAAGAGAGAGGAGGAAGGATGGGAAGGACAGAGAAGGCAGAGTGAATTTTCCCGAGCCGGGGGCTACCCGGGAACCGTCCCCCCGCACGCCGCCTCCCCTCCAGGGCCGGAGAGCCCCTCTCCCTCCCGCGGCCCCCCTGGGGCGCCGGAGCGGCGGCTTCCCGGGCCACGGTGGCGGGGCGAGGACGGAGGCAGTGCCCGCCCCGGCCCCTCTCCCCAGAGTTGGGGAGAGATGCGCTCCCAAACTCCGGAGCTCAGCTGCTGAGCGGCTCCGGGCGGACCCTGCCGCAGTCCCCCTTCCCTCTACTCCTGGGCTTTTCCTCTCCCCTTTCATTTTCTCTCCACGATTTTCTATCACATTGTCAATTACAGCTGCTGGCGAACCCCGCCCTCCCTCGCCCGCGGCGTGGCCCCCGTGCAACGCGCCCGTTATTTTCGGATGCGAGTTGAGGGATTCAGCGAGGAAAAGAGAAAGGGAAAGAAATGGAGGGAGAGGGAGGGAGAGAGAAAGAAAATATTCTGTGCCCCGCGGCCGATGTTCGTTTACAGACAGACCCTCTCTCTCCTCGGCTTTCGATCTTTAAAGGAAAAATCCTCCAGTTAAAAAAAAAAAAACAAACTAACAGACTCGCACCGTGCCGTCTTTCCCCCCCGCTCACAAATCTAATTCAGGGAAAATTTAAAATGCTCCGTTTTCCTCTGTTCCCCCCGTTCCAGGCAAAAACCCGCTCGCTCTCAGATAGGACTCCTAGGATCGCTTTTTTCCCCGATCTCTCTCCATTTCGAAAAATAACTTGGGGAAAAAAATAAGTATGCACCTGCTAAGCATGGGCAGGAGGACGGGAGTGACGGGGATAAAGGGAGATATCTCCTTTTGGGACTCGGCAAGACGGGCGGCAGTGAACCGCTTGCACCTGGGCCGGTCTGCATGGGAGGCGGGAGCAGCTCGCTTCGCCCGGGCGGGCGGGGAGATGCGGGCGGGCGGGCGGCGCAGCTCCGGGCGCGGCTGCCCGGGGTCTCTGTCTCCGCAATATCCAGCTGATAGAGCTGTGGAGTGCACACTGTATTAAAGCTTTCCTTTCACACCACCCTAACCTTCTGTATCTTCCTCGCCAAGAGATCTTAGTTCGTTTTGCAGTTTGCTGAAAAATGATCTGTTTGTATTTTCGCTGAGGTTTTTTTCTCCCCTGCTTCTGACACTGACTTATTGGCTCTGAACTTAGTGGAAACTCTCATTGCCCTGCGATCGATCCAAGTCCTTTCGCACAAATAGAGTTTTTTCCATCTCCCCCACCCCTTCAGTAACACCCCCACATATCCCCTCCCAGCCGCCTCGGCCAGGGCGCCGGCCGGCGTCCCCGTCCCTTCCCCGATGAGCCGGGGTTATTTGCTGCATTCTTTTGTTAGTCTTTCTTAAAACATATTTAGGGGTTCAGAGGGGAGGGGGGATATTTCTCCTTCCCCGCTAAAACCCGCGGGTATGTGTTGCCGTGTGTTTTCTTCATTTGTTCAGAAGCCCTTCTGCACATGTTGCCTCTAAAGTTACAAGACAGCAATTTCCTCGGCAACTCCACGATAAATAATTCAAAGCACCTTTTATAACTCGCATTACAAAGTATTAAAAGGCAACAGATGCAAAAAAGATTAAAAATTAATAATTCAAATTATTGCAGCCCGGATGTTTTTCACACGAGCTTGTTCTGCTCTGCCCCGTGCTTTTCTAGGGTTATTTCTGTCCGAGCAGGACGATATTTACATGTATTTCTCTGCGGGTGAGGGCCGGCGTCTGTAGGCACCCCCCAGCCAGTCGTGCCGCTTTCCTACCGATCGTGCTTCGCTCTCTCTGTGTGGCAGGAGCCCGCGCCCGTATGTATTTTAATTGCTTACCAACAGCTAGGTCTGCAGATCTAGAAATACATTTTAGGGAACAAATCCAACGTTGATTTTATTTATTTATTTTTTTAATCGGAAGCCAAAATTGTTTACGATCTCATTGGAGTGTTTTAAAAATCAGAGAGAGTGAAATGCCTCTTTCGGCTGCCTGCGTGTTCCCGATCGTACCGGAGGCAGAATTACTGCAATCGCGGCCGAAAGCAGGTCGCAGCGCTGAAAACTAAAAATAACGTCTAATGCACCGACTATTTGCTGTTAAAGGTCTTCGAAAATTAAACCCTACATTTTAAGCAATGTATCCTGGAAATCATTGGTTCGGAAACAGGAGGACAGTTACCTACATCCACGTTTGGGGATCTGATCATGGGTTTGTAATTCTGCGCCTTCCTTCTCACGGCAAAATCGGTATTTTTTAAACTTCAAGCATTTCCATTTTATATGTTTTCGGTTTGTTTTTATGCAGCGGGCAGGGCGTGTCCTCGAAAGTTTCGGTGTCAAAAGTTACAAATTGCTCTTAATTATTCATTTCCTGACTCAAGACGCTCTCAATCTCGGCTTTCTATTTGTATTTCTTTCTTTAATTTAAATCTCGGAAATATTTTCCCTCGGTGCGGTGAAATTAAAATCCCTGAAAATTCCTTGTTACAGTCCCTGGCAAAGGGGTCCTTTCGCTTTCCTTCGTCCCCCGCTTATAGAAAGGTTCTTTAAAGTGAAAATGTATCACGAATGCACTTTCCTCAGTGCCAGGAATGCATTTAAAATGCACACCGGCGATCTGGTAAATAACCCAGGAGGGATCGTGACTTCTCGGGAGCCTCCGGAGCCGCCAGATCTCCCAGCCGTGCAATTGTCGTATTTTTCCCGCAGTCCAGCCTTTCACCAAACCGAACCAAACCGAAGCACGGAACAGCCGCCGACCAACCCGCCATTAATTTGAAACTGGCGTCTCCCCTCTCTGCCACTGAAATCCGAAATCAAAGCGAACAGCGACAGATCGCGGGGGAGACGGTGGGTCTGGAGCCTGGCAGGGCTGCGGGGAGCCCTGGCCCGGCGGGGCAGGGACAGGGACGGGGACGGGGAGAGGGAGAGGGTCCGGCCCGGGGGCTGACGCGAGTCGGAATAAACTCGTCTTGCCTGCGGGGCGGCGGGGAAAGTGCCTTTGCGGAGGGGAGATCTGGCTCGGGGCTGTTGTGCTTCGCACGCAGCGCGGGCACAGCCGCGCACAGTCCCCTGCCCCCCGGGCGGGGGGTCCTGGCCCCCGCCCCGCCGCCGGCACGGAGCCCGGCTCCCCCCGGGACCCTCGCTCTGCCGCCGGGGCCGGCGGTGCCCGTCCTGCCTTCCGAAGGGCTCTGTGAGCCCGGGTTCGGCCCGGGGAGGAGAGGCCGGCGGGGAAAGGATGGACCGGGAGGAGGATCAGGTGAGGGAGAATGGTTGGGGAAGGAGGAATGGAGGGATGAGGCAGAGGGAGAGCAGCGGAAGGAGCCGGGCTCCAGTACTCACGGTGCATTGCTGAGAAGGGGTCTGCCTTGCAGTGCATATCCATGGGGAGGCAAAGGAAGGGGAAGAAATCGGCTGAAGCCGCCGTGTCGCCTCTAAAACTCAACTTCAAGACTTAGGGGAGAAAAAAAAAAAAAAAAACAAACCAAACCAAAACAAAAAAACACACAAGGAGAGGAGAGGAGGGGAGCGGCGGGGTGCGCTGGCCCCCCTGCCCGGCGGAGCGGGGAGCGAAGTACTTCCCGGGGGGCGGGAGGGCTGCGCCGGCTCCGGGGGGCCGGGGCGGCGGAGTCAGCAGAGTCCGTGGGAGCGAGGGGCTGGCGGCGCCGGGGGGCAGGTGGGTGTCATGGCTGGGGGGCTCAGAGCATCCCCGGCGGCGGGGAGGGCTGCCGGAGCAAGGTGCGGCCGGCGGCCGGGCGGCGGAAGGCGCGGGAGGACGCGGCTCTCCCTCCTCCTCCTCCTCCTCCCGCGGTCCGGGGCTAGTTCATTTAAGTTCAAAGCGGAGTAGCAATCCCCGGGAAGGCGGCGAGCGGCGGGCGGGCGGGCGGGCGCACCCCCTCCTCTCGGCCGGCGGAGGATCCGGCGCCCGGCGGACTTTCGCCCGAGGTGGGAAGTGCTTGCGAGGAGCCGGGGCCGGAGACTGGAGCCTCCGCTCCCGGTGTGTGTCTCTCTAAAAGCCGCAGCGCCCTCAGCCCCCCGCCCGCCTCCCCGGAGATGGATGACTTGTCAGACAAAGGCAATAGATTCCGACACTCTCTGATTCGCCAGCGCGCCGAGCCGAGCGCGGCCAGGAGAGGAGAGGGGAGAGGAGAGGGGAGAGGAGAGGAGAGCAGAGGAGGGCCGGGCCGGCGGCGCTCGGCGCGGGGGGGCCGCCGCCTTCGGGACCCGGCGGCGGGGGAGCCCCGGCCCCGCGCCGCGGAGCGCCCCGGGCCACGCGTGTGCGGGGCGGCGGCGCCCCTGCCCGGCCCGCGGGAAGGGAGTTGAGCCCCGCTTTGTGCCACTTGCGGCTCTGGAGCTTTAACTCCCCGGTCGAACAGACGCGCACCCGCACAGGCGCGCACACGGCTTGGCCGTTCCCTCGCCTTCTCACGCCCCGCTCCCTTGTACCGGAGACTTTGCTCGGGGTGAAACGGGAGCGGGGGATTCGATGGCACCGAGGCTTCCCTGGTGCGCGGCTCGGGGTGGGAGACGGGCGGGGAGAGAGGGAGAAAGGAGGTGAGGGGGAGAGGGAAAGGAAAGGGGGAAGGAGAGCGACAGAGAGCGAAGAGGGAGATCCAGAGAGAAAGACATAAAGAAAGAAAAATAAATAGAAGCTAGAGAGACCAAGAGAGAGACAGACAGACGGACAGGAAGAGAGAACGAGAGAAAGAAAGAGAAACAAAGAGCAAGACAGAAAGAACGAGAGAGAAAAAGAAAGAGAAAGAAAGAAGAAGAAAGAAAAAGAAAAGAAAAGGAAAGACGGACAGACAGACAGACGGAGCTTCTTGCACCTCTTCGAACCAATAGCTTGGGCCCATTTCAGTCATTGCAAAGTTTCCCCTCACGCTCATTTGGGAAAATAACAGCAAATCCAACCTCCCACTTTCCGCGTCTCCGCTGCTTTTTTCTTTTTTTAATGCTAGAGTGGGATTTCATAATTATTTCACAAAAAAGTCTACGGCTAAAATAGACGTGGCTTTGACCTAGCAGAGCAGCAGAGAGCAAGGAGAAACGCCTTCTTAGGGTAATAACCAGGGGTAAAAAGACAAGGTAGAAATTGCTGTGAGCTCAATTTTGATTTTCGGGCTGCGAGTTTATCATCACCTGAAACGTACTTTCTCCTTCTCCTCTCCTCCTCCTTCCCCATCCCTCTGCTTATTTGTCACGAAACGGCCCCTTTGTTTTCCAACTGGTTTAAGCAAAGAATCTCTGAGATCTTTATGAAATATTTTCCACCGTTTCATAAATCATTTTGGCACTTCAGCTGATGTTTTATCTTTCTCTCCCCCCACTCCCCTCTCTCTTTCCCTTGTGTGCAAGAAGGATGATTTGAAAAAAAAAAAAATTGTTGTTTTTGACAACACCGGCGGTTAAGTGTAACGTGAGGCAGCGCTCCGCTCCCGCTCTGCGCTGCGGCGGGGCACGGCGGGCACAGCCGAAAGGCGAGGGCCGGCCCGGGGCAGCGGCCCCACGCAGGGTGGATTTTCCACGGGAGCGGGGGTCTCCGCTGCCTGCTCGGGAGCGGGGCTCGCCGCCGCCCGCCCGGAGAAGGCGCCTCTCCGCCCGGCCCGGGGCGCTCCCGCCGGCCGCCAAGTCTGCGAGCGGCCCCGCCGGGGGTGCCCCCCTCGCCGCCGCCGCCCCCGGCTCGGCCCCGCCGGCCACCGCTCGCCCGCCCGCGGCCGCGCCCGGCCCGCGGCGCCCCCCGCCCACCCGCGGGCTGCCTTTATCAGCCGCCCCCCCGGCGGCCGGGCCCGCGGTCCGCGGCGGGGCCGCCCCCGCGCAGGGGCGGAGGGGGCGGCCGGGGCGGCCGGGCGCAGGTGCGGGGCGGCGGCGCTCCCGGCTCGGCCCCTAGATGGCGCCCGCCGGTCGGCTTGGCGGCGCGGCCGCCGTGGGGAAGGGGCGGCGGCGGCGGCCGGGCCGCCGCGATCCCGCCGCGATCCCCGGGGCCACCGCGGTCTGCCGGCGGGGTCCCGGCGGCTGCGAACTGCCCCGGCAGCAACACCTCCCGCGGATCGCCGCTGCCGTTAACCCCGTCCGCCGCCCAGCTGCTCCCGCGCCCTCGGTGGCTGGAAACGGTCCTCCGCCGAGCGGTCTAGGTCGCTCCTCGTCCCCCAGCAGCTCCCCCTCCCTTCCACCCCGGCCAGCCCCGGTCGCCCCGCGCCCTCCGGGCCGGGCACAGGCACACGGCCAAGCCCGACGGCAGGGGCCGGGAGGTGAGGGTGGGCGCCCCCCGCAATGCCGGGTGGAAGGGTACATCCTCGGCGCGGTTTCTGCCTTTCCCAGCCGCCCCATCCCCAGGGCCTCTGCTGGCAGGGAACTTCCTCATCGCCTCCCGCCCGGTGCAGTCTCGGGGAGTTCATTTTGTCTCTCACAGAGATGCTCTGGGCCTTTATAACTGTTGATTGTACGGTGAGGAGATAACAGCTTGGTGGTGGGCCGGGGCGGGGGGAACCGGCGGACCCCAAATGTCCTCCGGAGAGTGTATCTTGCTGTAGTTTCCCCACTCCCTATTGCTGTTTCCCCATCTCAGGGAGGAGAAAGGCTGAATAAGAGACTCGAGAAATACACAACGTGAGCGCTCTGCGAGACGAAGCTTGAGTCCCACGTCGCAGAAGTAATGCGTGTAAACGGGGGAGCCCCGAGCCTGGTAGAACAAGACTGCTTTCTCGGGAAAGGAAGAGAAGGGGAAAGGGAAGGGAAAGAGGAAAGGAAAGAAGAGGAGAGGAGAGGAGAGGAAAAAGGAAAAAGGAAAAAGGAAAAAGGAAAAAGCTCCCCGCTCGCTGTCCCCTTCCCCCACCGCACATACCACAATATCACCTGGTGCCCCTTCCCACACCAGACTTCCTGGAAGAATTGCTTTGTCAACATTTAAATCCACCGAACAATGTCTGTCTGCCCAGATTAAAAATACCGGCCCGGCCGCGGGCACGGCCGTGTGCCCTGCGGGACCGGGCGAGGCCGAGCCCACGGGCCTCTTCCCACTTCCACGGCTCCGCATGCATCTCCCCAGCCTATTCCCACTTCACCAGCCCTGGGTGCTTTTTTCCCCATCCCACTTTAAATTAACGATTCTGCTTCTGTCTTTTCTTTTTCTCTTTTCTTTTCTTTTCTTTTCTTTTCTTTTCTTTTCTTTTCTTTTCTTTTCTTTTCTTTTCTTTTCTTTTCTTTTCTTTTCTTTTCTTTTCTTTTCTTTTCCTCTTGTCTTTCTTTTCCTTCCTCCCCCCCTTCTTTTATTTCTTTTTCTCAAAGAGGATCTGAGGATCTCCCCCTTCTCCGCTAACCCCCCCCCCAAGCTAGAAACATTTACACTTCAAAAGAGGCGCCTGCCTCTCCGCGGAAATTTCAAGAAAAATAAACTTTTGGGGGGAGTTGCGGCGACAGCTATCTTTCGATCTGCTTCATTAGCCGGCTTTCTCCAGCTGATCAAGCCGAAATCTTCTCCATTGATCCTATTTCCCACCCCCGGCCCCAATACACATAACCGCCAGGGCCCTGGCAGCTCCCCCCCCCGAAGTCTTTTTGGATCTCCCGTGCTGCCTCGGCTTCGCCCACTCGCCGGGCGCCCGGGCAGGGGGTTCCACAAACGCTGCTCCCGGCCGTTGCCCCTCTCCTCCGCTGCCGGCCGGGCCGGGCTCTGCGCCCGGGAACAACAGGGGCGGGCGGCGGGGCAGCCCCGGGGAAAGTCAGGCCTGGAGCAAAACTGTGTCTGCGATCGCCCCCGTCTCCAGAGACGGGACTTGAGCCCACCCCGTGTTCTACGGGTTGTCTGGCGCCGATTCCGCTGGAAACCAGTTAAAAGCGAGCTACGGCTAGCGGGCACCGTGCTGCGGGGGCTGAAGTTTTGTGTTTATCCCACCCCGAGATGCCGCTCGCTCCTGGGCTCAGCACGGCGCCTGTCCGCCTCCCCTTGCCAAGCGGGCGAGCGCTTTCAGCCGAAATGCTGGTAGTTCGGAGGTGCTTTAGCTCTACCCTTAATACTCTCCAGCACCATATTTACGAATTTACAGGATAAATCTGCGCTGACCCTCTGTATGTATTTTTCTGACCTGCGAACATTAATTTAACCTCACGTGGGGAAGTCGGGGGCGAAATCCCTGGCTGTGAAACGCTAAAGAAACAAAAAATTTAAAAAGCTCAGGGATGTGAGCGTTTAAGGGAAGGAGTCAGCGTGTGTGCGAGTGTGAGAGGGGCCTTCAAGGAAGGGAGCGCTCCGAGAAAACCTTCTCGGGCGACTTTTGGGGTGCTTTGTCTGAGGACAGAGTGATTTCTGGCCTGAGGAGGCACCCGCGGCCTCTCCCCAGCCAGCACCCAGGGGAAAGGGGTGTCCAGACCAGGGATCGCTCCTTCCCTGTGGGGTTGCTGGGGCTCTGATCTTCCCCGGGGGGGAGAGGGCGATGGGGCAGGACCGAGGTGCGGGCAGCAGCGTGGAGGTGTGGGAGCGGGATCCTGGGAGGTTTTCCCCGGGCCCGGCAGGGCGAGGGGAGGCAGACAGGGCCCTGCCGCCCCTCACCGCCCCCCAAGCCGCTCTGCCCGGGAGACCCGAGGTGGCTCGTGGTGGCCGAGTTTAACAAATAAACACAAAGTTGGGTTTTAAACGAACAAATTAATAAAGAAGAGAGCGCGAAAAGAATAAAAGACCCCCATCCTTCCCCTCCCCCTGCGTCTCAGAGCCCCTCTCCCTCTCTCTCTCCCCCTCTAAGCACCTCTGGTCACGTTGGAGGATGAGTTTTTGGAGAGCTTCTGGTACAATATGGAGCACCACGGGCTGCAATTTCACACTCCACAGCACATTCCCCCTAAAGCTACTTTCTTTTTTTCCCATCTAAGACCCCCTCATGTCTCCCCCTCTCTCTTTCTCTCGCTCTTTTGTGAGCCATGGGTGGGTTGCATGTCTGGGGGACGCCGGGGCTGCGCGGAGGCCGGCGGACGGGCCCTGCCAGCGGGGCGGCTGCGTGTGTGCGCCGGGGGGGCCGCGCTCCCCCCTCGCCCTGCCTGCTGCTGGCTTTTCCCTTCTCTGCATTTGTTTGCCCTGAATGGTAATAGCCCACGTGTGCTGCTCTTTATTCAGTCACCGACACTTTAACCTCTCCTCTTTACAAGAGAGCGTTTGCCACAAAAACGAGACAAGCCGGAGACCTTTTACAGCCTCATTGAGGGGGGGAAAAAAAAAGGAAAGAAAGAAAGAGGGGGAAAAAAAGCCAACAATGTGAAGAGACACTTCTGCAACAAAGCCGCCTCTTAGCGCACCGGGCCGGCCGGAGCTGGGGCGAGTCTCCAAGCCTGCCGGGCCACAGACGTACGGGGACGAGGACAGCCCCGGCGCTGACCGCCCGAGCCCGCCCCCCCTCCCCGAGCAGGTAGGCAGGGAGCGGGCACACGGCTCCCGGCGCCGGGCCCGGGCCTCGGTCCGTCCCCTGCCCCCGAGCCTCGCAGCCGGCCCCGGGCTGGGGCAGCCCCGGCTGCAAGCGGCGTCCCCCGACCTGGCTCCCAGCGGGGCGGCCCCCGCCGGCCGGCATCGCCCGCTCGCCACAAAACCCCCGCCACCTCTCTCTCCTTTTGTCTGTGCCCCGGTCCCGGAGCCCCTCCGCTCCTCTGCCTGCTCCTTTCTTTGCCCCCGAGCGGCGGAGCGGGGGTGGGGGTTGAGGGCGGGGGGCGTCCGCGCTGCTCCTCTGACCCAAAGGAGCTGGCCCCGATGTGGACCCTCCTGCCCCCCCGGGATGGGAGGCTGCGGCACTGGCGAGGCCCAGCTGCCTCTTCCCTTTGCCCTGGGCTGCCGCTGGGGTAGAGGCGTGGGAGCCCCCCTCTGCTGCCTCCTCCCCCCACGCCGGAGATGTCTTTTTTTGTCCTCCTCTAATTTCTCCATAAAACTCCCGATGAGTGAATTAGACGCTTATTAAAGTCTCCTTTTAATCAGCAGTAATGGGAGACCCTCCCTCCCTCCCTCTCTCTGCCCGTCCAAGGTTAGTTTGCCTCCGGGCCATTTGCAAATGTTAGGATTTACAGTTATCACACGCAAAAACATTTATATAACCCCTAACTATAATACACCCATAAAAACGGGGAGGGAGCGAAAACTGCTGCGGATCAGCGAAAAACCCTATGGCTTGCCCATTAAAGTCCCTGGAAAGGGTAATTCCAGCAGTCAGAGGGGCCAAAGTGTGGTAATGACTGCCTGGGATTCACGTCTCCAAAAACGATCGCACAAAGAGAGCTGCCGGGGAGAGGGGCGGCCGCTGCGCCCGCTGCCTCCGCGGGGCCGACGGGGAAGTTGGGAGCAGACTTCTCCGCACCCGCGTGAAGAAGTGATAGACGTCCCTGGAGGCTGCAGTCCTTCCTTCTCTCTAGCGCTCCTTCTCTCTGCCCCCTCCTTCCCCTTTCCTTCTTTCTTTCCACCTTTCTCCCTCTTTTCTTTCTTTCTTTCTTTCTTTCTCTTTCTTTCTTTCTTTCTTTCCATCTTTCTCCCTCTTTTCTTTCTTTCTTTCTTTCTTTCTTTCTTTCCATCTTTCTCCCTCTTTTCTTTCTTTCTTTCTTTCTTTCTTTCTTTCCATCTTTCTCCCTCTTTTCTTTCTTTCTTTCTTTCTTTTTCTTTCTTTCTTTCTTTCTTTCTTTCTTTCTTTCTTTCTTTCTTTCTTTCTTTCTTTCCATCTTTCTCCCTCTTTTCTTTCTTTCTTTCTTTCTTTCTTTCTTTTTCTTTCTTTCTTTCTTTCTTTCTTTCTTTCTTTCTTTCTTTCTTTCTTTCTTTCTTTCCCTCTTTCTTTCTTTCCCTCTTTCTTTCTTTCTTTCCCTCTTTCCCTTTTTCTTTCCCTCTTTCTTTCCCTCTTTCTTTCTTTCCCTCTTTCTTTCTTTCTTTCCCTCTTTCCCTTTTTCTTTCCCTCTTTCTTTCCCTCTTTCCTTCCTTCCTTCTTTCCTTCTTTCTCCCCATTTCTCCCCCTTCCCTCTCTCCATCTTTCTTCCTTTCCCTTTCGCCATCTCCTTTCCTTCCAAACCAGGCTGAGCCCGGACAGTTTCTAGACACACACGAATCCACCTCCCCCGAGAAAGTTGCCCCGGTCGCGTTTCTGGCAGCGCTCCCCACGCCCGGTTGCCACCCCTGCCTCTGCCCCCGCTCCCCGCCGCCGCGGACGGCTCCGCGGTCCGAGGGGCCGCGCCGGGAGCCGGGTCGGGGAAGGCAGCCGCCTTTCCACCGCCAAACAAAGGCTGGAAACGCAACCAACAAAGGACCTGGCGCGGCCCCTCCGCCCGGTGCGGGAGCCGCAGGTGAGGGTGAGGCTGGGGCTCGCCCGGCCGGGCGCGGGGGTCCGGCTTGCCCGGCAGTGCTCGAACCGGCGGCGGGGAGGCGGGGGTCTGCGGGGCTTCGGGAGAAACTGGTCGTAAGTTGGTGGGGAAACTTTCCCTCCCTCCCCTCTTTCTGGGAAAGCCGGGAAACCTGGCGATTTCAGTTCTCTGTCCCTTTCGCACAGGGGGGGGTCGCTCCTTCCCTTCCCCTGACTGGGAGCCGCGAAAGCCCAAGTTCGGCGCCTAATTAAAAAGAGTGGCAGGAAGAGTCATTCCTCTTTAACATCAGCTGTTAATGGCCTCGGAGTTTAGTGCATCTGAGGAGGAAGACACAGAGCGAGAGGCAGCGGGATGGAGCGTGCGGGGAAACGGAGGGGCTGGAAGAAGGGGGGGTCTCTGAGCGTGGTGGAGGAAGAGAGGGAGAGAAAAGGAGAGAAAGGGAGAATTGTAACTTAAAAAGAGGAGCTGGAAGGTGGAGGGGGCGGAGAAGGACTGAACTGTGAGCCGACGCCAAATCTGCCCTCCAGCTCCCCTGGCTGCCTCAGCTGGGCAGGCTCGGGGAGGGACGGAGTCGGGGAGCGGGCGAGGGCGAGCGGCGGCAGCGGAGGAGAGAGGACGAGCGGAGCCGGGATGGCGAGGCGGGAGGGAGGGACGGAGCTCCTCCGAGCCGCGGAGCGCTTTCCCTAGCTGCCTGTCTTGCCTTCTCCTCTCTTGCACCCTGATCCCTTCTCTCCTTCCTCTCCTCTCTGAGGTTTGCAAACCAAACGTCACCAATCAATACGAGTCCCGGCTCCGTGGGTGCGTGTGTGCGTGTGCGTGCGTGTGCGTGTGTGAGCGCGTTTGTTGATCCTGACCTGCTGGACTTCAAAAATCTGCCGCTTCCGACTCCCTCCCAGCCTGTAAGTTCAGAATTACAACCTTCTACATCTATGCAAACTTTTATTTATCGGAGAATTCCTTTCTCTAGGAGAAAGAGAAATTGTCACCATGTGATCGGCTAATTTCTGACACACGGGGCTTTACCCCTCCCGTGGATCTCTTTGACCTGTGCACAAGCCATAACTTTGGCAATGTATATACAGTGTTATTTCTGCAAGGCAGTTTTCCAGGGTTAGGGGAGGTGGTTGCATTCTGCTAAATGGATCCTTTGTGGTGAGTGCAGATTTATGCCCAGTTTTGATTTATAATTAAATTAGCTTCTAATTTGCAATATGTGTGTCTGTGTTTAAAATGTATCTAATCTGTGAAATTGAGGACGGGGGCACTTTAAATGAAAGTCTACCTTTCGCCTCAAGGGTTTCTTTATGAAGGGATAGCCGGGAGGGCAGCGTGCAGCAGGAAAGCGGGGCTGTAATTTCCACTAGGAGATGTCAATCAATCCTTCTTTTCAATACATCAATTAATAAATCCGATTGGTGCTGCGGGCTGCTCCCCCCCGGGCCCTCTTTCTGGCCGGATGGGGAAGTGTGAGGGGAAGGCAAACTTTGGCAGGGAGGTCCCCGCAGGCAGCGCCCGGCCCGGCCCCCCCCGCCTCCCCCGGCCCTGCGCTGGGCTCCGGGACCGGCTCCAGCCCCGCAGCCCGGCCCCGGCGCGGCGCTGGGGGCGGCCGGCGAAGGCGGCGGGGCTCTCCCCGCCGGCTCTGGGGGTCTGGCAGAGCTGAATTAGCACGACCCGGTGGGGCACCGTCGGGGTTTTCGCCCCCACGGGCGCGCCAGAGACACGGGGCGGCGGTGGGGTGCGCACACGCGGGGAGAGCCGGGCCTGGGACCCCCCGCCTTAGCTGATTTATATTTAGGCTTCACTTATTTAAACGACACCCCCACACACCCCCGCGCTCCGTCCCACCCCACGCAGCTCTAACCCGGGCAATAAACATCGTCGTTTTGTTCGGTTGTTTTCCAGCGGAACCGCAGCACCCAGCTTTCATTTTTCACAATTAAAAAGGGGCCGGGATGGTGGGGAACTCCTCCAGCCTGACAGCTCGTCCTAGCTCTCTCTGCTGTCAGCGTGCGCTCCCCACCTACAAATCAGCGGGGAAATGGGGGGAAAAGGGTATTTCTTTATTACTATTATTTTTTTTTAACGGGCAAATACAGGAATTCCGTGGTCTCTCTCTAATTTAGCAATGACACCAATTCTCCTTTCTTTTTAAGTGGCGCTGGTTGTTCAGAAGAGTACGGCGGCGGTGGGCAGGCGGGCGGCCGTGGGGAGCCCGAGGAAAGCCCGGGGCAGGGGTGCCCGGTGCCCGGCGCCCGGTGGGGACGGGCCGGTGCGCGGAGGGGGCCGGCGCTGGGACAGGGCGGCACCGGGGTCCTCCCGTTGGGTCTTTGCCCTTAGAGCGTCGCAGGGTCAGAAAACCCCGGCAAACAAAACTAATTCAATGGGTCGCCTCTCCCTGCCAGCGCGCACACGGTGGTTTACAGAAATCCGGCTAAAGAAACGGGTGACTTTTCTGAAACCCCGGCCGGTGTGAGAGAGTCACTTAGAGGGGGGGAGAGCATCCTCAGACTGCTCCGTAGCCATCATCATCATCATCATCATCATCATCATCAAGCCCGTCCGTTTGATTTAAAAACAGCACGATAGGGACCAGGCTGTCACTGAACGCTGTCTCCTCGGCTTCCCTGTTTTTGTGTGTGTCCCCCCCCGGCTTTTTACCCTCGGGTTCGCGGGCAGCTGCTGTCGGTTTGGGTTGCTCGGCACCAGCGTCTTTTGCGCGCCGCCGGCGAGCGGAGCAACGCGGGGCAAACGCCGGGCTGCGAGAGGGAGCGCAGGCAGCCGGGGTGTGCGGGGCTACACTTCGGGGAGGAAAGGAGTGAAAAGGAGAGAGAGAGATTGAGAGAAAAGGAGAGAGATTGAGAGAGAGTCTCCCAGGCAGCTTGATCCCATTAGCTCCGTCCTTGGGTTGCATATTTATACGGTCTAGGAGGTGAACAGATGGACTATCAATTTAATTCCATCTTCAACACCATCAGAGATTGATTTTCTACTCGCTTTTAATTTTGCCATAATTAATTAGATCATTACAACTGTTTTCTATTGATCTCCCTATTTAAACCTCAGATGCAAAGGGACTTCGGCAGATCCTTTAAAAACACAGAAGGGAAAAGGAACAGAGGGGGTTGCAAACTTTCTGAAGGTTTTTTTCAGTTTCGACTTAGAGGATTTTCGGTGCAGAACAGCGAAAAAAAGCCGCTGTGGCCTTTTCTTTTAGGAGGCCTTTTTCGTTGCCTTTATATTTTTCCTTTACGTTTTGGTGAATCTTTGTCGTGTTTATATATAATGTACCACATATATAATAGATTTAATTGCTTCGATTATGAAAATACATGCTCGCGCGTGTATGTGTGTATATACGCCTATATACACACCTACAACGTATTTAAGATTTACCGAGGTGGTGCACATACATTCCTATATGGGGAATCTACCGACAGAACAGAGATGCGGTTCTCTGAAGGGTGGGTGTTTTTGTTTCCCTCCCGTACGTGTCTCTCTGTCTGTGCACCCGAACCACCCTCCGGACGGGGGATTTTCACCCTGCGACTCCGCCAGAAATGAGAAAAAAAAGCGGGAGCCGCAAGCCCGCTTCCAGCGCCCGCCGGAGCCTGTCTTTGCAAGCCTCCCCCTCAGCAAGCGGCTGGTAGCGGGGCAGCAGCGCGGCTCTGTGCTGACCGTCGGCGAGGTTTGCGTTTTAAGCCCCCATTGAGGTTTCTGCTCCTTTTTTTCCCTGCAAATCCCTAAATTGAAAGCTCCGTTTCTATAGGTAATTTGAGGGAACCAGCCCGCGGAATTGTGCTGTGACCGCGAGCGGCAGCGCCGAGGAAAACCTCTCCTCTCCGGCGGGGTTTGTTTGAAGCTTTGTTTGCAAATCATAAAATTGACGACGGGGGCGGGGGGGGGGGGGGGCGATCCGGAGACCCGTCCGTCGGCGGGGCAGGTTTCGGGGGGCGCAGAGCCCCCGCCCCGCCCCGGCCCCCCGCAGCCCCGCTCCCGGGGCGCAGCCGCTCCGCGCCCCGGCCCCGCAGAGCCCGGCGAGGCGCTGGGCTGCCGGGGAGCCCCGAGGCGCGGGCAGCGCAGGTCCAGAAGCAAAAAGAGCCGCCACGGCGAGCGAAGTTTCACGGGGTGGGGAGAGAGCCGGTGGGGAAAGAGTTTAGGCGATGCCCTGAACTTTCTACGGACGGGAGGGAACTCTGGGCTGGGGCAAGTCGCCAAAACCGGAGGGTGAAGCAGGCCGGGGGCTGAGAGCGGGCGGCGGGGGCTTGCACGGCCGGGCCGGGCGCCGGGGGGCGGCGAGGCTGGGCGGCCGGGCCGGGCCGGGCCGGGCCGGGTCGGGCGGGGGGGGCCGGGGCTCGCGTCTGGAGGCTCCGCTGCGGGCCCTTGCGAAGCTCTCAGGGTAAACACAGTGGGAACCCAGCCCTTCGAGGGGGGCTGAAGCGGGCACCCCTTAGGAAAGGGGGGCGTTTGGCAAGTGAGATGGCAAGTGTTAGAGGGGAATCTGGCAAGGCAAGGAGGGTGTGTGTGGAGGAGAGCAGAGGCAGGCTGCCTCCTGCCAAAGGAGGGAGTTGGGGGTGACGGTCTCATCCCTCCCTGCTGAATATTCAGCGCCCCCCCCCCCCCCCCTTACCTGCTCTCCCTGAGCTCTGAGCCATGGCTCCTCTGCCTAATGGCCCGTCTCCCCGGGACGGCTGCAAACCAGTAGATCCGCCGCGGCCTTTCTTCGCTTCTCTCCTCCCCGCTTGGGTGTCTTGCTTTCCCCCGCTGACTTTCGAGATCTAGGCGCAACCACCCAAAACTAAACGGTTTAGATAACAACACACACACACACACACACACCAGAGCACCACCACCACCACAAAAAAAAAAAAAAAATAGCCAGCCACAGAGAAAGAAACGCCGCTCTACTGAGCCGGGACAGGCTAAAAGGAGGGGAAAATAAATAACAATCAAAGCAAATGCAGCGCTGCTGCTTATAAAAGTGGAGAGGGACTCACCTGCTCCAGTGTAGCAGGGCTGTGGAGATGGGGGGGAAAGGGGCTGGGGGGGTCCTGCGGGGGGGCAGCGCCTGGACTTTGAATCTGCTTCCCCTTGCCCCCCTCCCGCAAACTGGCTACCTGTAGGGAAGTCTTGTTGCGACAGCAGATTAATTTGTTGTCTTATTACCATAAAAATGTGCTCAGAGAGGGGCTGGCGGGAGAGGGGGTCGCGGGACAGAGGAGGAACTTCCTCCGAGTTGAAAAGGGAGGCGGTGGGCCCTGGGAGCGGGCCGGGGCGGGGGGGGTCCGTGCGGCGGGGCAGCCCCCCGGGAGCTGGCAGCGCTCAGCCCAGGGGCCCGGCGGCCTCCAGGTGGGGTGGCGGGGGACGGGGCCGGGGGCTCCGCCGTTTACTTTGGAGGCGGCGGCAGGCGGTCCTGTGGAGCCTGCCCCGGTGAGCGCCTGGCTTTGTGCTTCTGAGAGATTATCTATCTGCCTATCCATCCGTCCATCCATTTAGCTGTCCGCTCGTCTCTTCCTTGCTCCTGCGGCCGCGTTTCGGTAAAGGCTTCGCGACCGAACAGAAATAATAAATAAAACAAAGCTCCAAAGAAAAGAAGAAAAATTCCCAGTGCTAAAGACATCACTGAGCGAATATTTTTCTTTCTCTCTTTCTACCCCCCCTCTTCCATCTCCCCATTGATTGAAAGTCTCTCTCAGCTCCAACAAGGAGTCCCAGGAAAAATGAACCATTCTGCTATCGATTCTTCATTAAAATTACATTTCTGCATTTGCTAAATTGGTTTTAAAAAGCTTCCCCTGTTATTATTGTCTTGTCAGAGCCGGCGGTGCTGGGCAAACAGTATTTAAAAGCTTGGGACCTCTCCAAGATGAGGCTGTTGGGGGTTTTGTGTGTGCATGTGTTTCTTTTTCTAAAGTGTTTAGGAAAATGTTAACAACGCGGACTGGCGGGAGGCATGCCCCAGAGAAGTGGATCATTGTAGAAATAAAGAAGGTGGAGGGAGCGCTTTCCTTCATAACACTTAAAACCCATCGATTGTCGCTTCAAGCAAGGAAAAAAGAGTTTCATTTTAAATATTAAAATGGGACGCCAAAAGTCAATAATGGCAGCAATGGGTATTTTTCTAAGGCGTCGTCTCCAGCCCGGTCTGCGGCAGCCGCCGGCTCTGTCTGGAGCAGCTCCTCACCTCGCCGCAGCCCGAGCCCCTGCCGCCCCGAAACGTGCTTCCACCGAGGGGGTTTAAATCGGCCCAGCTCACCCTCACACGCGCACCGGCTTCCTCCGACCTAGCCCCGACAAACCCCACGGAATCCCCCTCCTCCCTCCCCAAACCGGTGTGGGAAAAACCCAGGAGGGACTCTGGGAGATTTACTTTGAATTCTGCAAATCTCTCTCGAAAGAGCAGGGAAGCAGAAATGTCTTCCTGATGTGTTTATCCCCTAATCAGTTCATTAGTTATAAACAACATGACATTAGAAGTTAGGAGGCAGTTGATATTAATTTTTATTTAACTAGTTGATGTTTAATCCGTCACGCCAGGCTGCTTAGAGAGAGCTGCCTGACACAAACCAGTTAGAACTTCATACACCGCGATGATCGTCCGGGCACCGGCACAAACGGCGGCGGGGGGGCGAGGGGCAGGGAAACGGAGGGCGAGGGGGCGAGGGGCAAACCCGGGAAAGAGGGGAAAGCAGCAGAGGAGGCTGCAAAATTCCTCCCTCCCCGGGGTAAAGAGAGGGGAAGGAGGGGGGGAAAGATGTGACTCGGCAGAGAGAGGCAGGGGGGGAAAGGGGCGTGAAAAATATCGCCCGGAGGCTGAGCCGAGCGGGCCGGGAGGAGACGGTGCCGGTGCCAGGCACCCTGCGGGGCGAGGGGCGGGATGGGCCGCCGGGCCGGGCCACCGGGCCGGGGCCGCCCGAGGGTCCCGCCCGGCCGGGGGGCGGCAGGGGCGGCGTGGGGCTGCGCGCCGCCGGGCAGAGCGGGGGCCGCCGCCGGGCGAGTCCTCCTCGTAATTAAAAGAGGCGCCGGTTGATTAGAACGGGGCTGGCCGAGGGAGAGCAGCAACACATGGCGGGGCCGGGATGGACGGGGAGCGGGCTTCTCCCGGCCGTGCGGGGTGTGACAGTTCCCCTCGGTGTCAAACGGCGACCCTTGGCCAACGAGCAGACGTGCTGCTGCAGGTGAAAGGAGTGAGCGGTTCAGGATGGAAGGCTCGTGGGGACATTTACGCACAGGCGTCCCTTCCTACCTCAAAGCCGTGCTGAAGTGTCAGCTAACTCGGGTCTGGAATTGCAGGCTTCTCTGCTGTCACCTCTCATTCCTCCCCTCGCAGCAAACCGGTACCCTACAAAAGGCTATGGGGTACCTGTTTGGCTACACGCCACCTCTACATAGGTGAATCCCGGCTCTTTCCCCACCGATCCTGCCAGCACGTAGGGCCCCCCCGCGCCTTTTCTCCCGAGGTGACCACCGGGCGTTATCCCAGCACCTCCCTCCTCTGCGGCGGGACCCCCGGCGCCTCTCCCCCCGTGTGCGCGCCCCCGTGCCCCCTCCGTGGGCCCTTTCACTCAGCGCTCTTCAGAACGCATTAATGTGAGCTATTATAATTATATCCGCCTGCATTTCGCAATTAAAGCATTTCTTGGCGAACCAGGAAAACCCTCGGCAGTAGCTTGGTGCATTGCTTGCCCTGTTCCTCCGTGCGGCTGTAGTCGTGCGGCTGTGACTACAGGGAACGTGTTCCTGCCTACGACCCATATTTTAATATCAATTTCCATATTAATCAATCACCCCATCTATCTGCTGGATAAAGGAAATAGTTCACATTCCGAAGAAAATTGCCTGCTTTCCTGCGGTTAATAGTTAACTCCGGAATAGAAAGTTCCCAGGGAAATGCGGAGGCAGAGGGAGAGCGGCTCCGCGGGCTCCCAGCGAGCACCGGCCGCCCCTTGCCCCGGCCGCGGGAGCGGGGCTGTCCGTGACCCCCGGGAAAACCTCCCGGCCCCTCCGCTGCGGGCTCGGGGCTCCGGCTGCCTGCGCATTTTAGGAAAGGAGCCGGGACTGAGTGTTCTAAGGAATAAAAACTCCTGATGGGGATGTGGGATGCAGGAGGGGGGCAGACTCTTTCCCCATAGACCGAGGCATAAAGTGACTGCAACAGGTAACAGGGCAGGCACCAGCGCCACGGGGAGCGGGGGGGCTGGCAGTGCCGAGCGGAGGTGCGCACCGCTTGCCTGTTTGGCTTGAGAGCATCCTAAGGAACTGGGTGCCTTTCCCTTTGTCTGGCGTCTCCTCGCCCTTTCTCTGAGGCAGGGTGTGCTCTGGAGGATGGAGAGGGTATTAAGGAGGGGACCCGCTGAGGAACCTGCCAGGGAGAGGCGGGGGCGAGGCTCGACCCCGGCCGGGGGGGCTGCGGCGCTCGGAGGCCGCTCCCCGGGGCCCGCCCGGCCGGCAGCCCAGCCCGGGGCAGAGCCGGCCCCTTCCCCAGAGTCCCGGGGTGACTCCAGAGGTGCGGGGATGCCCGTGTCGCTGTGCCCCGCACGGTTGCCTTAGTGCTGGGCTGGCCACCTGGTGCCTCGATGGCGGTGCTGGGGAGGACACAGGGAAAGGGGAAAGGAGCAGAGGACGGAGCGGGCCTGCGCTCCGGTTCGGGACTCTCCGCAGAGGCTGTGGGATGAGCAGCAACACTTCGAGCTACCGAAGTTGAGGGATGGTGCTGGCCCGGGGAGAGGCTGCCCTCCTGGGGGCTGGGCCGGTGGCAGAGCACTGGAGGGGGCAGGGGTTTGCGGGAGGCGCGGGTGGGGGTGAGTGCCTGGGGAGGCGTGGGCTGGGGCCGCCGTGGGATGGCACCGGCCCGCCCGCCCCCGGGCCGCACCCGCGGGGTCTCCGCCGCCTTCGAGTGTCCCCGGCGGGGTAACGGGGTGCTGGCGGCGGGGACGGGCGGGTGGCAGCCGGCGGAGCTGCGGCAGGCGACGCCGGTACCGCGGCCTTGGCGTGAAGTTGCCGGCCCGGCCCGGGGCCGGGACCGGGACGTGGCGCGGGGAGGAGCGGGCTGGGCGGGCGGGCGGGCGTCCCGGTGCCGCCCTGGGGCACCAAGCCCGGCCGGCTGCGGGAAGCCGAGTCCCCGGCCGGGATCAGGCCGGGAGCTCCAGTACCGGCCCGGAGCGAGCCGGCGGGGCGGCCCCGGGCACCGATCCCCGTTCCCCGGCGGGGCGGCCGCCCGCGCGTCCCGCCAGAGGGGGCGGTGCAGGTCGGCGGTGCCGGGCCCCGCTCCGGCCCCGCTCCGGGCACGGGGCTCCGGCCTCGGACCGGGAAGGGGAGGGGCCTTCTGCCCCAGGCCGGGGGTCGGGGAGCTTTAACCCCGCGCTGCGCTGCGTGAGGCTCAGGTTCAGGAGCGCTTCCCAAAATGTTTCCACGCTCCCGTCCCATCCCGTCCCCCCGGGCGGAGGCGGCGGCTGGTAAAACCGGGCGAAGTCTCCCGGGGCCGGCTCGGGGCCGGGGGCGGGCGGGCGGAAGCGCTCTCCCGGGGTTTTGGGAGATGTCCTTGTGATCGGTTTTCCCTTTCCCGGTAGCTCAACACAAGTTTCTAGCCCGAGGAGCGGGACCCGCCAGCCGGGCGGCCTGTGGGTGCCCTGTGCTGAGGGACAGCCTGGGCTAGCAGGGCTGCCCCAGGGCTTGGGGAGCGCGGGGAGCCGCTGCGTGGGTTAGGGGAGAAAGGGGGACAGGGACACGCAGGCGAGGGACACCCGCTCGCCGTTGCCAGAGCTGAAGAAAAGGAAGGGAAAACTGGAAGATCGCGTAAAAAACCCGAGAGGCTGGAGACACAGAGCGCGCCCTGTATTAATGTGCAAAAGAAGGGGAAATGGAAGAAGGATGGAACTAAGTCAGAAGATGGGAATCAGGATGGATGGATAGACAGAGAGACAGACATTGATTTTTACTAATATTAGAGGCTGAATAAAAGAAGGGGATGTTTAATTTGAAGATGAAAGGAGGATGGATGGATGGATGGATGGATGGATGGATAAATAGAATAGATATAAAATTTTAATGCGAAGAATGGAAAATATGAGAAGAGGGAAACAGAAAATGAGGGAAAAAAACCCTTCTAGCGTTTGTGGACAGAAAGAAGGGAGTGAGGGGGCAGAGGAAGAGAGAGGATAAGAGAGGAAAGGAAAGGGGAGAAGAGAGAAAAAGGAAAGAAAAGAAGTAAAGAGAAGAGAAAAGAGTATTTTAAGAGCCGTCAAACAGTTGGTAGACATCAGAATTAGAACAGAAAAGTAGAAACATTTATGGCAGCCCGCGCCGAGGCGATTTCCCCATTGGCATTTTATGGAGCTCCTAAATCTCAGCTTAACGCTGTTTTGAGCTGTAAGAATTATTTCCCCCCGCACTTTTCTGTTTAGGTTCGCTTCCAGTTTCCACCGCGGGGCTGCGGGTGCCTCGGAGCAGAGGGGAGCAGGGGGGAGCCGCGGGGAGCAGCGGGGAGCGGGAACACCCTGCCGCTCCGCCCGCTGCCCCCGGGAGCCAGTGCCTGCCGCCGGGCCGGCGGGCAGCGGGCGCTCGCCCCTGCACGCCCGGGGGGACGCGGAGCTCCCGGCCCTCCCGCCTCGGCCTCCCTCGGCAGCCCGGGGTCCCGCGGGGCAGCAACGGGAGCGGCTCCCGGCGGGCAGAAGCAACAGTTCCCCGGCACGTCGAGGGAGGGAAGGGCCGGCTCTTCCCCCCGGGGCACGGCTTCCCGGGGGTGGGGAGGGGGAAAGCCGGCCCCGCGGCGGGGCGGCGGCACGGCCGGGCTGCCTAGCTCCGCAGCGCTCGCCGGGCGGGGGGCGAGGGTCGGGGACAGCAAAAGCAAGACCTTAAGGTGCGGAGAAGTGAGGAAACGAAGCGGCTCTCCCTTCCCAGGCAGCCCGTCCTCACACGCCGCCTCCACATCGGTGGAAAACTCCAAACCTCGGTGGAAAACTCCAATACCCCAGGCATTAATAATGATAAGAGGAACAATAATGACAACAATGATAATGCGTTTCCGTATATTAAAAGCTAGGAAATAAATGTCCTCCTACACCCGCTGCCTCCCCGGTCCCCGGATCTCTGGGGCGCGCTGGGTTTCCAGCGTGTTTCGGGGGCCGGGGTAGGTTTGGGAGAGGAATATCGACGGGAAGAGGAAAAGCCGGGGGAGATGTAACTCGTGTGCCTTTCACCTTATCCCGGGAACACAACCATTGTCCTTGTGACAAGAATCTCTGCTATGGTCTGAGAGCTGCGGAGAAAGGGAAGTTTGCAGGTCTGACTCCTAACTCCGCTGCGGCCAGCTCCCCCCGCCTCCCCCCTGCCCGCCGCCCCCGGCAGCCCCCCGGCTCCGAACCAGTTGATATAAAAGTGTATGCGAGGGGGGGAAAAGTTCCAGTCTCTCATGAGGGGAGAAGGCTGCAGGGGCAGGAGCAAGTTAATTTCCAGCCGATTTCTCATTACTCTTCTTAACGCCTATAAGGGAGAGAAAATTAGGCACACAGCACACGTTTTGGCCACTTCATAAAAAATGCAGATTTGAGAGATGATGTGAAATGTGCCCTCGAGTCAATGATTAAAGATAGCTGACTACATTTTTTTTTTCCTGTTTGGAGTTGAGATGAGAAATGCCCCTGAGCTCTGTAGGTCCAGGAAGGGTCCTTTAATAACGGATAAATTGGCCCAAGAACTCCTTCCCCCCCCGCCCTACCCCCTCCGCCATCGCACACCGCCGGCCGTCAGGGGCCAGACGCGATCCGCTGCTTTTCGGCCGGCGGCCCGTGGGAAGCGCTCCCGCGGGGTTATTCCCCGAGCGGTGCTGGCCTGCGTGGGCACGGCCGGCCGCGGCACTCCAGCCAGTGCGCCAGCAGGGCTGCGGCCGCTCCTGCCTCGTCCCACTCGTGTCAGGAACTTTCCCGCCCCACCATCCCCTTAGGCTGTCAACTTCGCCTCCGAGCCGGCCGAGGGACGGGGGTTCAACAGCATTAAAGATCTGCACTTAAAAATCATTGCGGGAGGAGGCGGCCGGCCTGGAAACAGGCGGTTTCACGTCTGGTTTGGAAGCGGGGAAAGCGGCGGAGGGAGGGCGGGTGGCCACGGGCGTCCCTGGCAGCTGCCATCTTTCCCCCGATGGCCCGGGGCTGTGTCTTCCCGCAAGTTTCCGAAGAAAGTTTTGTCATCGACGAGTGCCTGCTGTAAAGGGGGGGCACCCGCCGCCCCCCGCCACGGCCGCTCCGAAGCGGACAAAGGAGCATTTGCCGAGCCCGGCCAGGGGGAGGTTTAAAGGCACAATGAGGGACAACCGTCAGGAAGAGCCCAGATTTGTCTCTTTTCCCCGCCTGGCATCGGAGGGTGCAAAACGCCCGGGCTGCTGGCTTCCAGCGCCGGGGTCGTGGCTGGAAAGAGGCGTCGTGAATGCTGAGGGAGGGGCGAAGGAGAACAGTCCCCCCCAAAGAAGCGCCTCAATTTCTGACTTTCCCAAACGCATCCTTCCCTGCGGCCCCCACCGCAAACTTCGGAGGAAGGAAAACTAGGAAGGGAAGGAAAGATAAGGGGAGAGGGGGGGGGAAATAAAATCAAAGCTTTCCAGCCCGCTGGAAGAAGAAATGTGTATTTCTTTTCTCTAAACACTCCTAATTTTTCAACCCAATTGAAAATAATAAAATGTATAAAGAAAGCAGGGATGCAGTTTTCCAGAGCTCAGCTGCTGAATAACTCCTCATCAGCCGCACCGATTTCTTTGATTAATCCCGAGGTCTGAAGCAGAAGCAGTTCCAGTGTGATACCTTACACGCCAAGCTGCTTCTGCTTCCCTACTTTGTTAGACTCGTTTATGCGCATTTTTTTCTAACAATAATTTCAACTCCTTTCCCCCTTAATAAATCCATTTTTTTTGAAGCGGTACCTGCTTTCTAATTGCCCTGAATAAATGCCTTTCCCCCATCTCCGGCTTCCTAAATCCCTCAGCACCCCGGTGGGAAGGAGGTCGCAAGCACCGGGCGGGGGGACCGGACCACCCCAGCTTCTGGCAATTTCCTCCTGTTCCCTAGTCAGGAACTTCTAATTGCGATTTCGTGTGCGAAACGGCGCAGACCGACATTCACTCTCTTAATGGGACTTAATGTAACTGTACACCATCCTTTGTGCAACTATATATCTAACGAGTTCTCGTATTGCTAGACGTATTGCCAATTCTCGGATTCCCTGCGTAACTATAAGTCTATGTGTTATATTCACAACTACGCCCATACACCCGAAGTACATTCGTCTGTGGAGAGGAATACGCGGCAATATATACACGAAATGTAGAATATAAAACCGAATCTCTATATCAAAATGAAGAGACTTTAATTTATATATATTTTACTGCATATAACCCTTTCTTTTGGAGACAGCTAGGGGACATTTAATATGTGGAGAGGTGCACCTGTGCGGAGATTTGAGAGGGAACGCTCCCGTGTGCTTGCATAGCCTGTGTTTATGCACATATATCATACGTCTCTCTCTCTCTCCCCTCTTGTGCATGTATAAAATATCAACGCAGTGCTTGAGAAAAGCTGTGAGCTCTGCACAGTTCTTTACCCTTTTGCCAGATGATGCTGTTGTTTATAAAATCACACTTCTCTGCGAGGCGGTTTGCACCCTCCACACTAATTTACACTATCGAGTCATTTATCCAGCTTGCTTTTCTCCCTGAATTACCCGGCTCGGAGTCAACCAGAAGCACCAAATTCCTGCCTTTCTGATGAATGGACAACATTGTCTGCTCCTTTCAGGGCGAGAGAAAAATAGCTCGGGCAAACGAGAGCGAAGCCGGGGGCTGCCCCGCGGGCAGCGGAGCGGGGCCGGTCCCCCCTTTGCCGGCCGCGGGGGCAGCGGCCGAGCCGCCCCCCGCCGTTCTCCCCGCGGTTCCCCGCCGCCAGTGGGTGAGACGCGGCCGCGGGTGGGAGAGGCGTCGGGGAAGGCTGAGGCTGAGGCTGAGGCTGAGGCTGGGGCTGGGGCCGGGGCCGGGCTTGCCCCGGCGAGGGGAGCGGCGCAGCCCGCCGCGGGTGCCGCCCGCTCCCCCCGTGCGCCTGCCTGCCTGCCTGCCGTTCTCCTGGGCTGGCTTTGGGCTGCTTCGCAGGAGGCGCTAATTAGGGTGTAACTGCCAGGTCATTGATTTCATGTTACCAGAGTTGTTGTTGTTGTTGGGTTGGGGTTTTTTTCTTTTTTTCTTTCTTTCTTTTTTTTTTTTTTTTTTGACATGAAATATCAGCCCGGATCAGAGGCAGTAGGAGCTGGGTTGAGGATGGTCTCCTGTGAGATCCCCCCAAACCCACAAAACCCAATTAACCTAATACACGCACACTGCTGGCTTGGGAGTTTCAACCTCCAGACCCGGGGATCTGTCTGTTTTCCCTTTGTTGCTTTGTTGTAAGTCTCCTTCTGAAGCCGAGATCTGAATGCAGGGAGCATTATCAATGACTTTTAAATAATAACAAAGGGGGAAAATAAAAATAATTAGCCCCGCCTCTTCTAGTTTCAATTACTCTAATTAAAAACCCGAAAGGCAATTCCTAGGCAATATCTAATAATAGAATTAGCAATCGGATCCATCATTTCACACGGGGATTTACTTGCAGGGGTACTGTGCGAGCTCTATTAATAATAATAAAAAATCCTGCTAACCCTCTTTTTAAAATTAATAACTCTGTAATTATAATAATTTTATGTGCCTTTTTATAAGAAGAGGTTAATGTTGCCACAGTCTGGGGATGGGAAGGATGAAGTGAAGCGAAATACTGCTGCTTAAACTGACACCTTCCTATTTTATTAGGAGACATTATTATTATCAGACATCTGCAGGTAGAGAATTAAAATTAAAATCGCTTTCAACAATTCAATACACTTTTTATCAGCCATCTATCTGAAAATCATGAACATTCATCATCGGAGGCATTCTCCCTGAAAACAAGAACCCATTCAAATTTTATACAAATTATCATATTTATCATAGTCTGAAACTCTGGAGTAACATCTCCGCAAACTGTCTGCTAACTCCCCAGGGAACTGAATTCCACTCCGCAGTCGCTCGGAGCGATTCTCGCTCCCTCTCCTCTCCCCCGGCCCTTTCCCGCTGCCACTCCGCAGCCCCCAGAACGGAGGGCGCAGGGAGGGGGGGAGACGCGGCGACAAACGACATGAAAATAGCAGACAGCAAGGCGAGGTGCCGTCCCCACCTCTTGCGAGGGGAACAAGTTTCGCCGAGGTGCAGCGAGACTTGGAAGCCAGCCGCCTCTCCGCGCCGATTTTGGGAGGGTGGCATCGGGTTATCTTTAAGGCTGACGTCTTTGCATGAGAACATTGTTGTTAGGAGCAGCGATAATAGTAATAACAATAATAATAATAGCAACGTCTGATTCCCCTCCATTTTTTTTTTTTTTTTTTTCTCGAAACCGCTGCCGGTGTTTTGCCTTGCAGAATTCAGCCGGCGCGGCGGAGTGTATTGGCTGTTATTTATATGGGCACTTGGTGCTGGTGACAAATGACACGAATCGGTGCTTCCTGTTCGCGGCTTTGGATGAGACAAATCGCTTCCCACGCTTTGCTAATGACAAAAAGTTCATCAGCGCTGAATCAGGGGCTGGAGCCGCGCCGGCTCCACGCCTTTATTTATCCCCCTCCGAGCCCGCACCTCTCGGGGCGGGACCGGCAGCCGCAGAGGGGTTCTGCCCCCCCGGGGCCGCCCCCGGCCCCGCCGCCCCCGGCCCCCCGCCCCCCTCGCACCGCGGAAAAAAAGTAGTTCCAATACAATGTTTGTTAACTAGGTTATCTAGGCTGTAGAAGATTTTAATGTTGAATTTTATAGCTTTACCACGCTCTACCGTCCTTGTGAATATTGTAATATTGCATTTTTTACAAGTTACTCTTCTGTTAATGTTCCAGCTAGTAACTTTTATAATCCTCCTCAATGAAATTTTTTTGTATTCTTCCGCACCGTTAACCTCAATGGCGGCACCTCAGCCCCTGGCAGGAGGCAAAGATGAAATGAATTCCTCTTTAATCAGAAATAATAATAATAAAAACACACACAAGGCTCCCTCTGCCTTTTATTTCAGCTTCCCCTTTCGGGGAGGGGGTGACGCCTCAGGAGCCTCCAGCCCCCTGCCCCGTGCGGCACCTCTGGGACACACCTCTGGCAGACCTGGGGTGGGCCGGCGATGGGGCTTGCCCAGCCCTGGTCACTCCACCGGGGATGGGGGGCATGGCTTGCCCAGCCCTGGTCCCTCTGCCCCCCCAGACTTTGCTGCTGCTTTCTGCTGACGGCCTGGAAGCTGGCTGCGCTGCAGGCAGGAGCTGGCAGCCTTCTCAGAGCTGCCCACCAGAAGGGAAAGTTGGGCACTTATTTTCCTTCTTCTTCTCTAATTCTGTCTGTGGATTCATTGAGATGCTCCACGGAGCAGCACCCTTGGAGCCAGTCCTGCCGGCGTCATTCAGCCGAGCTCGGCTCACTCTCTGGTTTCTGTTGACCGCAGCTGGGCTGGAGGTGCCCACGTCCTGGCTGTTTGTTTTGCTGGGTGGTCTGAGGTGGGTCTCGAAGAGGTACATGTACAGGAGATGCACTCAGATGGACTTTTAATAGAATATAACCCCATAGATGTAAATAAGGCTGGAAATCATGGGCCCCCCCCCCCCCCCCGCCTCCAGGTGCCCTTGCAAATGAGTTAGACTTGCAAGCACAAATGATCAACACCCAGCAGCAAAAGGAATCATATAGCAGTAATGAACTGAGTGCCCTTTAGCCCAGGGAGTGTGTTTTGAACATGGATTGGATGTTGTTATTTCCCTTGGTCGTTGTTAGCATTTAAGAACTTTGTTCTCAGGCTCAGCCTGAGTGTTGCGTGAATGAAATATTGGAGGGGTTTGTGTATTCGTTGCAGGGTGTGGGTGAGGGCTGCCTCAACCTTATCTACCAGCTACCTCCCAGAAGCTGCCCGGACAGCTCTTGAAATATCATCCCCGAGATGATCCTAACAGCAATTTCTCTCAGTCCCAGCTGCTGGAGTCAAGTGATTATATGCAACTCTCAGCTTTCAGGTATTTAAAAAGTGTCTTTTTAGCCTAATATAGTTGCAAAGGAAAGCTTAGCTCAAACCTCAGCCATCAAATGAGAAGGATGTAAAGTTTATTGTTAATTCGTGCATATCTCAAATTGTAACTGATTCATGATTGATACAATGTTTGGGGATGACAATATTGTATACTTTGTAAATCAAAACAGCTTCCTTCTTTAAAAACACAACAAGCTTTCTGGTCATTTCAGGGTATAAAGATCGTTTTCCTCCCTTAGAAGTCTACAATTGGGCAATCGCATTAATTCATATAGTCCAGGGTTAAAGAATAACCTGAAACCAAAACACACACACACACACACAGCAACTATTTTTTTTTATGTTTCAGTTAAAATATTTAAAACAAGTATTATAACCTCATTGGTTTTGCTTCTTCATTTTTTTTTTTTAAGGTGAACAGGTCCAATAGGTGCAAGTTTCTCTTAAAAAAGTGAAATGGTGCAGGGGGGTTAGATTATTTTAACAGAAGTGTTATTATTTAACTAGTTAATACTCTGGTGTCACCCTGTAAGGCAAAGATGTAACACAAACTAGTCTTTGCTCTAAAATCTTGATCTAGGAAAGAACTGTTATTCTTCAAACCACCTCCTATCTGCGAACCTCATGGGATGCTTTTCAGAAATGCTTTTCAGAGTTAGTACAGAGCAGATAGTAGGAACAACGGATAGTAGTATTTCCATGTTACTGGTGAGGAGCAAAGGCAAAAGTAGATGGAAGACACAAAGAAAAACAGCAGCAGAGCTGGGAACCAGGTCATGGCTAATTTAGTGAAGGACTATTAAACAAAATGTTTAAGCTGTCCCCTCAGGCCTGGACAAAATCAAGAGCAGGTTTGATCTTCTTGTCGAGAGACCAGCAGGTTGCACCAGACTTCCTGAATCCCACCCAGGCTCTTCTTCAGCTCCTCTTTGCAGAAGCACTCCGGTGGTCTCCGGGTACTCTTTCTTGGGATGTCTCTGGAGCAGCATGGGCTGGGCAGCACTCTGTTCTGAGCAGGGCTTGGATGTTACGCTAGTCACATCCTTTTTGGACAAGTCTACCTTCTCCTGAGGAAAGGGCCCTGAATGCCCCAATAGGCCTTAATGGCCTCAACCAGCCTCACCTGGAGCCTCCACACGTGGCCCATGGGGTGGGGCCCAGGAGCTCCATTTAAGCTCAGACCTGGGCCTTGCTTTGGTTGTTCTGTAGGTGCACCTCTTCTCTTGGCCCTTTGGATGGGCTTTGGGCTGGCATTGTGGGTAGCTTGTCTCCTGGGTGCCCCCTTTGTACACATGTTGCAGTTTGTCTCCAGTCACGTCTTTCAGCCATGACTTTTGCATGGTCTCTGGACCCATGTTACAGTGTTTTCTTCAGTCCTGTCTGACCCTGTCTGCTTTTGCTCCTGACTGGACTCTGCTGGATGGACCCTGGAGCTGGCTCATTGCTTGCTTTACTCAGATCTGTTGATTGAGCCTGCTGCCCGCTCCCGGCTCTGCCTGCTGTGCTCGGGTGCTGTGCGACCCTGTGCCACCGCTGCATGCCTGCGCTGGAGCTGCCCTCGGCCCCTGGCTTGTCTTCCCTGTGGGGGCAGCTGGCCTTTGTTACTCCCCAACAGATGCTTCTGCTTGTCCTACAGAGCTGCTGTAGTGCTTTGCACTACCTGTTCAGGTTTACACTTCTTGAGAGGTGATTTTGCAAACAGAGGTCTGAAGGTGCTGTTGAGGTATTATTTGGGGTTCTTGCTGCTCTTTATTCATGCCTTGGCTGCAGTCAGGAAGTCAAAGGATTAGCCAAAAGCCCATACTGCCCAGTGTTGGCTCAATCAGAGCTCAATAAATACTCGCAAGGTAAGAGTTTAATGTTTTGTGAGGTGGTGGTGGGCATCTGTCCCTCTTAACTTCGGCTGCCTGTGAAATCAATATTTCAAAGCCATTTTCTAGGGTCAGTGGAGGCTTCTAGGTCAGACAAAATCTGATGGAGAGATTAAGAACAGTTCCTTTCACCTGCTCCTTCCCTCTTCAACTAGCAGGCGTTTTTTTTTAGTCAAAATCTTTGCAGTCTCTGTTTATTCCTTATAGAGGCCTTAAACTTTTTGCTCTCTCCTCTCCCATTCAACAGATATGTTAGGATCTCTTGGTGCCAGTACCGTTTATTCCTGCACCCTGGGAGAATACTCTGAGAATGCATTGCTAGATGCTTTTCTTGTACAACCACGCTTGCTCTCGTATAAGCCCTTGTGCCCACAACCCTGTATGAAAATTTGTGTGCCTTGTCTCTAAATTTAGTGTTCTCTTAGCCTGGGACAGTAGCCCCCCTGTGTTTGCTATTGGTGTGCAAGGCAAAGTTAACGTGAATTCCTTCCTTTTAACAACTGAATTACAGTGGAGAGTTTTTCCACTTAATTATTTTCTTTTTCCCCAAACCCACCGCTTCTGTTATGAAAACATTCATACTCCGTTTGAAGCTAGCCCATGACTGCTGAAGTGATTTTGAGGCAGGTCTGCCAAAGTGTGTTCTGTGCAAGTGCTAGCAGTTTTGGACTTAAATAGTGTCTCACACTTCTCAGGGACAGGGTTAGGGAAAGGAGAATAAAAGATGTAATTCTGAAACGAATACGTTCATACACGTAGTTTTTCCACTACTAGCAGATCACTGACTTTTGAAGAAAATTTATTTTCAAAAAAGGCATGAAAAATTACCATTGGAAAGACCAGAACTGATGAACTAGCAGCTTTAGAAGAGAAAATATACTTCTAAGCAGGTGAAAATTCAAATTCGCATCAGTGATTGTGTTGGTGATGTAAATGTGTGTCAGAGACCATTATGTCATGTGGACATGCCTGGTCTGGCTTTAATCTTGCTAATTTGGGTATTGCTTGTAGTCCATAATTAGTCCAAGCTGGACTCTGTGCTTAATACCTGCTTCACTTCTCGGGAGGGTTTCACAGCTCGTGCTGAGCTTTGCATTGTCACGACTGTGCTGCCGCCGGTTTCAGCGCTCACACAGGTCTGTCTGCACCGCGCCGTCACTCTCTGCGGAGGCTGGTGAGAACCAGGTGCCCGCTGGTGAGTCCGGAGAGGAAAGCCAGGTGTGTTTGCCAGGAAGCCGGTGGCACAGATGCGTGTGGCCGGGAAAGCGAGTGCAGGGTGCGAAAGGGGAGATAGTGTGAGCAGCCACTGCTCATCCAGGCAAAACAGGCCTTACTGCTGTAATCGGCTGTTGTGCTGCATGGGGCATGGAGGATTTCAGGTGTTGGCTATAAACTCTTTAAAGTCAGGATCACTCTGTACAGCTCCTGATCCCTCGGCTGGGACCTGGTACTGCTGCAGTACAAGTAGCAGTGGTGGCGTTGGAGCTATCTTTATGCTGGGCACAGGGAACAGGGCGGAATTCTTTGCTCTGTTAAACTGGTTTGTGAGGAACCTTTAGTGTTAACGAAGGTAACAAATATCTGCAGTTTAAAACTACTCCATGTTTCTGCCACAATAATGAACTGAGAAGAGACAAAGAATTTGATCTTTAGTAAAGAGGAACTCTTCCCCTTCTTACAGAGTTGTCAGCAATTCATTTCTCGGTGGGGCTGCTTCACACACATACATGAAGATGACTTAAGTCTGTCTTTCTGTAGGTTCGCGGTGTATTCGTGCTCTTTTGCAGGCATTTTCGAAGGTGCATATTGTATGCATGTATCTTGTATGTGAGTAAATATTAATTTGTCTTAGCATGTCTAAAGGGCTTAGGATTTGCATATAGTATCTGTGCTGAGGTGTGGTGAATGTATATAAGAAGGAATGTATCACTTTAAGGGAAGGCATCTTCAAACATGCGCGTACCTTTATATTGACATGATTGTGCCTGAGAGGGAGGTGAGAAAGTGTGTTTCTGTACATCACAATATAGGCACACCTGTGTATCCCTGAGCATTTGGTGGACGCCCATCTGCAGGCAGCCTGGAGACTCTTGTACGTGAACACATGTGCGGGTGTCCAAGTCGTGAGTGTGAATGTGTGGGGGCACGTGTGAATGCATGAGTCTGCACATGGTTGAACATGTGTGTGTGTGGGTAAGGGAGCGTGAGTGAGCTGCACATCTCCTCCTGTTGAGTACAAGCATAAAACTGCAGTATTGAGAGGACCTTGGCTGACAGTCTGGCAGTACCAGGCATGTTTGCAGAAGATGAAGCAGGATAGACAACATGAAAGTTATTTTTGTCTATCGGCTGAAGCATTATAGAGACATCAACAAGCTCTTGTCTCATGCCAGCTTAATTCCTAGTTAATCAGCAGTCTGCTTGGGCAAAGGAAGGAACTCACATCAGGGGCTGATGATGAGCCAAACTTCCCAATACTGATTCGGGAGCCTGCAAGGAGCCCTCAGTATTGCTCTGCCTGCATTTGGCTGCATTGCTACCCACTGTGCAATGCTCTGAGAGAGCTGAACGCTTCATCAGCTGTGTCCTGGTGGGAACCACTCCTGCACAAGGAATACGGGTTGGTCCTTTGGCTATCCCTCCCCAAGCAGTCAGCAGAGGTTTGTTCTTCACTGTGTGTGATCAGATGCCTTACCCAGGCAAGTTTCAAGTGACTTAAATATTTAATTCCAAGGCTTCCACCCTTTCCCTCTGGGCACTTCCACATAACTTGCAAGTTGACTCTTGCTTGCTTCACTCCTATTACATCTAGTGAGACCTTCTTCTGTTTCTGGTGCCTTGTAGAGATGCTTCTTCCTTCCCTCATTCATGAACTAACCCCCACTTTGCTCATGGGACTTGTATATTGCAGCTGAGGGCCAGCTCACTATCTTTTCTAACTTGACTTTCCCATCTGCTTGCTGAAAAGCCACCTTCCTCCTTGTTTTTCTTCTGGCTGGTTTCTCTGATTCCACCAGAGCAGTGTGGGAGAGTACCTGCCTGCTCTGTGACTGGCATGTGTTTATCACGGACCTACAGCCAAACTAATTAAAGTGCTGATTGCACAGATCCTGGCAGCCAGCCTGATAATCACTTTCTGGGAGTGACTGGCATGGTGTCCTATTGTACAAATGTCCACAGAGAGTAATAGGAAACAGCAAATTCTTATCTGTGGCTGCTTGGGATTCAACCAAACAAGTTATCATGGGGTGAAATGAGCTTGGGAATGCCTTGAGTGTTGGCTATTTTGGGCAGTTTCTGTGCACGCCCTTGTCCTCCAGCACTCCATACTGAGGGCAAAGTCATCAAGGGCAAACACCTCCCATTTCTCCATGCCCTCCCCCTGCCAAAAAAAAAAAAAAAAAAGAGGAAAAAAAACGAAAGAAAAAGATTAGGGCTAAGCTACCATCAATTTCCTACGTATTAGAAAGCACCCATGGGCAGTTGTTATGGTATAGCTGGTGTTCATGGCCTGTCTGCTTTCATATTGGGATTTTATCATGATTAAGTATAGTGTGATTCAACCATCAAGCACTCGTGTAATTCCCAGCACATGAGCTTGCCTTCAGCTTTGCTGGGCGGGTTGATCCCTTATCCTTTTGGGTGCTGAGCATGCTGAGGTTTATTTCATTCTTGAAAGGGAAGTGATCAACGAATCATGGGTGCCGTGGCCATTGCTGTGGTAGAAGACCTTATGTGTATTAGACCACAGACATAAAAAGAGTGGTGAGTCTTTGCTTGGCCCTGTCTTAGCTGCAGAGCTGACAAATGAGAGAGTTTGGTATCATCCACTATAGTGTTTGATATGCTTTGCTCTATATCATTAATAAACCTGTGAATTGGCCTGACACCAAATTCAGCTATTCCCTCCTCTGTGCTGATCGTTATCGTGTTACCTTACCTTTGTTTTACGGGCCACCAGCCAGGTTTCAGTACACTTGATGGTGCTCTGTGTGAGCCCATCTGGTGTTGCTTTCCTACTAGGGCTTTGCCAGGCCCCTTTCTCAAGGCTACTACAGTGCTGCTGGACTTCCCACCACCCCTTCTCCTACTGATACAAGTTAATTTGTGTTCCAGACCTTTCCCAGTTCCCCCAGTGGACACTCTGCCAATGGAGTTTATCATTGTTACTGCTGTGAGCCCAGGTGGCCCAGCAGAGGCCAGCATAGCTGTGTGCAAGGTGCTGTACAAACACACAGAGCTCGTACATCTAAAGACATTGGGGCGGGAGGGGGTGAGGTGTGTGGAGAGGGAAGGTTGAGAAGAGCAAAAAAGGCACTGAGAAGGGAAGTGGCTTGTATTGCTTTTCCTAGCACACTCTGATTTAGACTTTCTCATCTCCATTTGCTAAATGGCCAGGTTAAATACTTCCAAACATTTTCCTACCTTGCTTTTTTCAACCAAGAGCTCCAGGAGCAAAGACTCCATTGCTATCTGAAGCTCTTAAGCAGTATGTTGTTCACTCTGGGATCTTCCCATGTAACCTCAGTTGCTTTGGCCTGGGCAAAATGGAAAGCAGATCCTGAGAATACTTTTGATGGGAAGCACCTGGCCAAAGCCTGACAACAGGGGAACAGCTGAGGCTGGCAGGAGGAGTGGAAGAAGTGGTCTGGAAATGGGCTCCTACTCTCTTCAGCAGTGTGGTCTCCCTGCTGGGTCGCTGGCCTAGGGCATGTATTCCTCTCTGAACGGAGCCAGGCTAGCCAAGTTGTTTCCATGGCAGTCATCTGGGCTGCATGTCCATGCTATATTGTAATGTCTCCATCTCTCCTTGCAGTTCATAGTGCAGACTGCTCTGTGGTGTTATTGGGCAGTGTGCTAAGAGGTGGCTGCATTATTCTACATGATCTTCTAGTGTGCCAGAGGGGAGGGTATAGATACACAGTGGCCTGCACTGAAATACTCCACTTACCTCCCAGGATCAAATGGGACATGCCATATGCTTTCTGGTTAAGCTTGGGAAAAACCAGTAATGAAACCTCAGCAGTGTATCTGGTGTCAAATACTGACTTTCTAAAGTTTGCTGTTATTTTTTGCTTTCAACTCTCCTCCTGCATCGTTGTCTATCCCCCTAAGTATAGTACCTTTTTGTTCTGCAGCACTCATTCCCACTCCTCCTTTTAGTTCTGCCTGCCCAGCCTCAGCTTTTGCCCCCACCCTAGCAAAATGTACAGCAAGCTGTAGAAGGGAGATGGGAAGGACTGAGCAGGGGTAATCAGATCTGTTTCCTAAAAACTCCTCACTGATCTCTCTGTTGGTTCCATGCTGGTGGATGTTTTATGGTCAGTGCTCAGCAAGGGCATATCCCATCCCTGTTCTGTCCTGCCCGGGGTCTCCAATAGCAGTGACATGCAGGGAAGAGTGCCGCAGGGAAAAACATTGCTCTGACTCTGGCACCCAGCAGACTGTGGCCGTAGCTGTCAGAGAAGGAGTTGAGATTGATGTGAAGGGTAGCTGCATTTCTGCCTCCCTATCCTCTTACCAGGACTTGGCAAATGCTCCATGTATTGTGGCTTGCTCATCTCTTCTTAAACCCATCACCTTCATTATAAATGACCCAGGAAGATGTTCTTTACCCAGAAGTGGGTGGGGAAGGCAGAAGAGACTTCTCTTGATCGGAGTGGCAGGTGGAAAATGACCTGGTATGTCTGTTTTGGTCTTGTCCATCTTTGTGTCAGATTGAAGGGAACCTGTAAACACACTCCAGCTTCTCTGATTGCATCTGAGTCACTCTGGGCTCTGCTCTGGGGTCTTGTTTACTGTTTGGGAAGTGGTCTTTCCAGTTCTCATTCCCTCCTTGCTGCATCCGGTTATGGTCCAGGACTCACTTCCCCCCTGTCAGCCCTAACAGTGATTAATAAGGACACACATTTCCTGGGTTTTGCACCCATTTTTCTTAAAGGCTTGCCTGCCAGTGGTGAGGAGACTGAGATTATAAACCACTGCTGGCATGTGAAGGGCTGGGGTGCAGCAAGCCTTGGAGGGGCTGTGATGCAGTTCCAAGCATGGAGAAAGCACAGGGCAGCTTACAGCAACAAATTCTGCTGTCAGCCATAGGTTTCCTGTAGCTGAAGTGAAACACTGGGATCTATGGTTCATTGTTATTCACACTGATGATGCCTTCTCAGAGGTGGCAATCCCAACAGTAGCTGTTGTGGTACTTCTGGCTCTTGCAAAGCATTTCTTCACTGTCTCAAACATCAAGAAAAGCAAGTGAGCATCCTGGAAGATTTTCCATCAGACTTGAGACTTTTTGCCTCTCATATGGTTTCTGTGAGATGTAACCTGCCTGCTGTGAATCCAAGTGACTAAGTGGATGTTCTTTTGCTTGCCTTTCTCAAATGGATCATGGTCCAGGCAAGTCTTCCCTTGTAAACAATGAGAGTCTGACCTAAGTACAAAGCTCAAGGCCAGCCTCACTGTAAAAAAAACAAAACAAACCAGTGGCAGGGAGGTTTCTTGGGATTGTTGTTACTGCCTGCAATAATGTCTTGTTACCTGAGCTCTTTCCACCCAGCACCATAATAAAAACTGTCTGGAACACAGGTGTGTTTTGCAGTCAATCCTTTCTTCCCTGCCCCATCTCACAGGGGAGTAAATGCTAGCACTGTCCTCCCGCTCCCATCTTTAATGACTTCTTTAAACATTTTGGTCATTTGGTCACATATTTAATATTTAGGCCTAAAACAAATCCAGGATAGGAACATTCAGGAGGTTTGGATCCTATTTGTGGCTTAGCTTAGTGTTGTAGGAGATATCAGCTGAATTTACTCTGTGTTAGTACCCTGTCTTTAAGACAGCAATAACTGACCTGAAGATGTTGTGAAGGGACCTCCAAAAAGGTCTTGGTGCTGAAATACCAGAACAACGAAATCCATACTATTAATTTAGGAAAAATTATTGTAATGCTGCCTGTCAAACACAGCCCTCTCCTGAAGAGAGAGGGCCTAGCACTATGGGCCATTGAACTAGAAGCTTCAATCTTTGTAGTCCCACAGCCAAGCTAGAATAAAGGTCTTATTGCAGCCCCAAATACAGGCTGGAGAACCATCTCACTCCAAATGACTAGAATCAAGTTTAGTTGGACACTACAGGGCTATCACAGCTGCTGAGTCTTAAATTCCTATTTACTGTAAGGATGGGCCGTCCATTATAATTCAAGTGAAGTTTTAGGTTGAGGGAGCCAAAATCAATGTGTTCTGCAGGGTCACCATCCTTAGCGAGATGCTTGGTTCTCACCAGGGCTGGTGCTTCTGTTCTCTCTTGCTACGGGGATGACAGTTCTAGCTATTGCTTGGGTTTGGGTCAGAATATAAAGATTGAACAGTCCTATTTTTTACCAGAATCTGTTGGGTCTTTACAGTAAGGAAGAAATCTGGTGCCTCTGGACTTCTGTGTCCTACATTCTACTTTACTATAGAGATGGGTGGCTTGGCTCTCAAGCCTGGGGTTTGGGCTAGGGTTAAGGCCAAGGCTTGGGAATTGTGGGCACTAAAGTCCAATGCTTTCTGAGGACAGCAGCTCAGAGTAATGTGAGAGGGACTAAATAGTTTTCTTGAGATAATGCTGAGTTGTTCTAATGCTACATTACAATGCTATTGAGGGATATGGCTAATCGTAATCTGTGAAACTAACCCTGCCCTGAGAAATCTGAAACAAAAGAATACATTTCAAATCAGGCACTTTAATCTATTCTTATGGAAACTTTTTATTATTACTGCATTCAAAGGAAAAAGAGAAAGAAAAGCAGATTCAGGACCTGTTTTTTAGAGGTCTGAAGTATTGTGGAAATTCCCAAGTTCTGTGTTTCAACCTGTCGCACTCTGAGAGGGCCCGGGGCCCTGGCACAGGCAGAGGAGCATGGCCCCTTCCCATCAGCAGTTGGTCTTCACTCCTGCCTTCCTCCTCCTCCTCGCCTGACATGCATGTGCTTTCAGCTGAGACACCCAGCAGCGGGATGCCGCTCCAAAACGTGTTGATGAAACAGAGCTCCCCGGTGCTGCCCCAGGTCCTGTGGGGACTCGGCTGAAAGGCAGTGTTTTCGTGGACAGCCAGTGCTCAGCCTTTTGATAAATTCAACTCCAGCTGCCGTGGGGTAAGCTCAGTCTCCAGTGCAGGGTGCAGGGAGACAGCCAGGGAAGGAGGGAAGGATCACTGTTTCTCTCTGTGACTGCAGCAGCCTGCACATACATGAAGGAGAGATGGAGGAAAAAAGAGATGGAGGCAGAAAGTGGAGAGGATACCAGTTAGTAACCTCTGAAACTGGGGTTAACCACGTTGCTTCCAGTCATGGCCGCATCCTGCTTAGAGCCAGAGTTGTGTCAAGCTGGTGTGCTGGTGGTAGCAGCCAGAATGTACCAGCTCACAAACAAACAAGCAGAGAGAGGAATAAAGGAAGGCAGGAAGACAGGTGCCCCTTGGGCAAACACTTGTTAAATTGACAAACTTGTAGAAAATGATTAAGGCTCTCGCTGTTCCTGGTCCAGAGGGGCCCTGAGCTGCTGCCTCGAGCTAAGATACAAAGGTAGTTCCTTGGGAGCCTACAGTGGACAGGGCACAGAGGGAGGTGAAACAATTACTGCCTGTCTCTGCGGTGCCGTCTCTTGTCAACTGTTATTTATGTTTCCCCAAATGTTGCAGTCTTCTTACAGGGAAAGCAGGCCCTGCCAATCTATGGTAAAATAATTGCAGCCACCTTTCTCTCTCTCTCCCCCTCCACCCCTCCCTCTGTCTCTTTCTTGCTCACTCTCTCCATCTCCGATTTACCTTGGACTCCTCCGATAAAGAATTGCCATGTAACCTCCGCTGGGAATTCGGATCACTCAGAGACTGGTAGAGATGAGTGCTCTCTTGTGCTTTGGACCCTGCTGTGACCCCTGCTGGAAGCCACCCTAAGACAAGAGACCCACGCCACTACAGCAGCTCTTGCTGAAGGCATTTTGTGCCATGCTTTGTCTTTTCTCTATAAGATTGCAATTGAGGCAGTGTGAAAGTTCTTCCCTGACCTTCGCAGCTGAAATATACTCCTGGGAACTAAGTTAGATGACGTATGCATGGGGGGTTCAGCTGTACTGACCTCACTGGGGGGTTAAGGACAAAGGAAGAGTGCTTACAAACCTACTTTCCTACTTTCTTGAGGGTTGCCCATGCTCCTACATCTGATGTATGTTGCCCCTGCACTTGATTTTCTTTGGAGGTCTCAATTTGGGCAGCAAAGAGTCAAACCAAGGACCTCAGACTGGGACAGCTTGTGCTAATAAACAACCTGAAGCAGCCAGGGCTAGTCCAGGGCTGAGTCTGTAATTGCTTAGTAGAAGTGTGTTGTGCAGGATGAAAGTTGCAGTGAGCTTTCCTGGAGATTATCAGGGACCTAGTGTCTTCCAGCAGCCCCTGGGGTTTGCTTAACAGAGGAGCCTATGCTCTTCTCTATCAGTAGTACCACACAGCCCAGGCAACACAGTAAATGGAAACGAGCAGAGACCTTTGCCATCTCTTTTGGCCTCTCTGAGAGCAGGGATGCTTTCAAGGAAAGCCATCAGCACTTGGACATGGTTTCAAACTTTGGGCTTCCCCTCACCTACTGTTCTGTCCATCGTCCCCCCTTCCCTTCATTCCAGATATGCACAGAGCCTGTCAGGAAAGGGTTAAGAGCTGCTTACCCCAGCCAGCTTTGCGTATTTAAAGTGAGTAAAGGTTTAATTACCAAATGATGACAGTGTCATATGGTTTTGGTGATGGCGCGTGGCATTCGATGAATGCAGAAGAGGGGAGGATGTGAGAAAGACACTGAGTGGCAGTGGGGAAGCGAGGAAGCTAAAAATGCCAAAGACAGTAAAACATCTGTAATTTGCAATTCGCTAGTGTTCGCTGATTGCTCATGGATTAAAGATTAAAATCTATTCTCTGGCAGATGGGGGAGAGAGAGAGAGGAAATTCTTACGAGCATGTTTTGCATCTGCATTTCATTCTGCTCCTCTTTACAATAATCACGGATGAGGAAATAAACCCAGATCTGGGCTGGCAGGAGGCAGGGAAAGCGCACAATATAGGCAGGACTCAGCGTGCTTCTCCTGCTCGGGAAATGCCAAGCAGAGAGGAGAAGAAGCTGACATCAGGATCGCGCTTCTCAGTGCCTGAGACTCTGTTTTGGCTGCACGAGGATGAATGTTCCCGTGAGGCTTGGAAGTGCCAAGAGCCAGAGCAAAGTCTTTTTTCTGGTCACCCCAATTCTGCATTGGGGGGTTTCTTTGATGGGAAGGGGACGTTAGCCATCTGTCCTGTCTCAAGGGATGACTGAGTCTGGCTACAGTGTCCATGACGTGATGTTAACGCTTGCAGGCAAACAATACAAGTAGAAATAATGTTTGCAAGTATAAATCAATTTTATAACTTCAGCTAATCAGAATCTGTCCCCTTTATGGGCATGATGAGCTCGCTCTCTCCCTCTCTCTTTCTCCCTGTCTCATTCTGACTCTCACACAGGGTCTCTCAAGTGTGCAGGACATTAAAAGAAAAATGGATAATAAAACTGCAAATGCAGGGCCTGCTCCTGAGAGGGGCTGGGTACTCACGACTCTGGTTGGCTTCACTGGAGCCAGCTTTTGTGGTGAAGTCCACAATTTGAAAGGTACAAGGCAACCTTAGGACCTTCACACCCTGGCAAGCTTGCAGAGGTTAGGGACCTCTCCCCCTGCAGCAGAACAGACCTGGTGATCTCCTGCCTGTGAAGCGCTACTGGCAGACCTGCCTGATCTGCAGAAATTCTGTTCTCTGGAAGGAATAAGGATCACATCAAGTAATCAGGATAGCAGAAAGCGGCTCACAGCTCCTGGGCCCTGCTCCTGGCCCTGGCACAGTTCTTTGGGTAGTTCTGGTTGCCAGGAAAGGCAACTTCTCCCTGCTGCAGCAGAAGCCAGTATCGGTGAGGAACTGTAACTCATTTCTGCTCCAGCTGCCTCCTGCTTCACACAGTGCTGGCTTAGCTCCACCCATGCTAACTTTTTTCCTGTGGGAGTAAAGTTTTGTTGGGTGTCTTTGAAGATGTTGCACAAAGGTGAAGATGGTACAACCTATCAACAAGAACCATCATTCCATAAACAGCGTGCATTGCCATAACATTTATTATACAAGCATACCTATATGTAAATTAATTCTCATACGCTCACCTCCATCTTTATGCACATACAGAGACACCCCAAAATCCCAGTCCTCATCCAACAAAACCATGCATTCCTGCCATTCAAATATTACCATCATTTTGGGTGCATGGAAATGAGAAGATGAATATGCCAAATGGAACCTGGACTGGGCTGGGCCCAGTTCAAATAGGTATTTGCTGTGAAAATGGGAAAGGGAACTGGTCTAAATGTCCTTGGGGTCCCCCACATCACACCCCTATTCCATTTTCATGTCCCTGCCATAGCTGTGACCTAGCTCCAAGTCCCTGATGCCACGTCGCTGCCTTGGCTCCATGTCCCACTGAAATAACCCTATGTCAACCCACAACAACCAAATGGTTTCACAGCTGGTACCCAGGTCTTTGTAAGGTGCAAAGACACACTTTCACAGGGGGAAAAGCTGTAGTCAGGGCCCTGAGGGCTATTTGTGCACTTCATTGGCCTGACAAGCCTCACCTGGGACCCACACCCACACACTCTGCCCATTGGTCTGGGAGTTTTCATTTCATCTGAGGCCTTTCACTTCTTGCTTAACCTGTGTTTTAGGCACACCCATCTTCAGCTCTGTCTTGTAGAAGGATTTCAGACCAAGATCTAGCTTTGTCTTCAGTCCTGTTGATAGCACCATCTCATGCCGTTTCTGACTGTGCTCCCTGGAAGGATCCTGAACCTAATCCAACACCTTGTCTCGTCCAGGGATGCTGATGGACCCTGTTCTGGCGGTCCTGTTTAGATACTGTGAAACTGCACTCTGGCTAGTGAGTGTTGCTTCTACTGTGGTTGCCTTTGGTTCTTGGCTTATACTCTGTCATGGAGCAGCCCTGCTCTTCCTGCTCCTTGGTGCTTTTCAACATATTCTGACTGGAGTGCTGGGCTTGCTCTTTCTACCAGTTGTAACTATGGTTCTTTTATTTAAACTGTCCTTTTCCTGGTTAGTCAAAGATGAGATCCACCTAGCCCTGGTCAGTAGGAACATTTCTCCCATCTCCAGTCTCCTGACAATACCCACTTTCCTTTTGCTGTGTGTTTTCAGCCCTGCTCCAGCTGCCATCCTGTGTTTTCTCCTTCTGGTACCCTTAGTCCAGACCCAAATCCCAACCCTAACCTTTCAGGTTCAAAGTGACCAGGTCTAACTGGGCAGTGGCTGTGGGGCTCTGTGTACAGCTTTGCAGAAATCTTAGAGTTACAGTTGGATTTTGTTAGTGTTTAGGGATGGGAGAAAGGTAAAGCATAGGGCAGTATTGTTCTGGGACTGTTAATGGGCTATCAAATATAAGCTGGAGATACCAGGAAAACTTAGCTGAGCGATGTGCTTTGTCTGAGCATTGCCTGGTACAGCTTGCTTACAGCTTAAGAGGAAAAATTAGGGCTCTGCTTGGAGTTGAGAGAATAAAAAAGCTGAGCTATAGTAGGATGGTGCTGGAAAGATTCTGCTGAAGGAAAGTGAATAGTGCCAAGATATGTCATCTGATAGAATTTTTTTTGTCTGGGGAGCAACTGGTGTGTTGGGGTGTTGTTTAACTCTTTAAAAAAAATAGTTTTATGTTTACATTTGATAAATGGGAAGGAAGGTGTCAGAGGGAGAAAAGAACGTGCACAGGATGAGAAAAAACCCAGTATGTGTGGGCAAAAAAAGGAACGAGCATTTGATTAAGAAGAGGAAAGTGATCTCTTTGAATTGGGTCGCTGCTGTTGGACCACTGGGAAAGCAGTGTCTCTGTTTGCAAGTGATCTGTTTCACCAAGCGAAAAAGATGAGGCAGAGCAGAAGAAAAGCTGAAGAAAGATCAATGGGACGAGGGGGACAGCATGGCAGATTTAATTAATTACTGCATATTAAAATGTTTGTTTACAGTAACAAACAGCTACAAGAGGTCTGATGTTAATTAATTTACAGCATTTTTCACCAGTCCCTTTGCCGTTGCTGGCAGTCAAGGAGGTAACACTGTGGCAGGTAAGATAATGTCTCTTTGGATTTACAGCGGCATCTCGGAGGTGAGCTGGGAAGGTAGCACAGTTCTGACTGGCTGCCTCTGCACAGCACAGGATTCAGGGGATCTTGTCCAGCTGGTAAAAGGGACATCGTCTGCCAGCCTGGGCAACTAGTGCTCCAGCATAGCCTGGGAGCTGGCTGATGTAAGAGTGGGTGCTCGGATAAGAAAGCCAGGCATTTTGGGATGGGGTTTTGGTGTTGTCTGGGTTATGCTGCAGGGGCAGGTGTGCTGTGAGGTTGCAGCTAACGTTGTTGTTGTGGATCCTGCAGCTCCAAAGGAATCTGGGCAGCCTCTGTGATATTCAGGACTGTGTAATATGATCTTTCTAGGGTTGGCATGCAGAGGATCACTGTCTCTTCCATGTGTGAAAGATTTTGGAGTGGCATGTGTCCTATCCCAAAGGTGGATGCGATCAGTCTCTTTGGGCATTTAGCAATTTTGTCCCAAGCTGGGATCATTTAGGTATCCATGGGTTGATACCAGGGGAGAGCAAACCCGGAACAGAGTTAGTTCAGGCCCCAGAGAAATCTTACATGTGTGTTCCTCCAGCCCACCGTGGCTTCTCTGCCTGCCCGCCTTATGCTCTGACCTCACTCCTCAGCTAGATGGCTTTAGAGGGCAAAGGAGAGATGGTATTTTTGTACCACTGTCCCGATTGTGGTGTAGTTGTGGCTAGATGCCTTCGAAGTGGTCTGTGTGAGCTGAGAAGGGGGATCAGGTCCTAAGAGCAATGTGTCAGCTCTGCGAACAGAGGGGAAAACCTCTAAGGTTATTCATAAAGCTCTGTCTGTTGCTCTGAAACAGCTGGAGTGCTTAGCAGAGGTCTGAGAAGCCCTTTCACATGCTGCATAATGTGCTTATGGATGAGCAGGTAATTAAGCATGGAGAGAGCAAGGCTGTGCTTTAAACCTCTGATTCTGGTTTCACTGGTGTTAACACTAGCAAAGAAGCAGTACAGGAGGTCTGGATTTCACACCTGGCTGGTTTCTCAGGCTGATAGAGCTGTGCTCTGTACTCCTTTCCAGTGAGCCCTTTGTAAATGCAGCTGCCTCTTGCTCCTCTTGGTAGTTCTTTACGACCATGAGACCGTTAACACCATGGAGAAGGCAAGTCAAATCTTACCCCACTCCTGCCAACACTGAAGGCCTCCAGGCTGAAACCCCCGCTGGAGTAAATCAGCCTTGTTTCCTGAACTTCACTGAACCTCAGTTGTGCCAGCTGTGGGAGGCTGAGCCTCTGTCTTCCAGCTGCCTCAAGGGAAAAAAGTCTTCTCCCACTTTTGGAAGCTCCTCATCTGAGTTTGTCTGTGAGACGGCAGGTGGGCTTTGTTCTTATCTACTTGTGGGCCTTTGCTGTAATCCCATAATTGATCTTTGTAGTGGCCCTGATATTGGCCCTGTCATTTTAATTGGCAGTTAACACTTGTAATTGGTCCTGACTGTATCCCTCTGGCAATTAGCTCTTGTCACTCTGGTTCAGTTCCAAGTCCTTGATACCTGATGTTAAGAGGTCCTAACGTTGGCCTGCTTAAACTGCCCTTTGCAGTTCGTAATTTGACCTGCTATAACTTTGGACATGAGCCGCTCTGCTCCGCCCTGATCTCAACCATACCCTGATCTCAACATTAACGCTCGTTGTAATTCTCCCTTTTACTGACCTCTGCAATCAATCCCTGTAACAGAGAATCATAACAGTAATTGAATGATAATCGGCAGAAGACTGCACTGTAGCAGGGAGAAGTACTGGAGCACAGGACCCAGAAAAACTGTGTTAACTTTTTTATTCAGGAAACATTCAGCTTGACTTTTGCGAGTGCGTGCAGGCAGTCTTAACTGGGTGGGTGCCTCTTCGCATCTCTGTCCGTCGTGGCACTGAATAATTTCTACAACCCAAAGAGAGAATACAGAGTGTGGTGGGTTAAGAAATGACAAGGGGTTTCTAGGTGCTAAGTGTGGCAGGGTAAGTACCATGTTGTTTCAGAGATAAGCCTGCAAGGCAGCAAAACCTTTGCTGACGAATGATTTCTCAAACTGTTAACGGGCTGAACATAGCTGAACATCTGGGGAAGACACCGGAGCAGCTGTTGCTGCTCTTTAACTTTCCTTCTGCTTCGCCTTTAACCAGAAAAGTGCTGGCAGAAGGTAACAAATGGGAAAAGCGGTGACTCTCAGGGCAGTTCTATCCCTGCCCTGGGCAGAGAAGTTACGCAGCCCTACGAATGAGCTCACAGGCCATAGTGTAGGGGGTGTGGGTTTGCATCTGGCAGTTTTAATGAGAAGGAGACCTATGGCCCTCTAAGAGTCCTGTAGACACGTGTGGCTCTTGGTCCATCTGAAAATTCCTGTTTTGTGGCTATTTTCTATTTCCATGGTTAATCCATGCTGCACTAGTAGGAGCAGATAACTTTAGTGACCTCAGATGTCTTACATAGGAATGGAAGTTCTTCTGAAGGTGGATCACTGCAATAGAGATCTGAGCATGTTCCTTGTGCAAGGAATACTCAAACAAGGAACTGTCTTGTAGAAAGCCCTTCCTTTTCAGATCTGTGAACAGGAAAAGGTAAAGGCTAAACTTGTAACAGCTTGTACTTACTATGAAAAATGTCACCAATGTTGGTGACAAAGCAGAACACAGAAAGCTGCTTTGTTGTGGATGTTTTAGCTGGGTTCTCCTGATGCTGTGAACAGAGGATTCAGAGACCCTGGTTTTAGTCCTGCCTGGTGTGTGGGCTAAACTGAACCATGCCACCTCTCTGCATCCTCTTTCCTTGCTCTTTCTCTGTCATGCCTTTTCATGGTGTGACAGATGTAGCATATGGGGCCCTGAGCTCCAGCTGGGCTCCAAATACTATTGTGGTAGGTTTGTTACAATACCAGTAACATGCTGACTAGGGACAGTGGAGTTATTCCATTTCACTTCCGACACACAGCGGACAAATCAGGTTATGAGGTGGCCGAATATCTCCATGTGAGCCATGTAACAATAATTTTTATAGGGTGGTCAAACACTGGAACAGGTTTCCCAGAGAAGTTGTGGAATCTCCATCCTTGGAGATATTTAAAATCTGACTGGACACAGCCCTGAGCAACCTCATCTTGTTGACCCTGGCTTGAACAGGGCGGTTGGACTAGACAGTCTCCAGAGGTCCCTTCCCACCTCATCCAGTCTGTGATTTTGTGTTGTAAGAGAGTCACAGCGGTGCAAAGAGATCCTGAAGGGTCCTTCTTCTGGTGCAGGCACTGTGAGGCATGGCCCTGAAGCTGTCTCCCAGTGACCTCCTGGAAGTCTTTGATGCCAGGAGCTTGGCAGCGCTGCCGAGTTGCAGGTATCTCTAGGACCTGTAGCACGGTCCAGGAAGGATGCTGTACTTCAGAGAGGCCTTTAGGCTGGCTGCTAGCAGCCATGGCTCTCCTCCCAGTTGGACTGCAGGTGCTGTGCTGTCTGGAGGGCCAGCACAGCCTCTTATCCTATGTTTCTTTTTTGGTTAATAACTGTATGTATGGGTAATAGCAGCAGCTGCTCTTTGGGAGACTTGGGTTACTCCCTTTAACTAAATTAACATGGTTAAATAACAGCCGAGAACACACCTGAGCAGGGAGGAGCCACACTTTCTCACAAAGGTTGTGGCTGCCAGCTCTGCATAGCTCCCCCACCACTGTCTCAGAGCAGCAGTGTGTTTATTTTCAATCCTAGTGTGTGTTGGTATTTCACTTTTTTCCTGACAGAGATAAATGATTTCTCTAGATTTGAATAATAAGTAAGTAAAATAAATGTGCACGTCGAGTTGGTAATTCTGACTCAAGTTCAGGCACATTGAAAACTCAGTCTTGGAAAGTTCGTGTCAATTCTGACTCATGAGGGTTGTAGTGGCATTTTGTTACCTAGTCTTTGCTTCCTGTTCTTTTGTTCTTCGGGCTTCTAGTTCCTTCTAGACTGATTTAGCACAAATAGGATTGAGAGCCAACCCAGCCGGTGGCTAATGTGCCATGCCCTGAAGATGCAGTTGGAAACCAGAAATGGGCAGAAAGGCCAGCTTGAAGGTCTAAGTTCTGAGGCTTCTTTAGGTAAAAGAGAAGGCTTTCTCTGCAAGATCTCATCAACTCGCTAGACTGGGAGCTGAGTCTTGGAAAAAAAAAAAAAAGTGGGCTTGTATGGGCTCACCATATAATTATGAGACTCGGCAGTATTTCATCATCTGAGAGTATGTCCAGAATATACCGGATTTCAGTCTCCTTTCATTGTAAATTGTTGAAGCAGGTGCTGTGTGTCTTTACTGATCAGTGCAGAATGCAGTGGAGTGGGGACTTCGGCCTTCCTAGGAGCCCCTAGGCACTGAGATCATACTTTGTAATGAATAACAGCATATGGACACGGGGTGATCTCGGACAGGGCCTGATTGCGCTCTCTTGCCTGTATCATGTCTGTAGGGTTTTTATACGAAGTCAGTGAACTGCACTGATTTGTATCAGTGGAGTGTCTGGTGCACTGACTCCATGAATGCTGCTCCTGATTTACACCACTGCAAAAGTGATCGTAGGCTAAGCAGGTGCAAATGTACATATTTGATGTAGACCTCTGTCTTCCCTCAGGGTGCTTTTGGAGTAGCTTGCCAGTATATTTTTGCCTGTAAAGCCTCTAATTCTTCTGTGAAGAGCAAAGCAAATGTTATTTCACAAGGAGAATACAATGCCTCTCTTGATAGAGGCAGCCTGTGTAAATCTGTAGTAATAATACCAATAATAATTATTATTATTATTGGGTAATCTCCTGTTCAGGATTCTGACTGCGCAGGCAGTTCCTCTGCATTTTGACAGCCTTGTGGCCAGTAAGAAAGCGTTAAAAATGATGCAAGCATTTAGCATTTGTGAACTTAACTCTATAAACTTGATGGAGTGAAGAGAATCTTTTTGTTCTGTGCTGAGCTGAAAAATATTCTGGCACTCTGGACACCTGCCATCTTCCCCCTACTGCCTCTTTTATGTCCTGCTGTGAATCTGCAGTATCTTCTGCAGTGGCAGCAGCTGGCAGGACTCCGGTGTCTTTACCCCCCTGACAGCTTTCTGTATTTGTACAGCACCTTGCACTATATGGCCCAAGTTCCTGTGCGGGGCTCTTCAGGGCTCCAGCAGTGAATGTGATAAATAATGACAATAAAATATGTCAACAATGAACAGCATGACCCTGTAAATCATTGACAGCAAGTGTTTCCTCTTTGGAAAATAGTCGCCCTCATGTCTGTATTATTCTTTCATCTCTTTATTGTCTTTTCTGTGCTAACATTGGACAGCAGCCAAACAAATCCATGGGGTAGATATGCTGGAGCAGATCCACAATCTGAGTGGAGGTACTGGGGTGTCAGTAGAGCCACACTGATTTATACTGTTGCACAGTACAGCCCCCTTGTCCCTAGGACACCCTCCTGTAACGCTAAACTGGGTGTATAATTCCTGTAATCACTCAGTAGGCATATTTCTGAGAATGAGATCTGAGCCGAGAACAGAAATCTAATTCAGGATCTCAGGTGATCTTTCTTTCTTCTAACTGGTGGCCTTGGGCTCAGAGTGACTGACTCACACAAGGAAATGAGTGTGACCTGTACGTTGTTACTGCTATGTGTGCACGTAAGGGCAATTGAGTTGGGTGATATCTGATGAAATCACTGATGACTTTTTGGTGACCTCTGATGGAAAGATCACATTTGAGACCAGGAGATTTTTTTTCTGCACAGTGGTCTGTCATAAACAACAGCACCTCATTTCCACATGCTGGCTCTGCAGGAAACAGCAGCAGTCCAGCATTCCCAAACTTGCCTGTATAAAAGTTGGGGTCTGAACCTTTAGTTAGCTTAAATCAATGTAGCTCCCTGGGAATCAAGGGAGCTTTACTTACATCCACCAGCTGGTTCTAAAATGCAAGGGTAGGCACCGAGTACTGTGGGATATCCAGATTTCTATCCCACTCCCTGAACGGGTGTGCTGCTTATGCTAACTTTTGAGCAGCAGAACATCCTTAGTAGTAGAGAATGTACATTTAGGAATCAAACCTTTATTTTCAAGGCTTGAAAATGTTGGTCAGAGAGCAACACACATGTGATCTCCTGTAGGTCACTGGAGCTTACATGTATCTGATTTGTCTGCAATTTACAGTAGTTAGTAGCATATTAAGAGAGAATTGGGTCATGTGCTACCTGGTTCAGCCGCAAATACAACTGCTGATGTTTAGGAAAAATCAGGGAGTGGTAGGAGAGATGAGTTAGGGGAAGACTGAAACCTGTCCCTTCTAGCTGCCCAAGAGGGTGACTGTGTGCAAACTTGAAGGTTATGGATCACACAACATGGAAAATAGGTGTGGGTTAGAAATGTCAGCCTCCTGAGCTGCAGAGTTGACCAGGAGCCAGAGAACCACCCAGACCAGCGTATATAACCTGCAGCCTATGGCCCATAACAGTGTTATCTTCTTCACCAGTGAGCAGTCCTGCCCCCTGTCTTTGATTGTCGTATGGCTGACCTGTCTTTCACTTGGAAACTTTGTAGTGCTGACAGTGTGTGTATATATATATATGTACACATTTGTTTTTTTTTTTTTAGGAGCTGCTCTACCAGTATAATTTCCTGCTGATCTCATTGGAGCCTAATCCCAGCTCTGCTGCTGCTCTGCTGTCAGCCAGGACCCAGGTCTCCATACCACTGTGTGTAGTATGTGATTGTTGAGTTGGGGCTGTTTGGCATACCTCAGAATTAGGCTGCTCTCCGGTCCTTGCTGAAGCTTCTTTCTGCATGCACTAGGATTAGGGAAGAGGTGAGGAAGAGTGCTGACATGCTGATGATGACTAAGAGGTCTTGGACTGAGCCTACAGTTGAGAAAAAGGATTAGGCTCAGTTGGTTTCACTGATGCTGTAGTCATTGGTGTCAGCAGAGGGTTTGTCTAATTCCATTAAGTGTTTTGGGCTGCATCATCATATGTTACAGGCCAATTGCAGTAGCATATGTGGCTTTTAAGAACTGGCCCTCACCTCATGCTGCTGCTGCTCTGCACAGCACTGCTGCCATTACATGTACTTCTACTTGTCTGCACCTCCCTTGCTGCCTAGGACAGATTGGCAGGACTGCATGTGGTTCTCCTTCTTACCTGAACACTGTGTAGAATGAGCAATCACAAAGCTCCAGTGGTGAAATGTGTTTTGAAGAGTCAGTGAATGGCTCTGAAAGGCCTCTTTCACATCCTGCACTAACAAATAAAGCTCCTTGTGCCATCAAAGTAAGATTGATAACTCCTCTGACATTTCATATTCAATATTCTGAATATTGAGAGGTGTGGGTTTCCCTCGAGACACCAGCCTTTCTGCTTCTCTCCCCCTTCATCTCCAGAGAGCCTGCTGGAAGATGGGAGGGGGGAGCTGCGTGAGTGGTATGTGTGGAGAAAAAGAAAAGAAAGACTTGGGGTGGGGAAAAGGAGAAAAATGACACAGAGGAGCTTTTACCTTTTTTTACTTCATCATCAGCGAGTCTCTCATTTCAGAGCCTGGCAAATGGAATTGTGCTGCTTAGCTACGATGAATGATCCTGTTTCCCTGCCCCCCCAGCAGGGTCATTGACATAGGCTTCAAAACTAAAATAAAAATGTTCCTGTTTTTATGGACACTAGAACCTGTGATCTGTTTCAGTTGAGAACTTTTGAGAGGTCGGAGTCAGGAGGAGATAGGGGGAAAGAAAAATAAAGGGAGCTCAAACCAACCTGAAACAGACGTTTTTTTTTTTAATTTGCCATGAGGAGGCAATCCAGGTATTTGTCTATCCAGGTAACCAGGGGTTGCTTAAAGAATGAGAGCTGGAAAAAAATAGTTTCTAATTGCATTTTTCTCCTCCCTACTCCTTCTCACTACCTGATGTTGTGAAAGGAAGAAGTAGTGGCACCTGGAGAAATTGTGAATACCCAGAAATGTAGTGCTGGACACACCTTTGCCAGGTGGGAGTTGTCCTAGCTCAGTTCACTCTGAAGGGGTTAGCCTAGATAAGTTTTCTGCTCCAGCTGTTTAGACGGTGAATGAGAGACCCTAGATGTGGCTTTGTAATACTGTTCTCTGTCCTGTTACGCCTGCAAAGGAAATAGTCTGCATTTCCTGCTGTAGCATGTTCATGTCTCAGCTGACGTCACCCTGTATGACCTGTGTCTCATCAAATCCACCTCAGCCAGAACATGGATGAAAAAGCCTCATGTAGCACTGCTCTGTCGCATCTACTACCTCAGCCGGTCAGATGAGGCGGCCTAAATTCCAGCTAGTCAAGCTGGAACAGGTGGACAGGTGTTTTTGAAGGTTTTAAATTTCCCAAAGGAAATGTGCTGTGTAGCAGTGAAATTTAGTCTGGCTGCATCTGGTTGTGGTACTGTACTGGTCCATGTTGTGCCCCTGGATTCACAGTATATCAGTAAAGGGTCCCTGTGACATTGACGCCTCTGGTGGGCTTGTCTCTAAGACGCTGCCCGTCCTCCAGTATCCCCCTGGAAGTCCCACACAGGTGCGTGTGCTGGCGGTCCAGAGGGCAAGCCCCTGAGCAGGGAAGCAGGCAGCCATGGCAGTGACACCCTGGGGCAAATGGCGCTCTGTTGGCAGCGCGGCTTCCTTGGCGAGAGTTTCCAGTGCCACAGCTCAAAAGCTGCGCGGTGCAGAATGTCTTCCGTACACCTGAGAGTGGTTTTGTAGATGGGGCACAGCTGGCTTTGCTGTGGGTTGGGGTGGCCTATTCCCCCCTTAGCATAAAAGAAATACGTTTTCCTGGGAAGGGGGTGGGTTGCAGCATCTTGTGCAGGAAAAACCTCTCTCTGCAGGCTATGGCCCGGGGCAGACATTCTTTGCTCACTCACAGTAATTCACCATCTCTCAGGGGACCCATTGAGCTTATTTAACAAAGGTCAGCTAAATTTTCTAGTATCCTGCTGTGAAAGCAGGATTAGTAGAAATCTTATTTATCCTTGGTGTCCAGCTACTTGACTGTTCACTTCAAACTGCCATGCTGGCATAAGTCCGAAATTGGTGTGGTTGTGGTGGACAGAGTCTCAAAGCACCCACTGCACGACGACTTGCAAGAGGGTGCAGCTGTACAGAGAGGGCTTGATTTGCTTCCTCACTTTCCCTGCTCTGATTTTCCATGGCTGAGATGCCCTAGGTTTTGTCACTCATATTTTTCATCAGTCTGTATGATTATAGGCAATATGGGCCAATTCTGTGCTGAAAGAGGACTTGTTTTCAGAGGCACTAGAATCAATTGTGCCTCACTGTGTGTGGTTTCTGCTTGAGGGATGTTCCATGAATTGAGTTTGTCTGTTGTGAGTATTTTCATTGCTGCTCTTCATGGCCTGGTGGCCCCGTCTCAGCTGGGGGTCTGTGGTGCTAGGTGCTGTGCAAAGCATGATAGGAGGCAACAGCTGCTCTGAAGACTCTGCAGTCTAAATGGGTGAAGCTGCCAGGTTTGCCCAGAGGATATTCTGGTTTTCTCAAGCGAGGGTCTGTTACAGCCTCCTGCTTACTCTGATGAGATATCTAATTTACCTGTCCCTTTCTCTTTCTTTAATTGTGATGTTGAATCTCTGTATCCCACTTCTGGAATCTTCCCAGTCCCACCAATGAAGAGCATGTGTTTCTAGCCTGTGGTGTGCAAGAGCCACCCCTTATCCCTCCTGTCCCAGATTTTGCCGTATAAACAGCCTGTTAGCAGTTGCTGGAGCACTCAGCCGGTCTGCAGCCTTACTGGCAGCAGGAGCATTTCCACACACCACCTGGCTCATCAGTGGGGTTATGGTAACTGCTCTATGGCTAGCTGGGGATAAGTAACCACCAAAAGCCTGGGGAGCTTTTGCAGCTTCCCCAGGACATGGTCAGGGAGCTTGCAGCAGACCTGAACCCCCGATCTTCCGAGAACAGCAGCAGCGTCTCAAGCACAAGGTCACCCTTCCCTTCACAGCAATGGGTGCAACTTCTGACTACAGATGGCTAAACAGTTTGTGGAGCAGACACAGAAAGCAGAGGGGCTGAGTGGGTCAAGGCAAAGCAAGGGGAGGTGACAGTGAGGACTGAGATGAAAGCTTCCCAGCCCTTTGCAGTCGAGGCTGGAGCAGTTCCATCCTTCCCAGGCTTCTACCTGCAGCCCCTGAGTGAATGTAGCTGAAGCTGTCAGTCCTGCTGATATGAATTAAAAGCAACATGGCAAATAGTGTTTTCTAGCTGCTGTAATTATCTCTTGAGAAGGAAACAAGCAGCTGCCCTTGGCACAGCTCTGATCAGCTGTCTCAGACAGGAAGGGCAATTGCAACTTCACCTGTTGGGCTTCCTTTTGTTGATGTGCCATGATACTCAAAGCCAACGAAACTTGAAACAACCATGAAAACTTGATCCTGGCACAGCAAAGGGCTGGATGGGACACGAAGCCTCCTGCCTTCAGGGAGAATCTGAGCACTGGTCACTTCCAAGGATAGATTTCAGGCTTCTCTTCAACCCTGGGACCAATTCCTGCTGTAAACACACTGATGATGTTTCTACGACAGAGGAAGGAGTGAAGCTTTTCTTCTGAATTTCCATCTGTGTCAAGAGTTAAAAATAAATCAATCTGTGTGCCTTTGTTTCATGGTTCCCAGTCTCATCTAGGCCATGAAATACCATGTAGGCTCTGAGCCAGAGTGCTTTGCCTTTTGAAGGAAAAGGCTTCATGGTGGATATCACCCTTGTGTCATGTCCTGCTGGTATCTCACATATGTGGTGCCTGGGCTAAATGTAAAAACCTGACTTGCTGTGATTCAGTAGCCAAGTATGTTCTGTGCATTTTTGCTGTTGTTAACCCTTCTATTTCTCCTCCAGTGCTCTCCCATCCTCCCTCTGTACATGTGACTTTTGTCAAGTAAGGTCCTATTTTCAAGCACGGACCCTTCCTAGGGTGTGTGTTATCTGAAGGTGCAGGTTGTATGACAATGTGATAGTCTGGTTTTATTGTGATGAAAGTTAGGCCCTGTGTAATCGATGTTGTTTCTTGGCCATTGGCTCATGAGAGCCATGACTTCTCCTTCCTACCATCTTGCGTACCTCCTTCAAAAGACCACCTGTTCTGAAAAACATTTCCCTCAGTGGGAGAGGGAGATGAAGAAAATGCAGCTCTGAAGATGCACAGATTGCACTACCCATAGTTCTCACTGATCTAATTTTTGGCTAGGGTGGACATAGACTGAAGTATGGGTTGTATGAAAAGGTAGGCATCACACTGTGCAGTCGCATCTCCCTAGGCACTTGGTGAGGATGACTTTTGCTTTGGGAAGGACATCAGAACTCAGGGATGGGAAGGAACTGCCTGGGTTTTGGAGTCCAGTCTCCTACAGTGGCGGTGTCAGTCTGTGGGTCAGAAGGGGCTGCAGAAGTCTCAGTCTGTATGTTCTGACTGCTCCCAGACCCTTCCCCAGTCCTCTGTGGAGCCTGCTGTCCATCAGGCTTGAAGCCACAGTGATGAGAGCAGGAAAGGTCAAAGATTGGGCCAGGCATCTAGTGGGTAAAAACACCCTGGTGGTCCCAGGCCACACCTCGCTCTGCAGAATAAAGTGAAAACTTCACTCCTCCCAGCAAAGCTGACCTGAAAAATATAAATAGCATGTGGGTATAAATCATCACCAGGCCCATCCACTCATCTTCCTACTTGTTCCAAGCCTCCCTGCCAGTGTGGGCAACCCCAGGCCTGGACAGGCAACCAGCACGCGGCAAGAGCAGTGGGGGCTTTAAAGTAAGAGATGTTCGTCTACCCTTCTGTGTGCAGACAGTCTTTCCTCTATGATGAATTAGTCTGTTTCATGGCTCGGGCTGGGATACCTTCTGCAGCCTGTGGACTGTCTTCATCTGTCCAGCAGCAGACAAAGAAAAGGAAATGCTTGCAGAACACTAGGAAAGAGGGGAAGCCAAAGGAAAAATAAAAGGGAGAATAGGAGGCAGGAGGAATTATTTTCTTTTTTCCCCCCTTTCCCTTTTTTATTCTTCCTGTGCTCTGCCTGTTCCTGTCAAAGCTGCTGGAAATTGTTACCGACAGATCGAGTGTCTTCCAGTTTCTGTGTCAGGGAGTTTTGCCGATTCTATGAACCATGCAAAAGAGGGGTCAGGCAAGAGAAGGAGAGAGCAAGAGAATGACCAATTCAGCAGAGCTCTGGCTTTATCACTGATCTGGTCAGGTTCACTGGGTTTTAACTCCATGAGCCAGTCAGGCTTAGAAACTCACACCTTTGTTACCACCTTTCAGGAGGAGGGAGCGGGGCGGTGTGAATTCTCTGGGGTCATCAAGAGAGGCAGGCCAGGGATCATCTCCTGTAGCAGAGACTGCCTTGCCCTTGCCCTCCACAGCATGCCAGACACTTGGATGCTCTCTGTCAAGATTGATCACTATTTATTACTGCACAGATCAGAGTGGGGACAAAGGCATGTTGGAGGAGGTTTTGGGTCCTGCTTGGCCCCACCATCATGGCTTAGGGCAGGGAGGACCACGAAGGAATCAAAACTTGCTAGCACCAAGTACCGTTGCTGTTTGGGTCCAGGTCAGAACAGAGGTCTGAGATCATGGGACTACCTTTGGTTCTGCCATGTGTTCCCTCTGTGGGAATACAGGCTGTATCCGTGCAGGTCTAAAAGCACAGACCACCTCTTGACTGTTCCTGGAAATGCCTTGTGTGCAGCCTGTGTACAGCTTGTCTCAGTCTACTTGGCCATGAGCTCCTGTGCCTGGTGCTCTTGGACACTCAAGGTCCCTATGCTCAAAAGGATGTGATGCAGGCTGTGCGCAGCCAAGGAGGGGCCCTGGGGTCTTGTACCTGACAGTATGACCATATCCAAGGAATTTGATGCTCACTGTTGCTCTACCTGCATGTGAAAGTTATACTGGACCTGGCAGTACTGTCAGTCATGCTAAAGGTGGCAACTGAAAAGTGAACTACAGTCACTGTGAGGATCAGGCTAAACAGACATCCCAGACTGGTGTAAGAGACTGGGAAAATATCTTTGGAGACTTTGCTGAATTCTTTTCTGTGACCAAAAATCAGGAACAGGAAGTCTTATAGCAGTGAGATGCTTGGACAATTTTTTCTCCGTCTAGAAGCTGGAACCTGATAGCTGCGAGAAATGGAGTATCTTGTGGGGAGCATGTTACTGCAACTGACAGTCACTTTGCTGGAAGCTTAGGCCTGACTGAGCTTGAGTGGAGGCTTGGGGGATCTTTACTTAGTTGGAACAAAGTCTCTGCAGGTCCAGATTAAAGCGGGGTATCTTGCTTCTACTCACTGCCAAAGCTTTGCTCTGACATGTTACTGGTGACATCACTGCTGAATGTGCAGGCCCTGAAAAAAGATATCTCTCTGCCTTCAGAAGTAGGTTCCTGTATCATCACGGCTACCTGCAGAGTGGAGGTATAGAAGCTGAAGTAGCATTGCTCAGTGGAAGAGAGGAGCTGTAAACCACTGGGACTTTGGGATCATGTTCCTTTCTTGGTTGACAGGTACTGCTAGGCTGTTTGAGTGCCTCTATTTCCCTCTCCAGAAGAGGTCTGCTGTGACCTTTCTGCTCCAGAGAGGCTACAAGAGCTGTTCTCCTGCTGCAGCCAGTAGGGCTACCAACTCAGGAAGGATGTCCACAAGGGGCTCCCCAAAGCGCACACCAAAGACCAACCACTTGAGATCCCCCCAGCGCTGCAGTGCTCTGCGTAACTATTTAGCTGTCCGAGCAAGAAGGCAGAACAAGGAGCCAGCACCAGCTCTGGGGACAGCAAGATTAGAGAACGACGTGCACATTTTGGTGGTGGCTTTGGCAAGGACAGTGCTGAATGCAGATATTCCAGAGGACGTGTACAAATAGCAGGGGGGCTGGTGCTCCTCTGCAGGCTGATGGGAACCAGCTTTCCTGATGATCACTGGCCTGTGCTATTCCATCACCCTGCAGAGAGAGCAAGATGCTGGCTGGCTGGGTGTAAGTCAGTCAAAAAAAAAATTGTGTTACTTCAGCAAAAGGTTCCTGGAGTTTGGAAAGGGAGGAAGATTGAAGGGAATGTCAGCTGACCCTGCTTTCACCACCAGCAGAAGTCACAGAGGGATGTCAGGCAGCTTTCTGTGTGTGTGCTGGAGCTGTATGGGGGCTGCTGCTTCTTCCTGTGGTGGTCGAGAGGCCTGGGCACATGGTAGGTTTTGTGCAAACACAGGACACAAAGCTTTCCATTACCTAAAGAACTAACAGTTTAAGGTGAGACAGGGTTGCTAATACAGATATCATTCAATGAGTAGGAGAAATGTGAGTTTATGCGTTCTGGGCTCTAAATAGTTGGTTGCTAGAGCTGAGCAATTAGAGATTACCTTCTGCAGAGAAGGACATCTCTGAGGTCTCTCAGCTCCCTCCATCAGGGCAGCTTAGCTGTGAAGGATATGGGAATCAAGGGGGTGATGGTGGTGGCGCTTGAGCTCCTAAAAGGTTCAGGTGGATCTGATCTGAAGCACAGAGGGGTTCAGTGGTAATTTGATAGCTGGAGTTTCCGCTTTCCCAGAGTAATTTTCTTTTCCGGCTTCTGACGTGGTGGCAACGTGGCAGGAATATGCTGAGTGCTGGTAGGTAGGAAATGTTCTTGCTGGGGCCGGTTATAGCCCCAGCGCAGGGTGGGGTTTTGCTGCTGTAGGTGCTGTACAGGTGAACAGCAGCCTGGACCATGCACTGTAGAGTTCTCAGAGGCAGAAAAGTGGGAAAAGAGAGAGAGATAGCAGAGTGGGTGTGATTGGGTCCAGGTCAGCAACAGAGTTTGGAAATGGTCTCAGACCTCCTGACTCTGAAGCTTCTCATCTTTCTTCAGGTTCACCTCCATTGGTGATTAGTCAATCTCAGCTGTGGCTGGGTGAGGGTGTCCTGGACCAGGATCCCCACTGGAGAACCGTAGCTCTACGCTCTTAGGCTGTGTCATCTGAACAGAAGTTAACTGCATTATGTGAGAGGGAGGTGGCCTAAAATGTCAGCAGGAAGCAAAATAATGATAGGCTGTCTGCCAGTAGGAACCTTTTTTCTCCACTCCTGTTTTTTTTTTTTTTGCCTTCACACTTCTTAAAGCACCCCAGTTGGTGACAGACTAGTGTTTCTTGCTAAAGGAAAGATTCTGTGGGGTTTTTGGGAGAGGTCTTTGTCTTGTCTCTGGCGTTGCCTGGGCTGGCCATTGACAGTAGGAGAAAAGAGGCAGGTTCAGTACTTGGAATGGAAAGAGCAAATGTTTGAGGTGGGTTGTTAGATCCTCTGTGGATTTGTGACACAGGCTGAGAGCAATTTCAGGCAGTTTATTCCCCTTCCTGCATGGGTGTCACCCTTGCTGTGGACTGTTTTCTGATGGCTTCTGTGATACATTGCTGATTCCCAGCTGTGCTGCAGAGTTTCAGAGGTGTCTGGTGTCCTGGGTACTGAATATGTAGAAACTGAGTAGACAACTCTTGAATTTGACTGGTTGTGGGCAGCACCAAGGGTAATTCAATGAGTAAAGGGTCCTTTGATTTTGCTTCTTGTTTCAGAACAACTTGGGTTGTATTTTCCAGCTTTTTCTTCACCATGAGAAAAGCACAGAGCAAAAGTTGAGATTATCACCTACTCATTTGTCTCCGATACTCTTCACGCTGACTATTGTATGTGAGATCTGGTAACTCTGCAGGGAAGAAGAGACCATGTCAACAAACATCCAAAACCAGGCAAACCTTAAGACCGATGAGATTCTGTGCAAAGCACATAGATGCCCGTTCAATTCCATTATGATTGGCTTTGTATTTCATGTGCTTTCTTCTCCTGTGGTGATGTTTTAACTGTTTTCATGGTGTTGCCCAAAAATTTCAACTGGGCTTGACTTCAGAAATGCAGGCTTTGGGTTTCAGAAGGTATTGGTGAGCAATACAGGGAGGAAGGAGACAAGCAGCCTTTGATGGGAGTCACCCAAGCATGGGTACTGAAGGTGGCTCTCAAGGATGGTGTCTTCTGAGTGTGGGATCATGAAGAACAGCGACATTGTCCGTGGACAAGGTGCATCTGGATGGCCTGGAGCACCCACTGGCAAAACCAGCCCTAGTAGGTCTGGAAGGAGTGTGTACACAGCAGTCATGGAGAGGGAGAGACCTATGGTGTGGTACTTATAAGCTAGGGGAACTTTTATTATATGGGTATTACAATCAGCAAAGGGGGTGTTTGTGCTGAAAGTGTGTGTGCGGGGAGGGGGGAGTCAGGGAGGGGAAAGAGCTGGCGGTGATGGGAAGGAAGGGAGGGTGCCCTGACCTCTCCTCATAGCCCTGACTGTGTCCCCATCTGAAGGTCTGGCATATCCACTCTCACTACTTAATGATAGTGACATTACCCATCCGCCCAGCATCGCGGGGCTTTTGTCTTCATTCAGGCAGAAATGAAGTTCTCCTGGGCGCACTTATCAATCACTGCAAAGCTCCAGCTGTTCCGGAGCCTTTGGATCGACTTCAACAGCCGTGCTTACAAATTGTCTCTGAATAGCACCGAGCTGAGACCCCCTTTTTTGTCATTGTCTTCCGACAAATGTTTTTTTTCGGCAGCCTTTCGCAGACGTTGCCGGCTGCCTTCTGCCGCGGTGATTGAAAACAGGCCTGTTTTGCATTCTCCTGCCGGAGTCCTGGGTTCAGGGAGCTGTCCCTGAGTGCCACTCCAGCGAGTGCCGTGCCAAAGACAATTACATGCATAGTTTTGCTGATTGCATTAAAATCATTAGAATGAAAGATTCTGAAATCGTACATTAAGGGGGGAAATTAGAAAAAGCTTCAGAGACAGACAGCAGCGTCCCCAAAGTGAGGGCAATACAATTAGCTCAAATTGTGTTACATACACACAGACTAGGAGTAGCTCCTGTAACAAATGACCTTATTATTGCTGCTCCCTCTCTCCCTCCGTTCCTTTTTCTCTCCTTCACTCCCTTGTCATTCCCTCTTCCTTTTTCTCTCCTCTGAAACTTCTTCTTTGGCCAGGACCACCATTCTCCTTATTCTTCCCTTCGCCTTGCTTTTCTCCCCTTCTTTTGTCTTGAGGAGTGTCTGGAAAGGTTGGTCATGGGATCCCTGGAGTGTAGTATTTTGCTTTCAGAGCCACTTTGCAGCCCATTTAAGAGGAAGTGAGTAAGTGCAACCCCAGAAGTTAATTTTCAGCTGAGCAAGAAACTTTGCTCTCCTGGAGAACAAGGAAGTCTCTGACTCCAAAAGCTTTGTACATGCACCAGCCATCAAGAAGATCAAAGCATTCAGCTGTCTAGCTATACTCCATATCCAGTGCCAGGAAAGAGACTAGTAACTGTGCCTGAGGTGGGAAATGTTCCTGCATACTGCAAGCACCAGCACAGCGGGAGGTGCAGAAAGGTTAATTCTTGAGAGGATGATGAAGCTTCTCCAGTGGGAATTCTGGGTTGCTGAAAAAAATCACATTATGGGCCAGCCCTTTTGTCATCCTGTAACCATGCTAACAGAGAGCGGTTCGCCACCTATGAGTGCCTTACAGTTCACAGCCATAGCATTTAAAGACACCTGAAGGTAAGAGGAGGATTGGACTCTCAGGGGTTTGGTTGAATGGTGATCAGTCTGTGAGGAAAAGGGGAAGGAACAGGATTCCTGAAAATACTGCAAAAAGAGTGAACTGGGAGGAAGAGGACTTTCTGGGAAATAGCAAAACTCAGGTTGTAGCTTAGGGAAAACTCCATGGTCTTGAGGTCAGGGAGATACCTGACAAAAGCTCAAGGAACCAAAGAGACTGCCTTGTGGAAGAAGAGTGTGAACTTTATGTGGATGATGGAGACTGGACATGCCACATTTGTCATCCTGTCTAGACAATGCTAAGAAGCAGATGAAAGACTGTGGTCCTCCTTTGTGTGAAGATGGACTTCAAAGCACGTCATATGAATTGACCAAGGTCATCCAGGGAACCTGTGTCAGTCAGGGACTGAAACACATCTTCCTCAGCTGGTAGTCAATATCTTAACTGGAAAACCAGTTATGTGTCACTCTGCACTGTGACACTGTACAGCTTCCCTGCTGGGACGTGGGATAGTTATGGTATGGGCTGGGGTAGCTTTCGTTTCCAGCTTGCAGCAACCTGTGTCAGCTACGCCGGTGCATCAGCTTGCTTTGCTCCTGGTACTTCCAGTCACACGATGCCTGTGTCCTGCCGTAACTCTATTCACTGTAGACCTTGTATTTGTGTCCACTTGCTGCTTCCCCAAGAGCGTGGACATACCATGCAGGCTCTATTGAAACACACATCGAGGCACTGAGCACAACGGCATACACGTGGCAGTGGGGCAGCACCACTGGTCCAGGCTCTGCCTTGGGGTCTTTGCTTCGCTGTTTTCACTGCTGAGTGGCATCCTGGGCTGTACTCAGCTGGCCTAAATTCTGCCCACATTTATATGCCAGGCTCCTATCAACTGACTCTGGGTCTTCAGAGGAGCCGATGTCAGTAGGCACCTCTGCGCTAAGGGGTCTGAATACCTCTATGCAGCGTCCTGGTTATTTAGCGTTAGTGGGGTGGGTTTTCCTGCCCTCCCTGTGTATGCCTGACTTTAGGCTCCAGTTCTGCTCTCTGAGATGCAGGGTATTGTCTTCCCTCTCTGTTTACACTCTAGCCCAGGGTCTTGTTTCTGCTGGGGCAGACTTAGGGGTAAACTGTAAGAAAGGGGCAAGCAGCTCTGATACATCATTGATGTACTTAGGTGCTTGCATCAATTTGTGTCTCAGGAATACCTGAACCCAAGGTGGTATTTTTGTGTTAGTAGTGTATTAATAATAATCATTCAAAGCACTGTACATTGACAAGGCACTGTACAAACTTCACATAAGAAGATACGCTCACTTCTCTTAAGAGATTTCAGTCTCAGATTAGATGTGACAAAGAGGGAAATAGGATGTCTACTCATGTAAAGGATTATGGGGAGGAGGAAGCAGAGTAGGTTGGTGATAATGGTAGGTGAGATGATGGGGCAGGGACCACAGTAAGTATAAAAAAACAGTAAGAAGGGGAAAATGAAGGTAAGAGTGGGGAAAGAGGATATATCAGCAGAGTGAAGTTGGTGGAAGATTAAATTGCCTTTCTAATGTGAATCAAAAGTGTGGACTGTGTAAGACAAGTAGAGGAATCCAGGAAGTGAGAAGGTGGTGGGGATGAAAAAGGGAATGTATTTGTTATGGTAGGGCAGCACAGACTGGAGACAAATGTGACAGAGGTGGAGAAACCAGGCAGGAAAGGAAATCAAGCTAAGACGACCTGTTACAGACAGAGGAAAGAGTGCCGTGTTTAATGGCTTTAAGAAAGAGAGGAGTATATATTTTACATAAGGGGAGTTGGATGTTGGAAAGACAAGCAGAGATACAGGGTTGAGCAGTATGAGTAAAGTGATGGAAGGGAGACAGATGAAGGTGAGGAGGGGAAAAGTGTCTGGCTTGCTCAGAAGTCCAAAAGGGATCTGGAGACACTTAGTAGAGGAACTGAGTGACCTGTGGAGCCCAAAGATTACCTTAAAAACATCTGTAGAGAAGTGGGATGCTAGGAAAGTGCAAATCTTCAAGGCTATATCAGCAGCCAAGACTCTTCCCAGTAGGAAAAGATCTGACCAGAGGCAGCTGTCCCTTATGGGGTTTTCTGCTGCTTTTGTTTCACCTTAACTCACAGGAGGAACAATCAAGAGTCAGTGGAATTTGTCTCCGTTGCCACTACTCTCTTTGAAGCACCTTCCTTCTTACCTTCTCCTGTGGCCAGTTCGCCACTTTCTTCTTAGTGGCTGTTAGGCTGTAAGGGGTTTGTGAAATTTTGGTATTGCAAATGTCAACAGACCCCTTTGCCTATTGGAGGTAAAGACTAACCTTGGCTCTTTCAGAGAATGGTGGGAGACATTCATTCACACCAGCCTCTCCCTGCAGGTTGGAGAGTCATGTGTGAACAGTCTACTTGTAGATGCCATGCCTAAAAATGGGTAGGTTGTGGGATTCAACCTCCAAGATGAAGCAGCAGAAAGATCAGATTGCATGGATGTAAGGTTGTATTTGGAACTCAGATATTAACTTCCAGGCCACTGTAATATTCAGCAAATGGTACATAGCAGAACTTAAAGCAGTGACATTAGAAGATGCTGTTTTAATCTTCTCCACTGTCTGGCCTATGTCTTCTTTGTACCCTTATCACAATGTGCTCTCCAAATTCAGAGATCCTATCTTGCTCTCATCCAGTGCAGACAGATCTCATAGACTTTTCTGAGATTATACACACCTTTCTGTGAGATACCTTCTTTCCATTAACATGAGAGAAGAGCTGAAAAGATCAGTGTCCCAGGGCAAAGTTAGCCTGTCGGAACACCTGTCTACTCTGCCAGAGATCCCACTGCCAGTTTTGGTATGGCTTATGAAGATGGCAGATTTGTTTGCTTAGAACTGAGGGGAAGGTGTGGAAGGGCACAGACTAGAGTGTGTTGGGGCCAACAAGGGCCTGACTTGATCAACTTCAACAGGCTTTGGATCAGACCTTTAATGACTCTTTGCATGTGGGCTGATATGAGTAGGCTGAGAAGGGATGTGGTCTATGGCAGGATCACTGCAGAGAAAGGATGGTGCTTTACTGGGGGTGGAAAATGGAATTGTCACCGTGGAATGAATGAATTGTACAGTTTCTCTTTTGTAACCCAGGGAATAATTAAGATAGATGGGTAGATGAATTAGCTGTCCTGCAAGGTCAAAAGTGGATTGCCTTATTACTCTATTATTTCACTGTTGTGGAACTATCACCACTAACGCCTTTTTCATGATATTTTGTACATCGCACCAAAAAAAAAAAAAAGGAAGAAAAGAAAAAAGGGGGGGAGATACAAATTGATCGTTTGCTGGTGAAATCAGTCTTCGTCATCGCCAGCAGTGCTTGGATTAATGGGATTGAAGGCTGCTGGAGGTTCAGCCAGAGAGACGGGCGGAAAAACAAGAGAAATTGGTTTGCACCCCTGGGAATGGAATTGATGTGACTTGCACAGAGCTGCTGCAGCAGTGGTGGCTGCTATGCTGTGATGCTGTTTTTTAAAAAAAAAAAAAACGGGAGATGGGAGAACAAAATAAATCCCTAGCTGGAATACTGGGTCATTACAAACATGGATGGTAATCTGCTAGGGTGTTTGGGAGGTCCAAAAGAGTACATTTGCTCTGAGCCTTTAGGGAACAATAGAGCACAGTCTTTCTGAAACACAGCTGCTTTCTGGTAGTCTTCTGCTATTCCTGTGGGACTTTAAAGATGAGATTTGGGACAAGCACTAGAAGCTGGACATTACTCCCATTACTGGCAAATACTCTCCAATATACATAGTTGGCCATGGAGATCTTCCAAATGGGTAAAGACCGTCATGTGGATGTAATGGCAGTAGAGGAGAGTAGACCAATGGTAGACATGGTTGTAGAATGAGAGAAGCAGGGGCATATCAATTTAGGTCATTGTGTCTTTGACCTGACAGTCACAGAAAGAAATATGGGGGAGAGGAAAACCTGTAGTTAGTCTTCCTATCTGCAGTGCCAAGGGGTGGCTCAGAAATGCTTTCTTGCGTCTGAGTTTCTTGCTTGGATTCTAGTAAATAAGGGTTTGGAGAGGTCTGAACTTCTGAAGGGAAGACACCTCATTTTGCTCAAGAGAAGTCCCACTTATGCTTGGCATTGTGGTTATAGCTGACCATATGTTCCCCAAGCACCTTGAGCGGCAGCAGAGGGAATCCGTGTCTGTGTGCAGTCTGTGTCAAGGGTCTTCCCTGTCTACATGCATTCTCTTCTGTGTTCACCCAGTGTTAGCAGGTGATGGTGCAGGGTAGATGCAGCACAAAACTCTGAAGTGCTGAAGTTAATGCTATGCTTGACTACTCTTAAGCAGCGGGATGCATAGTGTTTATCTGAGAGCTTAAAAGAAAAGCTATTAAGAATGGCTTTCCAAATGCGGGGCTGCATCTGAGGAAGATGAAGTCAACACAAGAGTTCTTTGCTTGAACTGGAGAGCTGGCAGATTGCTTCCTTGGTCAGAAATATTTGCCTTTTATCCTGCTCCCCTTTGGTCAACATTGATGCCAGCTATGAGGAAAATCAGCTGTGAGATTGAAAGAGTGAAACCCAGATTATTTCTGAAACCTTTTGCATGTGGTTGAAGACTCAAGATACCACGCTGCACAGCTGTGTCCTGTCCATGGGGAGTCAAACTGAGACTGGAGGTGGCTTTCCAACTCATGACTGGCTCTGGGAGCATTTCCCATAAATGAGACTATCCACAATGCAATAGTGTGCAGGGCAAATTTCCTCTTCGCTTTACCTCCCCTCCTTTCCTGGGCTACACTCTTGATTATGAGAGATGATGGTGTAAAGTTAGCTATGAAATCTAGGCCATTTATATAAGTCTTCTGCACTTGGAGAGCCCACCCCTATTAATGGTTAAATTATCTTTTTCCAGTCTTATAAATTCAGAATAGCATAAAAGTAGAATGAAGACGGCGAAGGTGTAATATAGCTGTGAGGTGTCCGTGTTCATCTCAAAGACACGTTAATTCTGAAGTCTAAAGAAGGCAATTTTTATCTCAGACAACTAGTGGGTGCCGTTTGCACAGGGCTTTGGTGGAAAGCCTGACCTCCCCACCCAAGATGTCTGTGGGACAACACAAGCTCTCTCATTCCTCTATGCAACACCATTAGCCAGAGCATCAGTGAGAAGGGGGCAAAAAACCAACAAAGGAAGCATTTAAAAGAAAATTCAGAAAGTGGGGTGTGCATCCCCAAAATTATCTCAGCATCTTTTACTCTGCTTTCTTCCATGCTCAACACACAGATAAAAAAGACTGGGGGGCACCTGGGAAACTCCTTTTCCAGCACTGTGAACAGTACAGAAGCAAGACCTTGATGCAAAACATTACGGTGTTTGCATCAGGCAACTGGCTCTGAAGATAGTCAGGGTGAACTGAGCCTATTTTCTAGCGGGAAGAACAGCTGCCGCACAGGGCCACTGACGTTTTCTGCTCTCAGATCTGCACTGTGGATCTTGCCTTCTGCTTTCCTGATGAGAGGTCCTTGCATGTCTGAGGGGGCAGGTCCATCGCTCAGAGCCGTGCTCCGTGCAGGCCTGAGGGAAGCATGCTTTCTGAACTGCGAGTTGCTATGCTGGGTAAGGAAATACTTTAACCCTTGTGTGCTTTAGACGAACCTCGTATTGTTGCCAATATGATTTGTGTATTGGATTTTCCAGAGCATCTATTACTCTTGGTTTTGACCCAAACTTCCTTTTCTTTCCCTGCAATGCACAAGGTCAAGGCAAAGTGCTAAAGGACTGTCGAGCTACACTTGCAGCTTGTAGTTGTAACTGTAGCTTATAGCTAACTGAAAAGTGCAACCTGTGAGGAAGGTCTGCTGCACAATGTGAGGCTGGACCCTGGCTTGGGGAGCTTGGTCCTTGTGATCACAAATAAGGAGGCATGTAAATGTGATGGATGGCTACCTGACCACGGGCTGTGTTATGGTCCATGGTGTTATGGACCGATATCTGCCAGGAATGAGCAACTGGCAGGAAAGCCTCTGCTCTGGCACTGCAGGTCCATGGGACTCTGATGTGACCAGGGCAAGCTACTACCATGAGCTTCTACTTACTGGCAAAGTGATGGGGTGTATCCTTGAGGACTACCCTTTATTCCAGCTATTTGCAGGGTGGGTTGGCCGCTTTTGGAGAATTCCCCACTATTCTGGAGAATTCCCTGATGTTCTGGAGAATTCCCCACTATTGATGTCCCTATCTCTGCTCGTTTTTTGTTGATGAAATAAGACAGCTGGTTTGTCTCCCAAATGAGGATATGGCATGTGTCGGCATCACATGGGTCTCTGTGTGCCTTTCAGTTGCAATTGCGAACACCAGAGAAAGGGTTTTGAGACAGCTATGTGAGTGCTTCACACGCAGTTTCACATGTGTAGCAAAATAAAGGAAAAATTCCCATTGATGGTTTTGTAGCTCTGATGTATAATGCCTTCTTTTGCCTCTCACCACTGACTCTGTGACTGTCATCATCCCAGGTGAGTTGTGTTTTGGCTGAAAACCATGTTTTTGACCAAAATTAGTGATACAGGAAAACTTTAAATGTTTTCTTCTAACATGTAGAAGCAAAATAAGCTTTCATTTTTCCTGTTATATTGGTTATTTTGAGCTTTACTTTAAGAGCAACTTTAAAGAATTATAGAAAGAAAATCTAATACCAAATTACAAGGACTAGCTTGGAGTAAAACTGTAAATTTTGGTTTCTCTGAAACACTTTCTTTTTTCATTTTGCCAAGGCAAAACTTAGACTGATCCTTTTTCCCCTCTTTTTCCCCTTTTCTAGCATACTAGTTTTTTGGCAAGTGTGTGGCTTTACAGCTGAAACTTATGAGGGGAGACAGCAGGTAGCATCAAGGAGTAGATCTGAGTGAATCTAATGAGGTGTTTCTTTACCTTCCTGGCCTCATAGCTGATAGAAGTTCAGTGTTGGGAACCCATAGCTTTTGAAACCATACCTATGAGGAATAAAGTTTTTCTTTGAAGCTGAGGCTTTCATTGTTTCATCTGAACGTAATCAAGTATGCTTCACCTCTGGTGAAAATCAGTGCATTTACACCATGGTCGATTTTTCTTCTTTAAAACAAGCCCTAAGTTTTCATCCTTTCATGTGCCCTCCCTCCTACAGCATTCGCACACCTTACTGCATGTCTGAATTTGACCCATCGGTGATGGTAGCTATTGTTGTTATTATTATTATGGTCCTGCTAAATCAATGGATATTCATTAAGTTAAAGCAGCATGGGTGGAATAAAGTGAACAGAAAGGGTACTGAAAATACAGTTCTGAACTCACAGCTGCGCCTTTGAAAGCTGAAGTAGGCACTTTGTCTGCTAGGTTACAGTCTCTGGTTATCATCTATGGGAAATTAAAGGTATTATTTTTACCACCGGAGGGCTCCCATATTTTTCCATTAATGCAACAGAAACATATTGAAAATGACTAATACTCCGGTGATAAAAACCATGAAGTTCAGACAAAGTATGTTCCCTACTTTGCAGCAAGATTTGTATGCACAGGACCTTTGAGAGAAATGAGAGTAAGCTGTATTGCTGGTTTGACAAAAGGGCAGGGCAGATCATGTGACGAACAGACTCTTATTTGGTGGTGACAGCAACCAAGCAGTACTAAAAATGTGGAGTTTTGTCACTGGATGGAAAGCTCCAGATCCTTAGCTGGGGGTGGAGCGAATGGCAGCTCAACAGAGCTTTGTGAGGATAACGTGAAGATACCAACTTACACGAGGTGAGGATGTGGCCCAGGGATGGCAATTGGTCCTGCACAGAAGCACAGTTTAACCTGCCTAAGTCCTGTTTGTAGTGAAGCGTATAGGTTGTGTTTGGATGAACGTGTGTGTATTTCACCCTTCAAAAAGAGGCGGTGGGTTTAATGACTCTCGGTTTATATCATTCCTCTTTATCCCACTGGCAGCTCACTATAGACATTCCTCATGCTCCAGTGGAAGAACCTGGATGGACTCTGTGCATGTTTTGAAATAAGTATTTTGCTGACTTGGTTACACAGTCCTGGGAAATAGCCATGTAGATTTGTGTATGTTGTACCAGCTACCTACAATAAATAAATTAGGTCAATGTAACAGGAGCATGCAGGGCCAGGGGCAGCATCAGTGAATACCAGTGGATCCCATTAAATTCCACCAGCAAAGATTTTGGCCCTATGAGAGCAGGAGAAGCAGATTTTGCAAATTCAGATGGGAGAAGGAACTAATTTCTTAACACATTAGGAAGGTGTAAAAGAATTCATCTGTGATGGACCACAAGTGTGTTACTCTGGAAGTGGAGTGTCAGAGAGTGAGCACATAGTTCAAGTTGCGATCTGCTGAGCAGTATACAAAGTATGCTATGCCATATAAAGGCATTATTGTCATATAAGGACCAGTTTCACCAGGATGAGGTGGGGCACTGAGGTGCCCAGGCCCCTTCCCCAACACATAGCTCTGCCCATGCAGTTTGGGAGTTGTAACAGGAAGGCAACGCAGGGACATGCTCTAAGCCAGCGTCAGAGACAAGCCCCAGGCTAACCAGGCAAACTTCCTGCTAACCAGCAGTGCCACTGCTCCTCGACCACAAAGTCCCCAAGACCATTAACCCTGTGCCTCTCCACATATCTGGGGATCCCAAAATTCTTGCTGTTGCCTTCCAGAAGACAGCAACACAGATGTGCTTAGATTGATTCTGAAATCTGGACTCAGAAAGGCCAAAGCAGGGAAGTCATTTGCCTAAAACGTTTTTTTTTTTCTTTCTGAAGAAAAGGTAGATATGGAATGACCTGAAAAACATTTGCATTTGGTTGCATTCTCTCAGAGAAAAAAGTTCTGAACAAGTCTAAATATTATACTTATTTTTTAATAAAATGTCTGTATTCCTTAATGGAAAGTACTGCTTCATAGAGAATGATATTTTTAATGCTTAACATTACAAAAAAATCCAAACAAAACCTCAAGAACAAAAAATATTTCATTTTTAATAAAGAGAAATGTTTCTACTTATGCAAATAGAGACATGGATATTACAGCCTTTCGGTGAGGCTGTTTTGGAAATATTTTAGTACATGGAGGAAGGGGAATCACAGTAAATTACCCTTCTCCCCCTTTGCTTCTCAGTTTTTTTGCAGCTAGTACTGAAGCAAATGTCACTGACGTGCATGTATCAGTTCCTGGTAGTCTTAATGCTGTCTTGCTACTGGTCTAATATATGGCCTTGAACATATCAATCAGCTTCACTGTGATTTAGTTTCTTTAATTTGAATATGATTACCAGAAAAATTAGCAAAAATTAGCGTGGAATTAGCACCATGAGATCATCAGATCCATCTCCCTACCTTAGGGCAGACCCATTCTACCTCGGGTGGGTATTTTCTAACTTTCTAAGTAATTTTCTTTTATTAAAAGCTTTCAGTGATGGAGCTTCCCTATAGCAATCTGCTCCAGTGCTTCACTAGCCTCTAGCACTAGTTCACAGCACTAGAAAGTTTGTCCTCATGCCTAATCTGGATCTTGCTGCAGTTTAAGCCTTTTTCTCTTCTCCATGTTGACATGGAGAAGGGCTTATTGCCTTCCTTTTTGTCTGTTTTTTACCTACTAGGAAGATGTTTCTCTTAAGCCTTCTCATCTCTAGACTGAACACCACCAGTTCTTTCCAGCTTTTCAGTTCACGCTTTCCGGATCTTAACTTCTCTTCACAAATCCAGTCTTAACTTCTCTTCACAAATAGCTTGTTTGCCGACATTTCTCTTGAATGCTGGGGTCCAGACCTAGATTTAATATTCCAGCTGAAACCTCACCAACGCGGAGAGATCTGACATACCTAATCATCCCCATCGCCAGGGGAGGTTTAGGTTAGACATTAGGAAAAACTTCTTCACCGAGAGGGTGGTCAGGCATTGGAACAGGCTGCCCAGGGAAGTGGTTGAGTCTCCATCCCTGGAGGTATTTAAAGAACGGATAGATACGGTGCTTGAAGACATGGTATAGATGGACTTGGCAGTGATAGGTTGACGGTTGGACTCGATGATCTTAAGGGTCTTTTCCAACCTTGATGATTCTATGATTCTATGATCTGTGCTCCTCTTTAAACTGTCTGTGAGTCTGTTTTTTTTCAAGAACAACCTTGCACTGATAACTCCTGTTCAGCTTGAGCTTTTTCTGCAGAATTTCTGCCTCACTTACTGTTCCTCATCCCATATTTGTGCCATCGATTATTCTGCCAAAGTGAGGCAACTTGTTTGTAGTCTGCATTCATTTACATCCAAGGAAATGTTAAATAACTCCTTTGCACAGGAATTGAAGAAGACACCTCTGCTGTCCAGTTGGAATTGAAATAGGGAGGAACTGTCCCTGCAGGAACTTGGTAATGCCACACTGGTAAATGCAACTGGTCTTTCCAACATGTGGCAAGTGTTATGACTGCAAAAATCAGAGATTTGAGCTTAAGGCTTGCCCAGGCAGCACTCACTAGAACTGCCCAGGTTCAGTCTGTTGTGAATGGAGTCAGTGCCTGACTACAGCCATACCACTCCTGTCAACATTGGATGGTCTTTGCAGGTCTCCTATCCAAAAACCAATCTAATATGAGCCTCTTCAGCTAATAAAACCATAGAAGGTTACAGAACAAGGTGGTTGGTCTGTACACCAGGTAGCATGATTAACAGCAGGCATTTAATTGATTCTGATGTCTTCAATGATCAGCATTGGAATGGATTATTGCCTCCCAGCCCAGATTTACTGTTGATGACGTACCATGTCATACCACTAAACTGTTTTGAAGGTGATTTCTGGCCAGCACAATATCATGCAACTGCATCGCAATGACATTTTGTGACCCCCCCCCAAAAAATATCACTGGCATGCTTTAGCTCACCAGCCACATAGCTGCAGTGTGTCCTGAAAGGTGGCTCTTTCCAACAGGACAGCCCTAAAACTGCTGCAGGTCATTGCACCTATGTCCTAATTGTGGGGAAATGAATCAGATAGCTTTAATTTCATCTTTCATCTTAGTAAAGAAGGGGAATGTTGCGAAACAGTCTCAATCTTTCACGTAAAAAAATCCCTTCTGCTTTGCTTTGATTTTTCCTGGGTTGTGATGTTTTTCATTAAATGAAAAAACCCCAAACTTGAAAACATTTCTTCCTTTCTCTCTCATTCCTTTTCTTTCCCATGAAAATGTCATTTTGGGGCAGTCCAAGCCTTTACATTTAACGAAAAAAGGACATCTTCTGTTTTAGCCATGTTCAGCCCTTGTTCTAATGTTGGTCCCTTTTTACACAAGGGAAATAGTTTTGACTCATAGCCAGGAAGTAATGTTTGGAGGACTTTGAACTTGGGTCCTTCAGCATTTTCAGAGCTATTTCAGAGCTACCTGTATTTTCCAGCTGAAATGGTCTGTCAAATCAATTGGAAGGTTTCTGGAATTTTCACCTTATTCTTAAATATCACCTAGTAGGGGTGTGGGAGAAAACACCTCCCTTAATCCAGCAGGAGAGAAATCAAGGTGTTTTACAGTCCCTTGGCTCTGTAGTTTGCTGTTCAGAGTAGCTTATTGTTGTGGTTCACTGTCCATCAGCTTTTATCACACAGGATTTGGTCCTGTTGGCTCTTGTGGTGTGTGTGTGGGGAGGGGGAATATGAAGGTCCTGTGCTGAGGACAGTGTATGTTCACTTCTGCTCCTTGGCTTCCAAAGTTCCCATGGCCAGTTTGCTACTGGGGAAGTCTGTCTGGATGGGGCTTACAGCCCTTGATTGGCAGTGACTGACAGCTGAGGTGACAGGTTGACTTCAATGCAAATCCAATTTCTCCTGCTTTATTAGTGCTTCCTGAGTACTATTTTGCAACGGTGAAGCCGGTATGATTTACTGAGTGAATTTACACTTCAGTGATGTGGCAAGAGCTATGGTAATGAGTGAAAGCCAGCTTAGATGAACAGTAGTGCTGCTACTGCTTACCACCGTGACACCCTCCCACGTGGCTGAGATTCCCATGAGGGCCACATGCTGTTTATGTGGTATGTGTGAAAGGGCTCTGGGCTCCACGCTCTTCTCTCAGGGATTGTCACCTCTTGGTGGGTGTCTGTAAGGGTGATGTACCACTGGTAGTTTTGTGTGCCCTGTTTGACTGCCTTGGGCGGAGTCTTGGGGCTCCCATCATTGTACTGTGCAGTGTTGCTAAACTGGGGTCATCCCTTACTGCTGGAGGAATAGAAATAGCAAAGTGAGCTTTTCCTTCCTGCTTTTCCTTTTTCACACTATGATGGTCTGACAGCGAAGCTGACCTGCTTGGGTTTTTTGACGACATTTTCCAGTGTTTATAAAAATCAAAATATATTTTGAGTAAAACTTCTGGTTTCTGAAAACTTTTCTTTAAATATGTGGCTTTTTTATCTTAAGGGACTTGCTAAAACTCAGTTTGTTTTAACCAATGGATTTTCAAAACATGAATCTACTGGTTCCTGTGTTTATTAGCCAAAAATGGCCTTTACGGTTTGGAACTGATCTCTGAAATGTGTTTTTACAAAATGTGTTTTTAAATCGGTTCTTTTTCTGCTGAGGAAAAATTCCTCAACCCTTTGCTTACTGCACATTTTACTTTTGAGTGATTAAAAAAAATTGCTATGAGAGGTGTTCTGTTTTTTGTCATGTCTAATGCTGAAATGTAAGAAGCCAACCCCTGCCTTATAGTACAGGTGCTCGGTGTGGGATAAGTAAAGGCAACAAGAGACCCCAGCTGTAGGTCTTAGGGCCATAGGCTGTCTGCAGTGTTGGCTGAACGTTTGAGCTCAGTGCTGTGCACAACAGCAGTTCATAACAAAAATGGGGTGTGCAATAAGTATTTCCCCTTAGCCCTCCAGGAACAGTGTGAAGCAGGTGACTGGGAGGACTGGACTGGTGGCAATACTTTCTATGAAGCTTTTTCCTTGAAACACAACCTAGTTTCATTGAAATCAAAATGTCTGGTGGGAGCATAGGAAAGTCACCAATGACATTATGAGAATTTCCTGAGTGGAAGTTAAGCTGCTTGATCTAAACTAGCAGGAGAGAAAGTGACCTAGTATGGTTAATAAAGTTGTGCTCTGAGCACGCAGGCGAAAAGGGCAGAATCAAACTCAAGTCCTAGCACAGAGTGATTCAGAAGATGAACAAGGCCTTACGCCTCTTCCATCCCAAGTGGACACTTTAACGTGTGTGGAGGTACAGATCACTTCTGTTAGACCTGTTCCAGTCTGCGTCAGTGACTAGTAGTTGGCCCAAGCCAAGGCTGGCTATCTGCCTTGGGCAGGAGCCTTGCCCACAAGCCAGGCTGGTGGCCTCCCTTGGAGTGGGGTGAGAGCTGGGCCTTCGACCTAGTACTGACTACCTGTGTTGCTCTGCACTGCAGTGGCTATGAAATGTTTTGCTTTTATCCAAACCTTGCAACATTTTGTGAACATGGTATTTTGGTTTCCTTGGAAGAAGTTTGGGAGTTCGGGTAACAGTCTGCTGGGACCCAATATTTTGTCTGTTCCTTTCTTCTGCTTTCTTCTTGGAGATCTGTGGGCATGACTTTCCAAGCAGTGCTGGGGCCCATTCTTTGTCCCTTGACTGAATGGATCTCAAGCAGCTCTGAGACACTCGGTCCTTCTGTCTGATTGAGTCTCATTTCCCTGTTTTACTGCAGTCTTGCCTTTCTCTTTGTTTTGCATTTTCCCTTAATCCGTCCTTCAACATGATGTCAAATACCTCTTTAAAAATCCAGACAGGCCACTTCAGCCTACCTCCCAATCTGGTCCTGTAAAAGTCATAGGTGTTTGCTGTGTCTTCTGCACACACCTGCATGATGCTGCAAAAGTCCCTTTATTATAGAAACAGGGTTTCCTTGAGAGATTTGTGTATAGTAGGTGGGTTAGCAGCAGCCACAACACACATGTAAAGAAAACTGGCATATGAATGTAGCTTTCTGCCTCAGATGCAAGCTTCTTGCAAGGCTTAGGCTTCCATTTGAGGAACAGTTGTATGCCGTGTTTGGTTTGAACATCCTCAGTCTGCTCACGCAGGCAGATGGCTGATTCGTGAGCTGACGACTTTTTGTTACCCCTGTATTTGGGTAGCACAACATAGAGGTTAGTATTTTCAGGGAAGTGCAGAGTTTTGGCTCTGGCCTTGACTAAATAAGCATTGTGGTGCTAACCCTAGGGGTACCAGCAAACACAAATCTCCATGAATCTGCAGGTCTCCAACCCTTAAGTCTCCTTTTGAGATTTGAATTTTGTCCTGCTGGCCATTTACTTCCTCCTCAGTCTTCACAATGTCCCATTTCTCTCATCTAGATTTACCCTCCCCTTCTTTGTGCCAGGTTAGCCTTGGCTTTTGTTTAGAGAATTTCCTTTGAGATTGGCCCATCCTGTCTTTTGTTTAATACAGGTTCTGGTTTTCATGTCCGATTGCATCAACATCAAGGTGTCCCCGTATATTTTTCTCACAGACACTGGACCACGCTTTTATGGGTAAAGCAAGGCAGGACCTCCCCTGAGAGCTCACCATCCAAGCAAGCTCCATGGCTATAGTGGCAAGAAGTAGAGCCCAGTTCCCCTGTCATCTGGACCAGTACTTTGATTGTTATGAGCTTCCCAGTACCTCCTCTTTTGGGAAACTTTTTTTTGTTCCCCAATCTTCCTTAAGATATGATCAACCTGTCCCCATCTCCCCAAGGCCTCCTCAAGCCCTTTGTTTTTTATTCCAGGACACTTGTACTGCATTTCCCTGTTCTTTGTTCCTTTATTACTTCTTGCTGCAAAGTCCTTGCCTCACCTAATTGCGTTATGGCTTGGATCCATCTGTATTCTTTCTCTGGGAACATTCCAGCATGCTGCTCTCCTCCCTTTCTGGGTCTGAGGCTTCATCTCTTTTGTAACTTTTCATGAGCTTTGTGCAGCAGACATGAGTTAGGTCTCAGCCTTTCCCTATCTCTACCTGTTCTAAGGTTGCATTTTGGGCTACCCACCAGGCTGGTATATCTACTGCATGTGGTTGGTACATTCTTTTTACTTTAGTATCTTAGGCAAAGTTATTTGGACCATTAATGTGGTGACTTAGCCTATCATTTTTGTCTAGCTGGCTTCTTCACTGTTGCTGTTTTATCATCTTTACCCCACAAGTCTGCATGGGAAGGGACATTGTCCCTGGAGGTGACTGAGAAGTAATGGTGTTTGGCCTTTGGGATTGTGCTGGTGAAGGCCACTTGACCACCCCTCTCCACAAACACGTGTGCCAGGCGGTGTTGGCAGGTCCTCTTGTTTGGTTTCATTTGTTTGCCTTTTTTGTAAAAAGCCAGCAGTAGCAGCAGCAGCAGCTGTACGGCAATGGCACAGCCGCTCTATTCCTGGCCAAGAACCCTGTGAAATTAATCCACATCTCGCTGAAATCCTACCCCGCTTTCGGGTCACTGCCTCGTTCCGGCACCGCGGAAGGCAGGGATCCCGCGATGATTTATTACCAGCCCCAACGCACATATTATTATGAAATGAGTTTATTACACTCTAAATCTCCTGTTAATGTGCTACTGTTTTAATCCCTTTATCCAATTTTCAGTCTCTCAGGCTTGGCTGCTGTTCACTTGCACAAAACTCTCCATTCTGAAGGTTTTATTGTACGATATCCATATCCATTTATCCTGCTTTAAGGCTGCAGCGCTGAGGCTCTGATGAGGAGGGGGAGCATGAGAAAGGCATGGGAGAGGCAGGAGGGAATGGGCCAGGGGCTGCATGGAGGGAGAGGAAGAGAACAGCCTGGCTTAGCCTGTAAGGGTATAAAAAAGAGTTGAAGTGGGTAGAGGAAGACAGTGGGGGGAAAGAGGAGCAGAGCTGATTTTAAGGAGAGCAGCAAGGATAGCTACCAAGTCAAGGAATGAGGGAACAAAGTGAAGGCACTTTGGTAAATCATATAAGTGGGTAAGAAAGGAAGGGACCTTAGCCTCTGCTTTGAGACCACCATGAATCAAAAAGCTCAAGAAGTGGAGAAAAGAGAGGGCAGAAAGAGAAAAGTCAGAAAATGAAGGGAAAAGGCAAAAAGAAGAGTGTGTGGAGGGATGGGAGAGGAGGAGCATGAGGCTAAGTGGGAGGGTGTAAGGGAAGAGACCTGGGGGGAAAGGGCCGTTTGAGAGCCAGGGTGGAAAGAGCAGGCTCTGGGATGCACAACAAGAAGGTCTGGGCAACAGGGCAGTGATCTCCCCCATCAGTGGTCAGGAACCAGCCCCAGCACGGGCAGAGGAAAATGCTTCATGGGAGTTTCTGTGGGTCAGATCAGCGTCACCATGGAGAGGTGCCCCACATGGTTCAAGGATCAACATCTCCCCCATATGTGTATATACTCAGCCTTCCTCCTCTCCAGCCTGGGCCCTCCAGGCTGGTGACTGTCCCAGCCAGCTGTTTGGAGGAGCCCTGCTGAAGGGATGAGATGATTCTTGGCATTTCAGACCATTGGCTGGAGGGAGTTTGCTCTGCAGTGTTGTGGCAGATGATAAGGGTTGAGTACTTATGTTCAGCCCTCAGACCAGAGAAGGAGATGGCCGCAGCAGAGTTGAGATGAGAAAAGGGGTCCCAGAACAGATCCCTAGAGACACCTCTCCTCTCCACTGTGGCAAGTGCTACAGGTGCTACTTCATTTACTCTGGCTATGGATCTGATCTAGAGCCATAGTGAAAACCAGTAAGCAGACCTATGCTTATCCAGCCCTGCTGTTGGCTCCGGCTACATGTGCACCAGAATGAAGGACTTGCCCAAGCCATAAAGCAGCACTGCTGGTGGTGGGAAACTTCAGAGGTGGCAGTGGCCGGCTGCCTGTGAAACAAGGCAGGACAGTTGAGTTCCATGCCCCGCTCTGCTGTTGGTTTGCTGTAGTCCCGAGGTAATTTCAACACCTTCAGCTACAGGATGAGCACGGTAACCCTAACCCATCTGATCCATCTATAGGTAGAAAGAAATAGGTTGATGCATGTGGGCTGGTACTTTGTGGCCACCAACTGTGGCTTGCAGGAACCTGTGGGGAGACTGCTGTTGTGTGAGATATTTTTTTGTACTTAGCTCCCTAGGTTATATTAAAAATCACAGTCACAGAGCATGGTGATAAGTGTCTGCACTGGAATGTTCCTCTGCTGGTTTATGTCCTCTTGTTGTACAGATCTATAATATACTCTGCACTGTCCAGTAGATACTTGTGCAAAAATCTGTATTACATTTTGCACAGAAGAATACGTAGCAGAGTGCAAGGTCATTAAACTTGTATCTGATGAAGTGCAAATCTTTATGGCTCTTCCTCCCTCCACTTTATTGTACTTATAAAACAAGATAAGAATAAAATATACGCACAAAGTTTGAAAATCAAGATATAGAAGAAGAGAATTCAGCTAAATAAAACTCCCCAAAACTTCTTTGGGAGGAGTGGAAAAATCCCCAAACTTTAAGCCACAATAGAGAGGCAAAGAGATTTACTTAAAATAGCACAAGCTCTTGTGATGGAACTGCTGAGTAGCTAATGTCCTTGGCTTTTTTAGCTAGCCAGTTATTTAAAATAGCTCCTGCCCATAGTGTTTGCTTTATGGTGTTCTTCTCTTTCCTTCCACCTATTCTCTTTCATTTTCTCCGGAGAGATATTTTATCAGATCTAGCCACTGAGAGTACAAGAGACAGAGATTAAATGAGATGGTTAGGAGGCTAATGTTTTCAGTCCATGGGAGGGATTCAGAAGTTGAAGAGGCTTCTTGTAGTTCAGTCCATGCTGGAGAGCTGGACTTGTTGCACCTCTGATGTGCACACAGGATTAGTTGAGGGAAGGGAGTGCAAAGTAAGAGTTAAAGGAGGTCTCAAAGGGTCTGCCAGTCTGGGCTGGGTTCTGGTCCTAGCCCTGCTTCCAGTCTCACCACCTTGGGCAAGTCAAAGACCTGTTTTGTGCCTCAGTTTCCCTTCTGTACAAGGTGATAATGACTTGATGGAGGGTACTTGGTGAGTTACTCTGAAATGCTTGAAGGCGAGGAGGTCTGCTGACATCCAGTATTCATTTGGATCTTGTAACCAACATAGGTTTTATGTCTTTAATAGGCAGCAAAAGCCTTTCTCTGACCTTGGTGAGGATTTCTGCTGGGTCCTGCCCTGTGTTTCATGGGGTACTGGTGGGCTGGGGCAGGTGAAGAATTAGAGAAAGCCACCAGCAGGAAACCAGTGCCTTGGTGTTCATTCAGCCCAGCTGAAGCCAGCAACCACACTCTGGGATCCTGCCAGGTCAGGATTTCACCAGGCCCCCGACTCTGTTCTCATTGCAACGCCCAGCTGGCTTCATGGTGGCCCTTTCCAAGCTCTACCATTGAGCCCTACCTTGCTAGCCTTCCCTGCCCTCCTCTTCCTCACCCCCCCGGCTCCCCCCTCCGCCCCTCGCCCTGCCTGGTTGTCTGCCCGCTCCTCCAACTCCCTCCCGCATTTTCCCTCTCCTCCCATGCCCCACTCCTCCTCTTCTCCCCCTCTTCCCGTGGCTCCAGCTCCTGCTTCCTTTTTGTCTCACACGCTCCCCCTCTCCCGCTACCCTCCCACATCCTTATAGCCTCCCCCCCCACACTCCCGCGCTCTCCCTCTCATGTCGAGGACTTGCCTCTACTCTCTGACACAGAAGCCTGTATCACTTCCAAGGCTCCTGCTGTCAGCTGGGGAATAGATAAAGATAAATGATATTATGTTAAATTCCACTTAATGACAAATTTTTAATTTTCTGAACATGGTCATTTTCTGGCTAGTGAATCAAGTGTAGGGAGCTAATTACATGAAGATCTGAACAAAAATAACTCCTAATTTTCAAGGATAATGGAAGAGAAATGTTGGAGATTAATGGCACTATTTATCTTTTTTAAATTTCTATCTTTCTCTGTGATAGCACTGCTCCCCAAGGAAAATATTCATAAAATGAAATTGAAGTCGTAACTTAATAGGTTATTAAAATTTTTGAGTGCATATCACTTTCCTTCCGCCGCACTGTAAATTTAAATTGAAGTTTGCGGCTCCTCGAGTCACCAGCGGAGTTTTTTTTATGATGGCACAATAGAGGGAAACATGCATCTTTGTCAGGAGGTATTTGCTATTCTAATTTTATGGCAGGCCGGATTATCAGAAAGGAATGTCAGAGCACGGGGAAGCTGACAACACTACAGCCTTCAGCCATGTGTTTCCATTAATGCCCAAAGCCGTCCAGGGGTTTCTCTGGACTGTTATTTTCCATTTCAGTCTTTTATCTTGATTTAAAGTGAGGGCGCCGAAAATTCAGCTCCTGTCATTTTTCTCACTCTCTCTCTTTTTCTCACTTTCTCCCTTCCCACTCCTTTTTTCTTTTTTTCTTTCTCTGCCTCTGCTCACTGCCTCTCTTCCATCTTTTTTCTTTCCCTTTTTTTTTTTTTTTTAAATCCTCCCCCCAGTCTCTGGTGGGAGATCTCTCTCTGTGTCCCTGTCCCTCCCCCACATGTCTGTGGTCCTTTGGGTGTAAAGCTCCAGGGAGCGATGTCTGGGGATGGGGGCAGGGAGGAAATTTTTCCTTGGTTCTCTAGGAAAGGGGCTGCCTTAAGGGACCGTCGAGGAGTGTGGCACACAGGGCTTCCTGGGCAGCGCATCGCGCCATGGTTTTAGTCAAGTGTAAATTTGATGCCTGGCTTGGCTGTGTCAGATGCCAGTGCCAGGCGCTTTGTGGTGTCAGATCCTGCTGCCTCAGCAGAGGCAGCTGGAGCAATGGGCATGGGCAGGACACGAGGGAATATTCAGTCCTCCTTCTTTTCCACCAGCTTGCTGGGTAGCATCAGCCACCTCACCTCACTTTACCTGCCTTACTCTGCCTGCCTGCTTTGCACCGTGGGGCAGAGCCTTTTACTTTGTGCCTGCACTGGTGTGCTGCTGGAGTTTCCCAGCCACTGCTCAACTCCACTGCAAGTCGAGGCACTCTTCAGCAGGGTTTCAATACACCGAGGATGGGGCTGCTCTGTTGGTGCATGTTGCCTCCTTGGAGGTCTCCCTCAGGCCCTATCCCTTCTCTTTTTCCAGCAAGAACACGTTCACCTCTGAGGCTCCGAAGGTTTTAAACGCAAAGCCAAGACTCCTCTTAAATGAAGGTTCAGCTCTCCCTGAATCACCAGCCTGGTACAATTCCTCTTGGCTGAAGCAGATGAGCCTGGGCTCAGACTGCAGGGATCCACTTTGGGCTTCTTCTGAATGGGAAGGGGACAAGGTGTTTCCGCTGCCCCTGGTCTCTGCACACATGGGACCTTTTGTGCTCTTTGTGCAGGTGGAAGGATTGGGTTAGTTTTTTGGTGGGAGGTTTTGTTCAGCATGTCTAGAGCCAAAGCCAGTAAATTACAAAACAAAACCCCATTGGCTTCGGTGTAATGGTTTTTTTTTTATTTTTATTTTTATTGCCTTCTGGGGTTGTTGAATCTGTTAGGTTTTCTTCCACTAAAGGACAGCTAAACCTCTTCCGTTCACCACCTCCCCCTCCAAATTCGTGTCTTTTGAAATGTCACGACTCCAGATGCTGAAGTTTGAAGAGAAGCAGCGAATATCAAAAAGCCCAGAATAAAGCTAGGAAAGCAGGCATCTGCAGCAAGCCCCCCAGTTTTTGCCAACGTCTAAAGGGACTGTGACAGCAGTGTCCTCTTTGCAGGCCTAGCTCAGGACTGTGTGTGCCCAGGAGCCGGGGTATTGTGGTGCCCAGTGTGGCAGTGCTGCCAAGGAATGAAAGATGCCAGCACCTATAGAGATGACTGCCTGTGCGAACTACAGGGCACACAGCAACTCGGTTTTTCTCCTTGGGATCTGGTCATGCAGCCATAGCCTCCTCAAGCTGCTACCTTGAAGGGAACTGGACATGTACCTGGAAAATGTACCCTGGAGGCCTGATCCCAGTGGAACCAGTGTCTGTTGGACAGATGTCACCATCGTCCCTGGTGCCCAGCCTGCATGGGAATATATGTTGATTCCTCCATCCCTTTACTCCATCTATGGACAATGACACTCACCCATCCAATGCTTTCTTTACCAGATCAAATGCCCACATCTCTCCTCTATCCAGTCTGAAGTGACACATTTGATGGGAGTGAGAAAGTATCAGTTCCTTCTGGCCTCATTGCTCTTGGCTAGAAAACAGGTAAGTTTTTTGGAGGGCCCCAGCAAGGAAGGTGCTGCAGAAGAGCAAGGGATGTTCTGGAGTCCTGCCAAGAGGCAGAAAGCAGGAGGCTTGGCACAGCTGGCAGCAGAGGACATGCTTCCTCTTTGCCCTCTGAAACTGGCCAGGTCCTGACACTGCTCTCGACACTCCATGGTATGCTTTGTTAATTCAAGGCAAGAGAAGCTCTAGGGTTCAGGTATTTTCTTGGCAGCTCACCTCTGCACCCAAGAGAGCTCCTCTGCACAAGGAGTGCACCAGCCCTGCTCTGCTGTGCACCTGTGGGCTGGAGAGGCTGGGCCATCTGTGTTTCCCCACACTGCCTCATCCTGCTCTCCCCGGTCAGCACCAGAGATGGGTTTTCAGGAAGAGCTCTGGAGAGCATTCCCACAGATCCTGACTTCTGCCAGAAACAGGGAATAGGGAAGGTTTTAGCAGGGCCTATGCTTGCCCTGTGACTCAATGTGCTGGGTATCTGCCTTCTACCAGAGGTCTCAAGTTTGTCTTTGGGATGAGTGCTGATTTGCAGTACGGAGATGGGATATTGTGCAGACCCTTCTAGACTAAGTGTCTGTTCTGTGATGCCTGTGAATGGTTTGCATTTGATGAGTTTCCTCTCTTTTGTTCCCTCGTTCCTAAGCTGGTGGCAGGTGTCACAGTGTACCAAGGAAGACAGGCAGCCTGGTGCTTAGGGGACCCTGCTTCGCCTGTCTCTGGTTCTCAGGCAAATCTCTGAGAGGTTTTGTAAATGGCTGCCAGGCTTCTCCCCTGCCTCAGTTTCCTTGCCTGTGTGATGAGGATAAAGGATGCTTTCCAGAGGCACCTGAGGCTTTTACCTCTTGATCTGTGTGTGACATTCAGAGTTCCGTGGCCCATGATGGAGACATGCTAAACCAAAGTTAGGCCTTCAGCATAACAGTGTGTCCTCCTTTCCCTCGCCCCCACCTTCTTCACTGATGTAAGCAGCTTTGGAAAACATGGGTCCTTAAGGGATGAGGAATGAAATAAGTGCTTTTACATTTTTTCAGCTTCTCTTATTTTCTTTGCCCATAAGGATTCTGAGTAACAAATGAAACACGACTGCTATCTGTATGACTGATCTATTTGTGTAATTCCATCTATGGATTCAGACCCCAGAAGACACATCCAAGGAGGGAGGGTGTAGGTGGGAGGGAAACTGTTTATCCCTGATAGAAACTTTTGTGTTGGCGTGATGACAGCTCTTTGCCAGCGTGCAGGGAAAGCCAGCACCTGACTGCTGGAGATGCAAATCCTCCTGGGGAACAGTGTGGTGGCAGAATGGAATTGGAACATGTAGGAGAGAGTGGTTTTGGTCCCTGGGAAAGCACCAGTGGATCAGATGCCATGCCGTGCTAGCATGGGAAGACGCTGGTGGGACAGGGTTTGTGAGGCCAGGAGCTCCCTGCTGGTGTAAATCAAGATGGCTCCATTGTGCCTGCAGTGTAAATCAGCAGCGCGCCCTTTGTCATCGCTGGGCCAGCCAGCCTTGCCTAGGCAGGCACTGCTGGCTTTCTGAGCTGCCGTCTCACAGCTTTTCCTCTCACTACCTTCCTCCCCTCACCTCATGTACTTGATTTGATCTTATTAAATTGATACATAGTTGTGAGCTGGCTGGGCCGTAGTAAAGCAGCCCCGACCCTGGAAGGGAGAGGAGCATCCTACCTCCCTTTGCCAGACAACGAGGCCCATCAGCCCTTGGTAATTGAGCTTTAATAGACTCTGAGAGGGGTGTAGCTCTCCAGGGAGCGGCCTCAGCTGGCAGCCCAGGGGGGACGGCGCCTATTGAAAAAGGCTTTCGCGACAGCAGGGAATGGTCCTTGCTCCGTGCCGACAGATGAGGCAGGAGAATTATCAACAGGAAACGCTGGACGCTCAGCCAGTCCTCCTGCGTGAGTGAGTGAGCGAGCGAGCCGGAAAACCTGCCTCTGAGTAAGGACGTACACTGGTATTACTTAGTGCTTCATATCTGGGGCCCTGCCCCCCTCCTCTCTGTTTCTTGTGCTCTGATCACTTACACCTGCTTTCCTCCATCCCCTGGGACTTTCCCACTCTAGGATATTGTTTTTCTGTCCACTATAAAGATATTCCTTAAGATCCCTCCATCTCAGTGAGAAAGTAAATTCTCCCTGAAGGCTGAACTTCATGCCATGGGACTGTTTCCCTGATGGGCAGATAAGAGATTGTCCAGCTGGAGATGTGGAGGAGGTTCAGAAGATGGACAAGCCAGACTCCAGCACTGCTGACCTCTCCCAGTTGAACGCACCGTTTGACCAAGAGAAGAATGCACACGATCTTTCTCTTGTGTTTTTGGAAGAAAGATAGCTTGCAATGCTTTAAATAAACAAAACCCCCAAACTAGATGCACCTGGCAGCTGCTCTTGTTTTCTGGTGGAGCTGGAGGCAAAGTGCTGAAGCCGAGCTGAGCCTGGAACCCAGCAACCCTGCCTCTGGGTCCTTTGCCCCCTTGAGTGAGCATTGTCCCTTCCCTTTGCAGGCTCTTTTATTAGAAAGATAAAGTTTCTCCATCCAAGTGTCAGTAAGATCCAGATAAGTGATACAGATTTACTAAGATTGGCTGTGTCACAAGTTTATGAATTCTTCTCAGATGAATTAGCAGGTGATTTCCAGATGTGGCTCCTGGTCATTAGATGTGGCTGTTATTCTCAGATTTCATGTGACATTCCATGTACCAAGAGCAGCTTCTGTGGGGTTTTATGACTTAACACATGTGTAATACATGTTCCATAAACAGCACCACCTGTATAATCAAAGTACCACTGTGCGTTTATGCCACTGTCATGTGAGTTCGCCCTGATTTGCCGGAGTGCTTCTTGCTGCCTTCACATATATTCTGCAGAAGTGTTCTTGTTGGCTCAGAGGCCACACGCACTTTCCAGCTCATCTGGTTTGTGTCTTTCACCTCAAAGCACATCCACTCCTGAGTGAATTCCACAACCATCACAAACAAGCCTGGGTTCAGCTTGGAAAAGGGGAAGATGTGTCAGCATTTGAATGACAATGAGATGAAAGTGTATATGGGGGTTATTTAGGCTGGATCATATGGGCAATGGTTGAAATACATACATAAATTAAGAATACTTAGCACATACTATCTGCAGTCCTTAAAACATCTCACATAGATGGAAATTGGATCTAGGCAGGAAATAATTTTTTTTTTTCTATGAGAATTTGTAAACTGCAGTTACTTCTGCTCCAAAATGGGATAAGAAGTAAAAATATGTAATGCTTTCACAAAAGAGTAATTTGATTCTCATCCTGACCCTATCTCGCTATACCCTAGCCCCAAAATTTTATATCAGATCAACAGAAATATTTTGTTCCCAGTGCAACTTTTTACCATTTGAAAGTCCCTTTTAAGCCTAAATGGTCTAGAACTTAAAAATGAAAAGTCATTTTCAATCATAAAGCAAATGTTTTTGTTTAGGAAATGTCAGAGCTGGATGTTGCCATGGTTCCACAACTTTTTTTTGTGTTCTTCCTCCCCTGCCCCCGAAATTGCTTCAGGGAAAGATAGTTGTTAAAAATTGACCCCTCCCTTTGGTTTTAATGAACTGATGCTTTGGGAAGTAAGAGGTTTTCATGGAAAAATTGGACATGGCTCTAGAGGAAAAAAAATCACATTATTTAGTATTACCAGTTCTGGAGATTTTTTTTTTTTTTTCACACCATCCCAACATCATGTGGCCAGTGAACTGTGAGCTTTAAGCTCAGGAAAAGAAAGAAACCCCTTTCTAAATCTTGTAGAAAAACATGGAAACTAGAGTCCCATAGACCAGGTTCTCTGAAAGTGTGTGAGTCCTCCTGCACGTGGCCCTATCCTTCTTGAAGGTGTCATGATTTCTTAACCAATCTCATGATTTTGGAATGGGGAGATGGTCTGATTCATCATTTTTAAGTGCTTAGTTTTAACAATACTGCATTATTCCCAGATAGCAGATGGGGAAATGGAGAAATGTGGTGAATTGCCAGCAGCAGAGCCAGAAATAGAACCCAGATGTCCTGGTCTTGTGTCGAAGCTCCCCGGTCTCTCCAGGAGGGCAATGAGCAGGCTGCAGTGCAGGGGGATCTTCCTCCCAGTAAAAAGCAAAGCCCTGATGGGCAGGGTGAATCCCTCCAGCTCACCGACGGGTTGCAAAACACCGGAACTCTGTCCATCCGTCTGTCGGCACAGCCCTGCACTGGTGCAGATAGGAGGCAGAGTGGTCCGGTGGGTCCCTGCCAGCTTTGTTGTCTGTGTCCCCATGTCGTGATGTGTGGCTCTGCCGTTTCATTGCACGGAGCGGGCAGGTCAGCTCGTGTGTGCCTTTTCCACCTCGCTGCATGTACCGCACAGGTCAGCTCGCCTGTGGTTTAGCGTGGCTGTGGGAAGCTGCCGGCTCCCGTGTTTAGCTGCCTTCAGGCCTAGCTAAGCCGAGGCAGTGTCTGGCTCCCCAGCCACAATCTCTCGTTAGAAAGAAATTAAAAGCCACTCAATTTTGGCTAATATCCCTCTGTAGGCCTTTAACTCCACCTGTGACTAACCCATTCATAATAGCTCTGTTTTAGTGGCTTGAGTTGATGTATCCTCGATTAATTTGGGAGGAGAGCGGCAGGGCCATATCTCTTTGTCTCCCCTTCTCTTACTCCCTGTCCTGCAGTCTGTCTTCTCCCACTATTTCATCTCTGCTATCATTTCTCCATTCATTCACCCTCTTCTCCCCCACAGCCACCTTTTTCCCCCCTCTCACTTTTCGGCGTTTTCTTCCCCAACTCCTGTTTGCCTGCCTTTCCCCTTTGTTCTCCTCATGTCCTTTAACCTTCCTCCTCCGGCTCTTTCCTCCTCCTCTTTTTTCTTGGTTGGCATCTCTTCCTTTTCTTTTTTCAGCTTTCCCTTCTCATCCCTTTTCTCCCTCATTTGGACCCCTTTTTCTGACCCTCTCTCCCCCCGCACCTCTCTTCTTCCCCAGCTCTCCCACTGCTGCCTCTTCCTCCTTCCCCAGGTTTCAGATGCTCACGCGATTTCTCTCCCTCTTTGTTTCAGGCACCCCCACCCCACTCCCCACTCTCGATTATTATTAATGATAAAGGCTAAAACATCACATCAGTAATTTCTGAGTGAGTTTTGCAATGAAGCTGGGGCCTTATCAGCCCCTCCCGAGTGCCACAAATTTTACTTTTGCAATTTCACGCCTTTGGTTATTATCACGCTGCTTCGTCCCTGCTCTGCCTTGCGCTTTCCCTCCCCCCCTCCTCTGGAGAGAGTACTTAAACTTGTTTTCATTCCCTTATTCTTTATTTTTTTAATGTCCACTCTCTCTGGAGCCAGTAATGTTCTTCCTCTTTTTTCCTCTCCCATTTTCTGTTAATTCTGTGCCATCTGCCTTAGCATCTGTTAAAAATAAAATTTCCCTCACAATGAGAAGCCCTCCCTGCCTTGCCTCCATCCCCTCCCCCACAGCCTCAGCCCCCCTACTTTTCCTACCAGGGTTGTCGGAGGCTGCTGCTCTCCCTCTTGGGGTACCTCTTCATCCCTCTTCCCAGCTCCCTGCCTGCCTTCCCAGGCCAGCTCAGCAGCATCTGCTGGGCGATGGGGTGGAAGTGGGAGGAGAAGGGATGAAGAATAAGGTGCTGGGTGCAGCTGAATTGCTCTCGCCCCACATGTGCACGCATGTGGGTGTGCATGGGTCTCTTACATGTGAGTGTTTCTGTGAGTCTGGGCAGGTTATGACTAGCACCCATATGGTGAATCAGCACTGGGTCGAAGGGTGAGTCGTCTGCCTGGGACTGATGAGTGAGGCCACCCTGGGAACAGTAGAGGGTCTGGCTGCTGTGTAACGCACCAACTCCACCATCCAGGCTCAGCAGGTGAAGGCTGTTTTGACCGGAGCTGTGGTCAGGTGTGGATTTGGCCCCTGTGGAACAAAGCTTCTACCAAACTGGTTGACATGAGCATGAAGAAAATTTCCTGGTCCAGAAAGGAGGCTTTGTTGATTTTTTTCAGATTGATTTCCTCTTATGGCCAAGCTTAGAACAAGAAGTGGGTCAGGCCTCTGGGATTTCCCGCTTCCATCAGGGTCTTGGTTGTGGGTCTAACACATATGTGAAACCTCCCTCTGGCATAGTGCCTTGGAGGGGCTTTGGTTGGTACTTCCCCTGGACAAGTTTTGGGGGACAAAGAGAGAGAGGCTCTGGTCCTCATTAAAAGTTTCTTTTGTGATTTCATGTCTGATGGCTTGGTTCCCACAGCAGGAGGTTGGGTCCCTTGTGGAGTCTGTGGGACTCGTGTGCCAGGCTTTGGGACCTGCCTCGTGTCATTGCTCACTTGTCCCTGATCCGAGTCAGGCCAGAGTTTGAACAGGGATCTGGCTCTTCTACCCTCCTCATCCTGACTCTGTTTTCCCTTGGGACATGTCCCAGTTTCAGTATGAGGCCCTTCCTCTCGTCAGTCAGGGTCTTTGGAGGGTGTTTGGAGAACAGTGTTTTGGGAGATTCTTAGTTTGTGACACACGGCATCAGCACTTGCAAAACTGCCGATGACAGACCCCTGCTCACAAGCCCTTTCCTGAGGCTTTCAGTCCCCAGGGGCCTTCGGCTTCTCCTTTCCTGTGATGCAGATGAAGCTTTTAAAATAATGTGGCTTAGTATCCCTTCTGCTAACTCTACCATGTGCTCATGGTCTCTGAGACAGGGCCTTGAGACTTTCTCATTTGTGCATGCCAGGAGGAGCGTGCTTACATACTGTCGTGCATGGGTTTATCTGACTCTGTGTTTGGGTTAAGGACTTGCACCCAAATGTTGAGGGTATGTGTATGAGCCATCAGGTGTATCTATATGTGCAGCTGTAGATGCCTTCAGTGATGAACTGTTGCCTTTGCAGATCTGGGTGTGCGTGTATTTATCTCTGAATCCATGAGTGGCCAGTAGGTGCATCTGTGTGTAAGGATGGGTGTTTGTTCTGTGTGCGTCCGAACGTGTGTCTATAGCAGGTGCGTCCGTGGGAGCCTACGTGAGCCCGGCTCCCTTGGCAGGTGTCTTTGGATGCCGGTGGATATGGGAAAGGAGGGTGCAGGGCCACCTGCCTCCCTCTGCACATGCCTGCTCTGAGCCAGAGGGTGTGAGCAAGCAAAGTGCGTGCAGAGGGAGACCCCAGCAAGTTTACATGGAGCAAATCCCACCCTCTGTCTCCCTGCAGCGCCTCCATTAACAGCCACACTGAAGGGGCTCAGAAGCAGCGTGATTCTGCTCCAGCACAATAACCTCTGCGGCTTTGATAACAACAAGCCCCCTTAAGCCCTCTTCCTCCTCCCAGCTCCCCTTTTCTCTCCCCTGCTCCCTTTGAGCCCTGCCGACAATAGGCAGGCCTGCTGCAGTGCTGCCCACAGCCCGGGCAGGCACACAAAGCCGCCGAGAGCTTACAGGAATTCTTTGGCAGGCTGCTGGTTGCTGCGGAGAAGAAGAAGGGCCCTTCATACTCGGAAGCTGTCTCATTGCCCCTGGCCCTATTCTCTTCCCGTGTTTGATAGACACTGAGCCACGGTAATCTCTCTCTGCCCCGAGGGGAACAACAGCTTTTGTGAAACAGATTTTTACAAACTGTTTTGACCCCACATCCCCGGCCCCCCCCCTCGCCTCCCCCCTTCCCTCCCCTCCAGTTCACTGGCTGTATCAGTGTCACATAATTAAATCAGCTTTCCTGTTTGCCTCTGCTTCCTGCTAATTGTTTGCTCACAGCTAGGATTAGCAAGTCAGGGTTATTTTTCACATATCCTCACACAGGTTTTTCTGCTGCAGGAGGCCACTTCATGGTTCTTGGCCTCCTTACTAGCCTGTTCCTCATGCACCATGGACAAACAGCTCTGTGGGCCTTGGAGATGCAGGAGAGTGCTGGGCTTCCCAAGGGACCGCCTGGCAGTTCTGCAGCCTGGAGTGGGGAGAGAATCTGTATCAATGTTTTTTTCACTCTCTTTTTGCAAAACAGGCTGAAGATTTTCCATAAGAAGAAGCAGTTTGAGAGTGGGGGTGACCCCACTGGGCACTTGGTGAGCCTAACACCCATTCCGCAGATCAAGTTGCAGCTCAGGGGCTGGTCAAATGAGGAGCTCCTCAAATGGGAGCTCGTGATAATCCCTTTGGGAACTGCTGAGCCACACCATTTTAATGGCATTAGCATGAGGGGTAAGCCTAAAGCAAATACTTGGTGTCACTGTTGCAAGTGCATCACAGTATAAGAAGTTCTCTCCCATTAGCTAAGCCCACAGAGCTGCTCGGGAGCCCCACTTGCAGCCTGCCCCAGCTAGGAGGCAAAACGAACTAGCTTACACCACCCTTGTGGTGGCTCTTCACTCTGCAATTCACAGAGGCTAAAAGTGGGTTGCAGAGCTCAGCTAATGGATTGCAAATGGTTAAGGCAGAGTTACATCATCTTTTATGAGCCTGGACTTATATCTTCAAGCCTGATCAAAATGCTTGAATAAAACATCTTGTTTTGGAAAGAGGAAAATAATTATTTGATTAAGCTAATTAGTGCAGAGAGTATCTTTTTGCAACAAGCACTTGGAAAAATTCACTCTGATTTTCAGGAGGAGGGAGCAAAATACGCACAATGTCATACTCTGCTCTGTCCTGTGGAACTGCTGCTGGTGTGGCCTTGGTCTTTCAGGAGACCATATGATTTTAATTGTTTTTCTCTGTTGGGAGAAATTTGTCCTGAAATCCCTCGAATGTTGAAGAAAAGTTTACATAAAGATAACCACAAGATTCTATTTTTCACCCATTTTTTTCTCAGGGTTAAAAACTTCTCCTTTCCCAGTGCTACTGCTTAGGCTTTCACTCCTTGATGGCATGGGCTGAGAATCTAAAGTAGCTTTAAATGTAAATTTAGCTGCTATTTCCTTTTTACTCCATGCTAAAAACACCCCAAAAAATTTAGCTGGACATTTGAGGGCTCTTCGCTAATGGGTAGAGTGGTCTTGAAGATATGAATTTTTCCCTGTAAGCCCAGAGCTTAATAACAACAACAATAAAATAATAATAAAATAACAGTCTTGTGTCCTCCACAAAATCTCTCTAGGTGCCTCACACTGAAGGCTTTACCTGCAAAGAAAACCTTTCTCTTTCATACAGACCTTTCAACTTTTCACTGCAGCTGCTCTCTGACTCCAGACTGCTTGGGTGAGTAATCCTGGGCCCTTCGTATTCCCCAGCCATCCTGAATGGAAAAGCCCAAACTTTCCTGTTTTGCCACATTTTCTTTTGGGAGATTCCCTCCCTGCTCTTGATATTCTTATGCCCCCGTCAGTTCAGTAGGAATTCTGTCTGTTGTAGTTTCCAGGTGGGAAAATGGATTTAGTAGGAAGGGCTTGAACAGGAAGATGGCTAATACACCAGGCCCCGTGTGATAAAGACAGATTCCTTTTTTACCAGGCTCCCGACACTGCACTTCACTGAAAGTGTACCACTCAGAAGTAGTTTGTGAAGGCACAGCTGAAACTTTGCCTGCTCCCCGTACACAGTGAAGGGTGTGCATTGACCCTGGCCCCCGGAAGGCGTGTTGGGACCCCTCTCCTGGTCCAGAAGCTGGGAACGTTGGCCTATGCGCATCAGCCACAAGAAACTCAGCTGCAGTGCTAGGCTCTAAAGCCGACCACTGTTCCCCCTTTGTAAGCTGGCCAGGGCCTGGTGTGTGGTAAAGCTCTGCTATTCCATTTCTTGTTTAGATTTCCCCATCCAACTTTCCTGCTAGTACAGTGTTAGATGGAGCCCTGAGTAAATGAATCTGCTTTGGGTGGTTGCTAATTAATTGGCTAATTATTAGGCTGACTGATGGTTTAGTTGATGATTCAGTGGTTGCTGGTAGCTTCATCATATGGGTAAAAGTATCCTCCATGTTTTTCCCAGGGAATGGAGTGAATACAGGGCTGGGAACTAGGAGTTTCTTCTAGCTCTTCCTTTGCCCTGACTGGGTTTTGTAGCCTGGGACAAAGCTCTTTGCCTCAGTTTCCCTAGCTGCAATATGGAAGTAAGCATTCATAGCTCATTGGGGTGTTATGGACATTAATTAGTTCCTGCTTGTTAAGGGTTATTTGAAAATGTAAAATGCAATTATCTGATTACCCAAGTAACAGGCTGGTTTTCTGGTTGGCAGGATGGCTAGCAAATTGGTGAGTTACTTAACTAGCTTGGTTAATGACCTGGTGCCATTTACAATAGGAACAAAATGATGTCAGGACGTTTCCTTTCAGCAGTACGGAGCTATGTGTTTTTTTCCCCTGAGATAATGAATAGTAGGAACACCTTTATTCAATATAATAATTTTAGATCAAAAATCTATAATTTAGAGTTCTGTTTCGGAATCAGTTATCATTCAGATTTAAATGGTTCCTCGGAATAGATTTCAGCCCCAGCGAGGTAAGCCTGAATAAATCACGGACCAGGCGAGCTCTTACACCGTAAGAAGCTGCCCGGCAGGCAGGTCGGGATGGAGGTTCCCCGGCGAGGAGCCTGGCCCCTCTCGCCGGGGGCCGCGGGGAGTTCAGCGGCGGCGGCGGCTGCCGGCTCCCGGGGGCGGGGCGGGGCCGGCTGCCGCCGCGGCGGGGCCGGGGCTGCTCTCCGCGGTGCTGAAGGCGCCTCCCGCCGCCCTGCGCCCGGCCTCCCCGGGAGGCGGCGGGCCGCGGCGGGGCCGCCGGGCGCTCCCTCCGCCCCTGCTCACAGGAGCGAGCTCCTCAGTGGCCAGCGGCGGCCCGAAGGGGCGCCCCGTCCTGCTGCTGCGGAGCGTGAGGGGAGCAGCGAGCAGCGTGCGGCCATAGGGGACGAGTGGAGAGGTTCTCTGTGAGCTTTCGGTGGTCGTTACAACCTAAAAGAGCCCATGGTCTGGAGAGACCCACTGGCTGCAAACAGGCCACTGAGATACAAACAGAATCAGGTTAGAATTCAGGAGATCGTTGGGGTGAGCTGGCCCTGAGCGGGAGTTTTCACCCATCCCTACTTTTGTGTGAAAAGTAATTCCAGGACTTTCTCATCAGCTCCACAAGCCACTGCTTCTTCAATTAGTACAAATCTCTTGAGTTACAATGGAGGCTGAGAGTACCAGCTGTTGGTAGGATCTGCCCAAACTTCTCATTATCAACCCCTATTTTCTGTTGCTTATGATTTTGTCAAATATTAACCACCCGGTCTCAGATCTTGCAGGCTAGGTGTTTGCTCAGTTGAAGTTTTACATTTATTATCTAATTCATATCTTTTGGGAAAATATAATTTTAAACCATGTCATATTATTTGCTTCTCTGAGCAGAATTAGCATCCCGTGCTCTGGATCACAGTGCTGGAATTTGATGAGGACTGAGCCTAATTCAAGAGGTCTTTAACCTATACCTCTGCTCCCAAGGAAAGATCACAGTTATCTGAGCAATTCTGACAGATGTTTGTCTAATCCGTCCTTAGAAACCTCCAGTGAAGTCATCCTCCTTTCTCCAGGCAAATCTATTGCAGTACTTACTCCTCTAACATTCTCCCCAATGTCCGAAGTAAATCTTTTTTTGTTGCAGTTTAAGCCTATAACTTCTTTTTGTATCTGTCAGTGACATGGAAAAAAAATTTATTCCTTCCCTCTTTCACCTATTAGTAAACTGCTGCCATGTCTCTCCTCAATCTTTTTTTTTCAACTGAACAATTCCAATTCTTTTGGTCTTTCCTCCCATCTCATCTTCACAGATGTCTGATCATTTGTTCCCCACTCCTGAGGACTCAGAGTCCTGAGTAAATTTGCATGTTGCTTAAGTTGCCCCATATAGAAGGCAGCTCCCCAAAGGAGGCCTTTCTGGGATAGATTATAGTCAGAAGAGTAATTCACATGTCTTGCAAAGGACACTGCTGTTCATAATCCTGGTGTAGTAGCTGATTTTTTTTCGTGAAAATCTTGACATAGTTGACTCATGGATGTGATTCATCATCACTCCAAGATACTTCTCTGCAAATCTGCTGCTTCCTAAATTGTGTTTGCACAGCCAATTATTCTTGACAGTGTGGTGCCTGGTCTTTTTTCTTTTGATTTGGATTTGGGGGTGGCAGTATGGAGTCTTCTTACATGTTGGAAAAGCAAGCTAAAAATGTCTTCTTTCCCCTCTTCCACAGAAAAAAATAGTCACAATACTATTAAAAGTGCATTTTTTCACATTGCGGTCAGCATTAGTGTGGTGAAGATCTGAAAACTTCTCTGTCCTTATTCCTTCTAGACAAATCTTTGGTTACAAACATTTTAAATAGGATTTCTGTCTTCTTCACTGTTCAACCTGGATGTGCTCGGGAGTGGAGCAGAGTGAAAGAGATTTGTCCTTATGGCCTCTGCCTCTGTACTTACTGAACCTGTTGAGTCAGGGTCTGGTGAAGAAATGTCCATTGCATAGTTATTGAAAGGGGAGTTCCAAAGAGATGTTGGATGAATCGCTTTGCCCCAGTAATAATCCATTAATTTTTAGGGTCATGCTATCCCCTGCTTTATCCTGAGGTGTGGCTCTGAGTCACAGATGTCATTGCTGCATATAATGGGAACTGTGGTGCTTGCACAGAGTGAGCTAAGTGCACTGAAAACATAAAGGCTTTCCAAAACGAATCAAATGCCTTTGGATCTTCATTCCTGTGCGCCTCAGTTTCTTGTCTGTAGAATGGAAATAACAAATCCCGTTTTTGGAAGATAAGCAGGTTCAACTCAGAAAAGCACTCAACCACTCTTGTGATCAGCACCAGAAAAAAAAACGCAGGAGAAAGAAATGTACAGTTTTGTCCTCAGAAAAAGGTTTGTGCTGTGAGCATAGTGCATAGCACTTAACAGTGAACAAAGAGAAAATAAAATAAGGGCAGAGCCACTTATTAAGGGAACGCCATGCTAAGCCCTAGATTAAGGGACCATTTGCTTGGAAATGTAGTTGAGATTGTGTAGTTGGAGCTGATAACATAATGCAATGTGTATTTAGGGGCTTTAACACTACGAGGCAGTTTTAATTCTGGCATTGCATCCTTTTGGTTCCTTGGCTTTGCACTTCAGGCAGGATCTGTTAATGCTGTAGGCAGCAATGTGTGTGTGTGTGCATAGTGGAGGAGACACTGCATTTAGTTGCCAGAAAAACTAATTTGCTCTCCACTGGAGCTGTGAAATGCTGCTTGCCCTCTCCTATTATGGGAATATCTGCGCAATGGGGGGAAAAAGTCTCAGGAAGCCCTATGTAGTTTATTATTTTTCAAATTCGACAAAAGAAAAGGTGAATTGAAATGTAACCTTTGAATAACAGAACAAGGGCAAAAGTGTTCTAATGCTCTTGTCATCCTCCTCCCTTCCCTTTCCTCTTCCAGTTCTGGAGCCGATTTAGAGCTGTTTGGATACATTCACATAGTGCAAATGACCAGCAAAAAACTTCTAATTTTCCCCTCTTCTCAGAAATCAGCTCCACTGTGGGGTCCTGCTGGTAGCTGTGATGATGCATCACAAGCTTGGTGGAGTCTGTTTCTCACCCATGATAGGAAATGTCTTTTTCGAAATACAGGCTGAGGGAATATGTTTTTCTCATGAGCCCTTTGTTAGCTAAGGGCTAATGAGTTTGGGCTGGTGGGATCCTCTGTAACGTGTGGATGACTGCTGAAGATAAGCAGTATGGTATGGCTGATCTCAGCACTGGGAGAGTCGTGAAGTGAGACGGGAGCAAAGTGAAAGGGGGAAGGCAAGGAGGAAGGGGTTGGGGACCAACTGAGAAAAGATGAGGAAAAGAGGGAGCAGAAGCACAGCTGGCATGTGATTCAGGTCCCTAATGATAGCATTGACTAATCTAAATGCTCACCATTGCCACATGAAGCTGTGATCAAGCTCCTCCCTGTTTTCAGCAGGAATAGAAAACATAGGACAAGAAGATCTCTGCACCCTGGGAGCACCAGAACAGGGGGGGAATGGCATGTATTGCTTTTCATGTTTCACAGATGCCCATGCGATCTCCCATAATGCCAAGAACAAGTTAAATCTTGCTAATCTGCTTGCTGGAGTGAACGCAAGGACGTGTTTGATTGAGCTTGACAAGCGTGACTCTGGCTCTTCCTTGAGAGGCAGGCATGTCTGAATGGCTGGGCCATACTGGGCCAACACAGCCAAGGGAACCAGAAGCGTGCAGAAATGCTTGTACTGCCTCGGAAGGGAACTTGCATCCCTCTCTAGCCAGATCTTGCCAATCTCCTAGCTGTATTTTCAGCTGTGTAGTCCCTGTTGCTATGTGCACTGGAAGTGACCATGCAGTCATCTGCTTTCATCTTCCCCAGGTTCTTTCCTCAGCAATGCTCACCCAGGAACCATCTGCCCATTCTTTATTTCTAGTCTTAGTTTTCTCTAGCTCTGTTCAGTTGAGTTTATCATAACTAAGGGGCTTGCCTGTGCAAGTAGGCATTTGAAAATAGCCTTCATAATGCTCTGTAATGTTTCAAGTGAATATTTTTCCTTTTAGATTGTGAATATTTATTTGCTGTACAACACATAATAGGAAGTATTGATTGTGCTGATCTGCATGACTCCCCAATGAACAGAGATGGTCAAAAAACTTCCAGGAAAAGCAGAAATTACATTGCTGCCTTCATGGAAATATTCCCACTCTGCCAACAACTCTACTCATGAAGTCTGTCTATGTGTCATACCACCCTCTTGGTTGTGCAGGAGGAAGCTATCTCAGTGCTATGAGGTGGTCATGTCTCCCCACATTTGTATGTTGCAAGAGCCTTGCTCTCTTCCCTGCATTGCCCTGAAAGAGTTGATCCTAACCACAAAGAAGCCAAGACAGTGTCCCTAATGTGAGCGTAGAGAGACCTGTTCTTTGAAAAGCCCCTGAACGTTTCACCTCTACTCAGAGAATTCTTGGCGATCTATATTCAATATCAAAGTTGTGATCAGCGTTCAGCATCTTTTAAAAGCCATGGAAACTTTTGTCCTGATCCTGCCAGATGTTTGGTCTTCTGTGCTGAAGGGTGACTACACAGCCTGAGATTGGGTCCTGTGTTTGAATAAGAAGGTCTTTATTCCAGGAGAAGTACTGTTTACATCTTCTTCCAGGAAATATGATACCCCCATCTGGTAATGGGAACTGTTGGTGAAGATGGCCATGTTGATTTGGCACCTACAATGAAGAAGTGAGGCTGAGCTGTGTCTTTTGTGCCTCAGAAAGCCCAGATTTTTTCAGTTGGCAGTCACAGACATGTGCTGAGAACATGATTGCCAGGACAAGCTGGAGAGGAAGCAAGCTTTTAAAAACCTCTTACGGAGACGACTTCTTTTTGTGCCTACAAATATGGCCACTTCCAGCTTTCCATTTGGATCCTAGAGCTGCAAAGTGGCATTTGTCCACCAGAGGGCATGTGGGCCATTTTCTCCTCCTGAGCACAAAAAAAAGGAAAGAGAAAGGTTTCCAAAGCAAATGCCCTTCCAAAATGGGACCCTGCACAGGCTATCTTGACCATTGAGATTGCAGCTGGGATGCTGAGGAACGCTGTGTGGGCAACTGAGCTGGCAGCAGTAGGGCTGATGTGACTCTGTGCCACTACTGCAGAGCCATCTCAGTGTGATGTGGCGTGCTGCCTGTATGAAGGATTAAATGTAAGTCTTTATGGTGCCATGACTTTATGGTTCCCTAGACTTGCATTTCAGACCCCTGTATGTGCGTACATGTGTATATGCATGCATGAGATAGAGAGATACACACATGTGCACATCTACATACCCACATTTGCTCACACAAGTATCTGTATCCACACAGGCCCACTCTATAGCTTGCAAAGTAAATTAGACTTAAATGACTCTTTGGAAACAAAATAAATCAAATAGCATAATAGTACCATCTTTTTATCTCATTTGTTCCCATACAATTAGTAGTTTTACTGCCATGTTGTGACAGGTGACTGTGTTTGACCTTTGCCGCTTGGGTGGTTGGCTGGTGCTCAAACTAATGAAGACCCTTAATGGATTGGCTTTTGTGAGGCTGTGAGCGGTGGGGTTAAAGAGAAAATGGTGCCTTAGACAGAGTCCAGAGAAGATCCTTCAATTAAACCTGAAGTCTATTAGCAAAGAAATATTGAGGAGGTTGAGAGTTAGCAATGATTTAACCAGCAAGTCTTTCTTGTGAGTCGTTAAAATAAAAAAAAAAATCTCCCTGGTTATTTATTGTTGAGCGTGTGGTTGGACTCCCATCCTCTTGGCTGAGAGGGTGGGAGCAGAGCCATTGGTTTGAAGAGGCTGGGGCTACAGAGCCCTAGTCCCAAGTTTGTTAGCCCCTTGGCTCCCACACAGGCGAGCTTGCCTTGGACAGAAGAGTGAGGAAAAATGAAGCAATAGCAGGAACAAATAAAGAGTGATGCTGGGGAAGATAAAACCAGATCTCTGGGATAAATAAGACTTTTTGGAACTTAATTGTTTTTCATGATGTAAATAAATTACAATGAAAGAAAAGCAGCTTCTGGGCAATGAGTCAGAGGGCAGTGCCGAGCTGTAGAGCGTGAGTAATAAACAGGAGCAGAGGGAGGCTGATGGGGAGGCTGGTGCAGGACAGGCAGGAGCTGGCCAGAGATGCACAAATGGACATGACAAGGAGTGTTAGGTGCAGGGATCCAAGGGATGGCCGAGCTGTGGGAGCACTGGAAGGGCCAGGCCTGAGTACAGTGAAGGGCCACAGGGCCATTCTCCTGCTGCATTAGGCACTTCAACAGAAATCCTGCACGTGGCAGATACAACCTGCCTGCTGCCCCATGAGATCTCCTCTTGCCCCCAATGGCTAATGAGCTGGCTCCTGTCCCTTTCCGTTAGCTTCAATGTCAGAACCTGAGCATTTCCCATTCCTCCCAGGCAGGTTTCCTTCCTTTTGTTTTCAAGAGTTGTTTAACTTTCAGCCTGAGCATCATCTTGCAGCAGCATTCACGGTCTTGAGCAGAGCTGGGGCTGCCTCTGCCCCTCACTGGTCCTTTGGTGATACACTGTCCCACAGTTGAGAGGTGGGAGATGGGAAGGATCTGATGAGGGAAAGCATGAAGCTGATTGTGCTTGGTGGAGAGGCCTGCCTTTCCACTAGTCAGCCAACATCTAGGTTCTGTTGGGGTGTCCTAGAGATTGCTGGCACAGCTGAGGCTTTCATCCCCACACACTTCCCCTGCCTCCATGCACAGTGTAGTAAACCTCAAAGAATTCAGCGTGTCAGCCAGGCAGACAAAGGCTGAGACGGGACAGGGAGAGCAGGGAATAGTGTCCTGGGTCCTGACACACCTCCTTCACATTGGCCGATGCTGTGGGCTGGTTCAGCATCTTGGTGCCTACCTCTTTCTTCTCTTCCCTGGCCTACACCCTTGTAGAAGGACCATGCAGGGAGAAAGCAGTTTGCTCCCAGCCAGTGTGTTTGCTCTGTGCTTCTCCCCGTTAGTTCTGGGTGATATTTTTTTGAACATGCAATGTTTTTTACAGTTCTTTCTGCCCCTGCTGCTTCTTCCCAGTGCAAAGGCCTTTCCTGATGGAACCACAAGTGCCTGCATACAAGGTTGGAGCTGAGCAGCCATGCTTGGATTGGAACTGCACCCAGCACCAGACCAAACTGGACACTCCCTCTTACTGGGATGATGGAATACCTTTTGGAGGTAAAAAGTGAAGAAAAGTGAAAAGCAAAGAAAAAAGCCAAGATGCCTCAATGGGCAGGAAATTGGACTCTCTTTAGAGCCTCTGGTTGTGCCCCAGAGATGTGAAGGCAACAAAGCTGGAGGGAACTAGGCCCAAACTGCTTGCTGCTTACACAGAAGCAACTGGCTTTGCCAGGTCTGCAACCTTTTCTGGCTATAGGAAAAGGAGCAGTTTTGTTCCACTTCAGCTGAATCATCACATAGCTTTGAAACATCTCAGATGTAGTGCCCAGCTGTTCCTCTTCCTGGGTCATCCCACCTTATCACCCTCAGATGGGACTGCAAAACTGAACACACTGCTCCGAAGGTCCTCAAGCACCATGGCAGGCTCTCAGAGCTGGACTCAAGGACTGCCCTCGTCTTCATTCCTTCTTCCTCTATTTATCTATCTGTCCGTCTATCTATCTATCTAATCTTTCACTCCATCCCCATGGAGCAATTGCTTCCTTTCCCTCACACAGTCCCTCTTTCTCTGTTTTTCTCTTCTCTCACTCTTAGACACGTGCCTCCCCCTCTCCTACCTCCCCCTACTTTGGGGATAATTTAACATGTTACACACTAACTTTCCAGTAATGGCACTCCAGCTTTTTGAAATTCTGCTTCCCTGTTTTATGGCTGGGCCTCTAATGGTTATCTCGCAGCCCTGCCTCTGGCAATCATGTAAGGAATAAATAGAAGCTGACACAGTAATTTACTTAAATCTTCTCCACACTTTTGCAGCATTTTCCTCCAGAGGATACCCCCGAAACAACAATTATTTGAAATGTCACGCGTTCCTGCCCCTAGGCTACCGACAAATGAACATTAAATCTATTAACAACAAAAAAAATTAAATGTTTACTTTTCCGCGAAGGTAAAGGAGAAGCTGGAGAGAGGGAGGGATGTCTCCAATAAATTTCTTCTCAATAATAAAGAGGTGTAGTTAATGTTCTCTCTAGGCAGAGTCAGCTTGCAGCCCATATCCTATGAGGACAGAGATGTGATGCCACAGTACTGCCATGTAGCCTTGCCAGGGCAGCTCCAATAGCCTCATTTTTCCAGGCCAGGGAGCTCAGTTTCAGGTCGGTATTTTTGCAGATTAAATAAGATGTATAGTGGGCTAGAAGCCGTGAACAGGGTGGTCCCAGCCTTCAGCCCATCTGGCTGCTAGTGCATGTTATGGGGACTGGAGCAGTGGGAGAAGCAGCGCTACCCCCTTGGCAAAGGGAGGTTAAAAGTATAGCTCATCTGTTTTACAGAAAGGAAAACTGAGCATTTTGGAGCTCTTCCCCAACATCCTGCACTTCGGTCACAACAACCCCGTGCAACGCTACAGGCTGGGGGAGGAGTGGCTGGAGAGCTGTCTGGCGGAAAAGGACCTGGGGGTGTTGGTTGACAGCCGCCTGAACATGAGTCAGCAGTGTGCCCAGGTGGCCAAGAGGGCCAATGGCATCCTGGCTTGTATCAGGAATAGTGTGGCCAGCAGGACCAGGGAGGTGATAGTGCCCCTGTACTCGGCACTGGTGAGGCCGCACCTTGAGTACTGTGTTCAGTTTTGGGCCCCTCACTACAAGAAGGACGTCAAGGTGCTGGAGCGTGTCCAGAGGAGGGCAACAAAGTTGGTGAAGCGTCTAGAGCACAAGTCTTATGAGGAGCGGCTGAGGGAGCTGGGGTTGTTTAGCCTGGAAAAGAGGAGGCTGAGGGGAGACCTTATTGCTCTCTACAACTACCTGAAAGGAGGTTGTAGCGAGGTGGGGGTCAGCCTCTTCTCCCTAGTAACGAGTGACAGAACGAGAGGAAACGGCCTCAAGCTGCACCAGGGGAGGTTTAGGTTAGACATTAGGAAAAACTTCTTCACCGAAAGGGTAGTCAGGCACTGGAACAGGCTGCCCAGGGAAGTGGTTGAGTCTCCATCCCTGGAGGTATTTAAAGAACGGATAGATACGGTGCCTGAAGACATGGTATAGATGGACTTGGCAGTGATAGGTTGACGGTTGGACTCGATGATCTTAAGGGTCTTTTCCAACCTTGACAATTCTATGATTCTATGATTGATTCTATGATCCTGTAGAAAGTCTAAGCTGGAGGTAAGGCCCAGCTCCTCCTCTTTTCTGTCCTATGCTCCCGCCCCTTCACTCAACTTTGCTGAACATAGGTAAGCATAGGTACTGGGGATGGGACCATGTGAAGGTGGACTCAGCCCTGCACATGGGTCCTGCTGGAAGACGGTGGGAATATGGGGAGTCACTTGCAACCACTTGCTGTGGATGAAAGTTCCCATGGCGATCTGGGCAAAACAGGCTTAGGGACCAGGCCTAAAGCACAGGGAACCATTTTCCGTTCTGCAGAAAGTTCAGGCCCAGAGCAGGTTAGAGGCTCAGCAAGATACAGTAGCAGAAATGGAAAGAAGTGTCCCAGCTCTACCCTAATTGCTTCATACTGTCTTGAAAAGGCTGCCCCACTGCTTGAACTTTCCATCTTATGGCTATTTTGGAAAACATTGCCTGTCCATTGATTCAGCATAAGAGTCTCTTGGGAGCCATTGTGTTTGTACAGCCAGGAATCCAGCCCTTTGGCTTTGAAATCTTCTATCCATCTGAGTTCAGCGAATGGTTGGGATTTAAAGGACCCAAAAGGAGCACACATCTTTTGTGAATGAACTTGTGAAGGAAAATTTCTCATCTGATGTTCAATGCTGCAAACCCCATAGAAAAATTTTCTCCTCTGTTCTTCATTTGCCCTTCTTTTCAGCAAAAGAAGCTTGGGTGGAGACTGCAAACACCTTGGAGAAAGTGGCACCTCTGACATGCTGTATGAATCAATTGTTGATATGGAATGTGAACAGACACCTGTTATCCACCCTTTGAAGCAAGACACATGACTGTCTGACCAGCTTCCTATTCCTTTGCGCAAAATGGTCAAACACTCTAAACTTTGCTGTCACCATGGTTCACTGTAGCACCAGGCAACAAGTATGCCAGGATGTGCCTCTTTTTTTTGGGCTGGGACCCCACTTCTTGGCACTGGTTTTGACCCTCAGAGCCAGACAGTGGAGGAGACATCTAGTAGATCTGCTGCATTCAAGTCCCAGCAGAGCTTACTGTCCCAGTCCTAATCCATTTCTTCATTGCTGTTCTGTGTAAATGGTCCCAGTCTACCTACTAAGGTGGTTGATGATACATGGATGCTCAGTCAGGCATCTACGATGCTAGACTGCTCTTGAACTGAGATCATTTTGTATCAGTGGGAGATAGTGCTCCTGGGATGGTGTCTGCTTGGGAGAAGGCCCCCCAAGGTAGCTCCCAGAGTCCTGCTACACAGGCCTGTGCCCTCACAGGGTAGTTTATACAGCCAGGGCATTCAGAGCTGGGACAGAGCTTCTGAGTCCCATAGTCCCCCTTGACGTTTTGTTGCTACTTGCTGTGATTCTTTAAGGAACAGGAGGAAAGATCATCTTCCAAGTGTGTGATATGTGTGTGTCTGGAAGGAGTGAGTTTGTTCTCTACCAACAATCCTGTTGACATCCAAGGGTGTTTCAGAAGAGGAAACTAGCTCATCCAAGGAATCGGACTTTAGCTCTGGAGGAACAGCTGCTTTGGGCTCCTCTCAGGCCTGGTGCAAATTCTTTGCTCATTGTCTTGCGCTGCCACGACGCTGCATGGAGAGCGTGCCCTTTCTCATCCAGAGGGAGGGGTTTGTGTGGGGCTTTTCTGGGTGTTTCCCATTTACTTTCTGAAACAATCTATCCCTTTGATGGAAAGGGTTGTCTTTTTCCCCACTCCAGATCCAGCTAAGTGCCTGAGGTTTAATGATGCATGAAGAGCAAGGTAGATGTTACATCCATGATCAGACAGCTCCACAACATATATACTCTGTATGGGAAACCACACAGCTAATGATGTAGAAAGTACAGGGTTCTGACTTGGTCTTATCACAGACCTCAAAGTGTACTGTAGATTCTGGAGTATATACCACAGGTGAAGTCCATCTCAGTATTGCAATGGATTGATTTAAATAGTTCCACTGCAAGCCAAAAGTCTAAGCACCACAGCATGTTTATGAGTTATCCTAACGCATAGAAACACAATTATGTGGTCTAATATATTGGGATGGACTCTTAGATAGTATATAGTATCAATACAAATCAGTGTCTGCCTTTATAAATTGCAAGGCCTCAGACACCCATTATCCTATTGCTAAAAAAAAAAAAAAAAGGCAGCCGGAAATTGGGAAGACGATTCACCAAACTACTTTGCATTAAGTTTTATTAAACTTCCGCCAGTAACGTCTCCACTTTGATCTCTTCTCTGCCCAGATTCAGATCCCAGCTCCTGATTTCCACCAAGGAAAGTATGCAGGGAAGCTGGGTGCCTGCACTTAACTTTTTTGTTTTTAAAGCTTTGTAGCGCGTTCTTGTGCTCTCAATTCCGGATAATGCTGGATCCCTTTTATCCAGCTCCTCCTCTTGCCCTTTCAAGTGAAAAGAAGACTCCTGTGCCCCCCATCAAAGTTAAAGGGAGGCTTTAGAGAGGAAGGCTCAGCACGCTGGGGCTCTTGAGCCTGTGTTTAATCTCTTTTCCCGTTCCTGTGTGCCTCTGTGGCTTCCCTGCCAGTTTCTTTGTTGCTGAGTTTCTCATTTCCTTTTATTTGTGTGTGCGGGAGGTTGCCAGGCTGGCTGGAATGCAGCTGAAGTCATCCTGGGGGGGACGCGCCTCGGCCCCCGCCCCGGGTTATACATGACCTGCCTTGCCCCCCGCTCACCCACCCCGGGCAAGCTGGAGTGGGCTTGCCTGGCTGCAGGCAGGAGGCCAGCCAGGGAAGGCAGCAGGGCAGGAGAGGTACCCACCTTGCTGCTGCAGCCAGCTTGCGCAGGGGTGGTATGTCCAACACCATGCAGGGTGCAAAGGAGGTTGGAGGTTGGGGGAAAGGGGTTGAGACAGAGCGCCTTGACCTCTGGGCTGCTGTCCTGTCTGGGGAAGGAGAGCAGAGAGGTGTGCAGCCTTTGGCAGGGGAGGGGGACCTGGTCTGTCTCAGTGCCTGCCTAACCTCAGCTGACCTCAGTGCAGTGCCCTGACTCCTGACCACGGCTGCCCTGCTCCGCCGAGTGACGCTGGGCTGAAGGTGTGGCCTTTGGCTGTATGCTGGGATTTGCTCCAAGGAACAATATGGGCTGTATTAGGCACTGGAGGGAGAGAGTTTGAATTGGACTGGTCCACTGGGGACTGTGAATGTTGTTCCAGAGCTGGACATGGCTCTGAGGATGTGCATTGGTCTTAATAAGTGTCAATAGAGACTGAGTTTGTGTTCATGCTATTTGCTGGTCCTTCATCATGAAGGTACTTCAGTGGAGGACCCATCTCTCAGGGAACCTGTAAAGGGGATGTCCTGGGTGAAATGAGACATGGCAGGAGCACAAATTCCCTGATGCAGTTTGTCTCAGCTTTCCTTACATCTTGTCCCTCTCACCAGAATGGAGAGACAGGTGGCATTGCCAAGATTTTCACCCCTCCTATGCCATATGGGTCCAGTTTGGCACATGGGGTTACCATTCTCTCCCTGAAGCAGTCTTGGGGAACTGTAACTCCAACAGCATCCCATGAAATCAGTCAGTGTTAATAGCCTATTTGCTAGGCTGTGGAAACCAAAGAACAGGGAAAAGGATGGGACTGTGTCCAAAGCTGTACAACTTAGGAACTGCCACCTTTGTTTGAGGTTGCTCCACAACCTCTAGAAGTTCCCTGTACTTCCCAGGGTGGATATCAGCTGGTTCAGCTCTTGACACTAGAGATAGACCTTAACCCAGCAAAGGAACAATCTTTTTCAGGTTTCCTGGTCCTTGCTGAGTTTTATCTGAATTCCTGGCAAAGCTTGGCAAAGATTTTGTGAGGGCTCTGAGTACATTGATAGGCCTTAATCATCCTGACCAGTCTCACCTGGGACCTCCACCCAAACCCTCCACCCATGGGCCCAGAGGCTCTATTTAAGCTTGTCCCTGGGCCTTCAGTCTCTGACTGTATAATGTTGGAGGAGTGGTTGTTTGTGGATCAGCTGCTGTCATACCTGTACCTGCTATGGGTCTTGTTAATCCAGACCCCAATATATGCACTGACTTCCCAGCTTGACCTTGGTCCTGCCTTGTTGCTGTGGTATGTGATATACTGAAACTAGGGGTTCCTTACTCAAAGAGAGTTCCCAATGGGAAGGAGGGCAAAGCTGTGGGATGGTTTTGCTTAGGATGGGTCTGGAGTGTCTAGAACTGGGGGTTTGCTGTGCAGTAGTCTGCAGCAATCCTGGTTGGGGCTATCCCATTGTGCAGAGATGAGAACAGTTAAGTTTTGGTGTTATTTTCTGTTCATGGGCACTGAGAGCAATAGTGGTGATAAGATCCTTGTCCTGGCACGGTCTCCAGCAACAAGCATATTCCTCTTTGATTATTTTGAAGGCCTGGCTGGGGAACACAAAGCTTGCAGTCCTGCAGTGCTTCAGTATTTCTATAGTGTTCTCCTTTGGTCTGCATTCTCCTGGTTTCCTTTGTATCAGACAAGTTCTGTGGGAGAAAGATGGTCTTTCCAGGTGGTGTGTATGCAGAGACTTTCTAAGGATGATTTCTTTTCACAGTGCTTCAGGAGAGAAATCTGGAGAGGGATCTTAGGCCAGACTAACCCACAGACTAGGTCAGGTCCATTGAAGCATTGCTTGTTTTTTGTTTTTTTTTTTTTTGATGGCAAATTTTACCTTTTTCTTCTGTATTAGAAATCTTCTAAAAATCCACTGAAAAGGTTTTTGACCTGAGAAAAACATCTGCTGGAAAAAAGGAAGAAGGGAGGGCTTGATGATTTCTGAGAATTGTGAAATTGAGTGGGAGAATTCCTTGAAGTTAGTTTCAAACCCCTACAGGTAGATGTACACCATAGGTGGGTCAAGGCAGGTAGGTAGATACTCCCTGCTATATGTGGATATTTATGCATAAAAGGATCAATGTACGTATTTTTAAATGTGTTTTCCCTACCTTTTGATTTTTGGCTCTTACAAGAGCAACGGGGCCTGCTAATAGGCTACTTTTGGCTCGTCCTGCTTTGTAAGGGAAGAATATGTTATCTGACTTTCTAAAGCCTCAACAAACCTGTCTCCTATGGCTGTGAGTGGTTACTGTTGTACTGCACAGATCAGAGCTGTTAGGCTCATGGACCCTCTGGCTACCATCCACCATGTCACTGTGCCAGTATCTGCCAAATCTCCCTGCTGCTTTGTTCAAGGAGCGTTTGTGCTGCCGTTGTCTCTGTTCCCTCTGGACAGGCCCATGGGGTTGTGCAACTCTCCAAGTTTGTGTAGTATCTACCTGGACGTAATTGTTTTGGCTTCACACCTAGAACAGTCTGTCAATCTGCAACCCTGAAACTCCTGCAGGAGACCCAGAGATTGCATCACATATCAAGGGGAAGACTGACTAGCAAATATATTGCAGTGAGCAGGGAAGAGTGTCACTTGCTGTAAATACCCTTTGTTGTGGTGCTACTATTTCAACCAAGTGGTTTAAGTACCTTTGCAGAGAAGCTTCCACACTTTAATTTTTTTTTTTTTTCCTCCATTCTCCTATGAGGTCAGGGTACTTCTTTTCTGTACATCTGGCTGTTCCTGAATCACTTTTATGGAGGATTCCTCCAAAACTTTCAGTACTTTTTAAAATGAAAAATGTGTTTTCTTAACTGAGATATTGTGAAGAAAGCTTCTGATAAAGCCAGTGCCTTATTCTTGTGTTAGGAACACTTTTATTCAAGCATTTTTCAAGAAGTTTCAGCTTTTACAATATCTACTTTCTATTTTTTCTTATTTTATCAACCTCGAATCTTTTCATTCTTGGTTTTCTTCACCAGGATGAAGTACTATAGGATGGCAGAGCAGAAGGAAAGCACATCATCTAACAACTCTGATTCTCCCCTGCTGCTGCTTGGCATCCACACATACTGTGTATTGCAAAAGAAAAGCCAGACCTGGAAGCAATTTGCTGAGAGTTTCAGATTCTCTCTGTTCCTCTCTTCCAGTCCATTAGGCCAGAAAGGGAATGGCAGTCAACAAGTTTTTCGTCTGGAAGTGTAGTCCTGGGATTTCCCCAGATTTTTACCCCAGCTTGAGCTGAAGACCAGTTTCCAACTATCAGTCATTCTTGGCTGAACCTCTATTCTGATTTTTCAGAGCTGATTTCCATGCCTTGCCCCCCTTATAATACCTCCTTTGCACTCGTTCAGGATGTGGTTGGATCAGGTCAGATTCTTACTCATGCTAGTCACTACTGTCTGGGCACAACATGGTGCTAATCTGTGACATAACTATTCCTTGAAAAGGGAGGAGTTTTTGCAGGGGATTGGCCTGGGCCTACTTCTGATCAATATTTGTATTAGTGATTTTGATAATAAAATGGAAACTGACCAGAGATAATCTGCAGGAACTAATAAGTTGGAAGAAGGTTGTAAGTCCATTGGAGGACAGGGTTTCAACTCAAAATAGCTTAATACGCTGGAGAAATAAACTAAAACCAGGCAAGTAATATTCAGTAGATGCAAAAGCTCTGTATGACTAAGGAATGGAGAAAATGGTGCACTGCCTGGGAGGTGCTCAGAGGAGAGCAGATCTCAAACTGAGTGTGAGTCAGTAATGTTGCGCTCTTGCAGTAAGGAAATGTTTGGGTCTGGAGTATATCAATGCCAGGGTCGCTGCTGAGACAAGAGGTCCCTGCAGCTCTCTGGCATACTGCAGTGGAGTCTTGTCCAGTGCTGAAGGCTGCAGTTCCACGGATATGTTGATCTGTTGGAGTGTCTATAGAGAACACCAAGGAGGGAACATAATGCTGGAAACCAGGGCCTGTGAGGAAAGGTTAATGAACTGCTTTATGGAAAAGTAGAGGAGAAGACTATGGGTGTCAAGTGCTTAGTTTTCCAGTGTATAATGAATATCAAGAAGCAGGTAAACCACCATTTTCTATGCCCACCTGCTAACAAGCAGAAAGAAACAGGTATCCCTAGAGTGGAGAGAGACTATGTAGTATAAGCCCTTGCTAACTCACAGAGCATAGAAGCACCAGTAGAGATTACCATGTAGCTGCTGGAATCTTGGCTGGAGGTGTTTCAGAATACACATCAGCCAAGAATGGTCTGGATGGATTTGTCTCAACAGGGAAGTACCTGGGTCATTGCATTGCTTTTTCCCAACCTACATTTATGCATTTCTCTCAATCCTTCTCATCTGCCTGCAAACTGACAGGGCAGTGGGAACTTCAAAGGAATTTGTACTTTGAGGTTTTTCCTTTTTCCCAGTGGAAGACCTCTAGAATCAATGAAAACACATAGCACATGCTATGTATTCCCCCCAACAGAAAGCAAAGCTAGCTATCTATATCTGATGCAAAATGCTTTGAAATTTCCTGGTTGGAAGATGATTGATTATCAAACAACTATTACACAGTGCAACAGAGATCACAGCTCCTCTCTGGTGCTGGAAAAACTAAGGATTAAACTGGCACCTCCTAGGGGAGGGATCCTTTGGGACAGGTGTCCCCTGCAGAGAGGCAGCACAGTAAGCACATGGCTTTTTCACCAGCCACCAGCTCCTCTGTTCCAGCCCATGCCACTGGCAGCTCAGAGCTCTCCCCCTTTCTCTCTCTCTTCAACCCTGGCATGTGCATGGCTCGTTAGCAGCAGCCTGGCAATCAGGAAAGCCTGCTATGGCAGCAGCTGCTTTTCCAGAGCTGTCCTGTGTGCAGTGCAGTGTGGGGGCTGTTTGCCAAGGTGAGGCACTCCCTGCAACTGGCTGAGATGGAGCCTGTGGGAGAGGGGCTTGGTCTTCACCAAATGCAACCAGCTGGAGCAAACTTTGCTTCCTTGCAAAGTGCTTCCACCTTGCACTCCTGCCTGCCCAGCTAGTCACCCTGCTCCCTGATGTATATGCAGCCAAGTACCAGGGAGCAGGTGGAGGAAGAGCCATCTGGCTTCTACCAAGCTCATTCCCAGGTTGGAGCTGGGGGAGCTGCTGGAACAAAGGATGGCATCACCTGGGAGCGCCTGGACTAGGGAGTTTGTGAGTATTGTAGGAGTCTTAAGCTTGCTTCTGCCAAACTTCTTGGCTTCCAAGCAGCAGGTTTCTCAAGCTGCAGCACTGATGTGTGTTCCCTAATAGCTGAGCCGTGGGCTCCAGCCGCTCTCCATGGTTAGGGGACTTCTGCTGGACCCATGCAAACCACAGCCTGTTTTCCCCCTCCTCAGTCCACTGCTGCCCTCGTGGCAGGACAAGATGGGCTACACTCGTGGTCACGGCACCCTGGCTTTCTTTGACACGCCTGACACAGCCAGACCCTGTGATGCTGGCTGAGATTTTCCTGTCTCAAGTTCTGCTTCGTTCCATGCTAGCTCCACACAGCTGGGCTGCGTGGGGCTAGTCACCAGGGAACAGCGGCTGGCAGAGATGAATAGAGGATGTGAACAGTTCCCTTGGTGCCCTTTTCCCTCAGTCTTGTTTCCCTCTCAGCAGGGGGAAGCAGTCGCTGCGCGGTCCTCTGCCGATTGCATTGAGGAAAGTCATTAAAAAGAATTAAAAAGGAAACGGAGAGGGAAGAGGGGGGGGAAAAAAATAACTGAACAGCCCCAAACTGTTACAAACTCAAACAAAAGAACAACAAGATCTTCCTGCTCAAAGCCCTGGGCCACCCTCACCTGGCAGTAAAGGACAGCAGTGCTCCAGTGGCTTGCTGGAAGAAGAGAGGAAGGCCTTGGCCATGTCCCTGCTGGGTCGGTGGTGACGTGAGTTGTGGGGCTGGTTGTGGAAGCTGTCATCTGATTGTTCAGACAGGCAAAAAAATATATATACAGAATTAAATTAATTATACAAAGATTGACTCATCCATCTGCTGAAGCAGGCGATGGCTCCATATCCTGTCTTTTGGAGAGGGAATAGGGCATAAGATACATGTCCCCGGGGGGCAGTGTCTCTCCTCCGCTTTGGGGAATTATCAGCCCCTGTTGCAACTGCTCTGGCTGGGGAGCAAAAGAGTGGGATGGAGCTTCTGGTTCCCCTTGTGTTGTCTCCAGGGAGGGTTTGAGCTCCAAAGGTATGGGTTTGTGTCTGGGAAGATCTGATCTATAGTCCAAATTCAGTATCGTAAAGGTTTTCCCAAAATAGTTGCCTAAATTTTGAGTCTGTCTTGATATGCAGAAGCCTGGGCTCTTTCAGATGCAACCACTCGTTTGGTCTGAATCATGACTGGACGTGAGCAGTCATCTTTAAAAGGCTTGATCTTTGAGTTCTGGATGAGTGCTTGCAGCCTGGAGTCTGTAAAACACTACGGAGGGTTGTCCCAGGATCCTAACCATCTTCGCTTCCCTCAGCCTCAACACCAGCCTGTACTTGCCTGAACATGTCTTTTTGGGATGCTGAGGTAAAGGCAGAAACTTTAAGATAGCAGAGAGGTAATTTTTGCTGCAGTGAGAGCAGCCTGCAGGCTGGTAATGGAGATGGTGATGGGAGAGCATGGCAGAGCACTAACTCTGAAGATTAGCTTTACAGTCTCATTCTGAAGTCTTACAGGCCATACTTGCCTGGATCTGACACAGTCCCTGGTTCAGGTTCCTTCTCAAACCATCATAGAAACAGCAGCATTTCCCTTGCGTTTATTTCTGCATGTTGGAGCTCAGCTTCAAATGGGTTGGATTTTTCTCACCCAAACACTGGCCCCAGGAAAGTTCCTGGACCATTTTCCTATTAGCACTCCTTGCCAGAGTTTCACTAAGCCAGTTTGCAGCTGCAGACGTTCCTGTGTGTTGGTTACCAAGGCTTAGGCTACAACTGTTACAGTAATCCTTAAATCCAGCAAGGTGGCTCCCCGTGAACATTGTGGATATGCTTGTTTACATCTCACCTGGCATACCACAAGCTGAGGCAGAACCCAAAGGAGTTCTGCTAACGCCGGGGAGGTTTGGCTCATATACTGAAATAGGTTTAGCTGCTGTGGAAAGTATGCTTTTCGTTGGTGGTGCATTTAATAGCTTGCATTAGTTTATTTAGATGTGTATTCTGGCATCTACTGTGTATTAATATGGGTCTCTGCATTTATATGCCTAACTGTATTCTTCTAGGTATAACTGTGTCTGTGTTGTTACAACCTGCAGGTTTGTCTTTATACAGATTACCAGTATTGGAGTGAAATGTTATCACTTTGATGCACTCACAGCTGATTTCTAGATCAGTGGCTGATCCTGTAGAAATGTATGGTCCCCAGACACAGGTCAGGTCAGTGTATTTATTGGTGTGTTTCTGGGGTATGGTGTGAGGTGTTGCATTGTTGTGTGCTGGATGCGTCCCTCCCCAGGGGTGTTTCTGTGGGGTATTTGTGGCATTCACTCTGAGCGTCACCATGGGGACAAGCAGGGGGAAGGAACACAATTTGTATTTCTTAGTGTTGTGTGATTGTACTCTCCCAGTGCCTCAGAGTGAAGGTGCATGATGAACTACATAACTGTCCTGTGTGTTTCTGTATGACAATAATATGCACCACACATGCACTCACACTTACAGGCACACACCCTCCAGGCTCCAGTGCGTGTAGGAGAGTGTGTGTGTGTGTGAATGCTATTTAAATAAAAAAGAAAGGAAGTGAATCAGGGTCGTTTCCATTTTAATTGTAAAACAGATAAGCACTAAACACTTTGAAAAAGTAAATGACTTGAGAATAATTACTATCTATTACTCTGCGTCCCAGGGGGGCAGTTGGAGGAGCCCAGATGGCTACAAAAATGGGATTTAGCAGAAAATTGAAGACATTATTCACCGTAACACATTATCAATTACCTTCATATCAATTACAATAACCTTACATTAGAAGAAGGGCCAGGAGACTATCTTCAGCCCCCAGCCTGAATAGTAATTGCACTACCCCTATGGATGTGGTGTGTGTGTGTGTTAGAGGGTGGGGGGCACCACAGGGTTGTGCAGGGGTTCTGGCAGCTCCCACTGCTCGTGGGGGAGAGGATAATAATGGCTCAGGGTAGCTCTCCCTCCCTTCCCTACAGTCACCTCATGGAAGGTTTTTCTCTGTCCTGTTTGTGTGGTCTAATAGCTCGAAGGGCAGCTGATGTGGCTCCTTCCAAGAAATTCTGCTTGGCTTGTCATTTGGGAAGTTCAGAGTCTCTGTGCAGAGACTGCTGTTTCGCACCAGTGTCCTCTACTTTCCTCTTCCCCCTCTCAGCCATTTCAGCCAAGCTGCTCAGTTTATTAATAGGGGTTGGTATGCAATCTGAGGTCCTTTTCTGTAGGACCTGGGTTTCTTGGTGCAGCGATCTGGCTGCCTCCCGCTCCATGTGGGAGGTGGGAGCTGTTCCCTCTGCCAGACCCAGATGGGGCACCAGCTCATGTTTCCTGTAAACACTCACAGAGCGGTCACACAAGGCCTTGGATGGGATATGGAGATGAACCAACCAAAAACAATTAAAAAAAATAAATCTCTCCTACTTTTCTTCAGGGATGGTGGAAGGTGTCTTAGGGAGGAGCAGTACCAAGGCTGCTTCAGCAGGACGGTAGCATGAAGGTAGCTCTAAGGACATCTTGTTGCCTGTGGCTGTCTCTTGTTGCCAGCTGGGATAGCCCTTGGAGCTGGTGGTAGGTCAGTGCTTCTGACTGTAGCTGGCTAATGCTTCTGGCTTGCCATGATGCCATTCTGAAATTCCACCTCCTGGATCTGGGCTTGATCCAGCTCATCCAAGTGTTTACACATGCAACACCCAGATCTATAGCTGTTGTGGTCCGATTCTCTGATGCAATCCAAACAGGTTTCACTGCCACGGCGTCCTGGCCTATGTGCAAATGTGTGTGTGGAAGACAAGCATTCGGACGCATCAGGGCACTTATGAGTTAAACTGTTGGTGATGCTCCCTCCAGCCTCCCCCCTTTCCCAAATATGCAGTGGAGTGTCCAGTGGGTTAGTGCAGAGAGGACTAATTGCTATTAAAAGGCTTTAATCTGGGAGATTAGTGCTGGCTCCAGGCGGTGTTTGCACACGAAGGAGACGTTTCCGATGAGATGAACTAGAATTTGTCCCTGCTGTTTTGTTGATAGAAAATCATCTTCCCCTTGGTTTTTTCTCTTTATCTCTGTCTCTTGCTTTCTCGCTCTCTCTGATCATTTGCTTTTGCCTCTTCCTTGAAGTTGAGCTGAGAGCTTTATTGTGTTTTAGAGTAGCAGTCCTCTTTGACCTTTGGGGTCGGTTGTCTTTGGACATATGTACAGACATGCATGCATGTATGCATAGATGCGACCAGAGTTTCCTGCTCCAAAGAGTCCTTCAGGAAATAGATCCTGATCAAGAGAAGTAATATAAATATATTTTCCCCTTGCTTGCTGTTGAGCCCCTCTTGTGGATCAATGAGGGGCCTGCAGAACCCTTCCTATAACATAGGTCAGGCCAGTCCCCTTCTCCTAGGCAAAGGCTTGATCCAGGGAGCATCAGGGAGAGGTGTCACAGACTGAGCATCTTAAAGCTCCCTGCAGAGGTAATTAGTGGGAGGTAATTAAATGATTACATATGGGAAGGTATGGAGCATTACTGGACCTCTGGCATGACCCAGGAAATGTCACTATTGACTTTGATGAACATTGGATCAAGCTCAATGGAAATTAATTTGATAACATGCCAGATGTGTCCAGAGAGCCTGTCCATGAAGGAGACACGTTTGACCTGGGAGCACAGAAATCTTTGTGCTACACTTGGTGGAGGATCCAAAAGCAGAGGTGCTTATCCTGAATTCACTGTTGTCAGAAATCCAAGAGTGTGTCTCAGGTCTGACTACCTAGGCAGATAATCCCTGCTGCTCCTAGTGTCCAGCTGGAATTTTCACAGCATTCTCAGGAAGTTAAGTGCCAATTCCCTTTGAAAAGAACAAAGGAATAGATGGACAGTGTTTATGTGTAACTTGAGTGGAAGCAACTAAAGACATTGCATCCCAAAGAGAAGGATGTGTGAAAACTTGAGAAAAGGAGGACTCTGGTAGAACCACAAAGTTGCATGGTCCTTCTGGCCTTGAGGGTGACCAGACAAAAGCTATGAAAGGCAAACGTTAAGAGGGACTGAGTATCCCTAAATCAATGAGGCCAAGAATCAAGGGGGCAGTTGGGCAGGGGGGAGAAAGTTGGTTCAGGATCTAGGTCTTCCATTCAAAGAGGTCAGGGCTTTCCAGGGAGGATGCGCTTTGTTTGTAAAGTGTCATGCACCCTTATTCTGCGCACTGTCTGAAAATCGTGGGCTTTGTTCTTTTTCAGGATGCTGCCACAAACTTCCATGAGATTGCACCCATAACTATTTTCACCATAAGTAGGTATTTTAGGAGGTGTAAATCAGGCACTGCGAGCAGAGAAGGGAAAATTAAGTCACCTCTGTATCCTTGGGGACAGTGTGGCTCTCCAAAGGCGGTTATGGAGCCTGTTGCTTGGCAAAGTGATGTGGTGGTGTGGTTTTTGTTTGTGATTTTTTTTTTTTAAAAGCATCTGAATCAGATATGAAGTGTCACAGTATGGGTCCTCTTAAGAAGGCATTGTTGTGGGCTGGAATTTTGTATAAAGGTATTTATTTTTTTCTCTCCCTCCTTCTCTCTCTCTTTCTCTCTCTCTCCCCCCCACCCTACTGCCTGAAAATCCAAACTGTTACTGTTAGCCAGCAGGAGGGCAGACCTACTGCTCATGTAAATTGCTCTACTTCTGTTGTTTGCCCTTGTTCCCTCAAGTTTGCAGATGATGCTGGTGTAACCAACATAAGGATCTGGCCTCTAGCATGTGTTTGTCCCATCTGCTGTCCAGCATGTTAATTTTCATGGAAGACACAAACTTGCACGGACTGTGATTTTAAGGAGGGGCCCTTTTTCTTTTCAAGAGCCAACTGTGAAGCCTCAGGGGTTGGATTCTAAAAGGCAGTCAATGCCAAGATCAGGAGAAGCTGGGAACTTGGGTCGTGGCAATTTCTGGCTTGCGGTCCAATACTGGCAAGACTGTAGGGAAGGAAGCATGTGTTAGACATTTGTGTAAAAGCAGCGATGACGTTGAAGATTTTTCGGTAGCAACATACTTGGGTGGAAGGGCTATGATTGCAAAAAAGGACTCAGCTGAAATGAGCCTTGAAAAATCGTCAAGGGGGTTAGAAATAGTGGGACAGGGAGCACATTTCCACCACAGTTGTCAACCAAAATAAAAATAATGATTTCTTTAAAAAAAAAAAAAAATGCAACAGGTAGGAGAGAAGAGGTCTGTTTCTTTGGCTGATCCTCTTTGTCTCTTCTATCTCAATAGGAGAAGTAGTATGTCAGGCAATGGTTCAAGTGATTCTTCTTCCCAGCATTTGATGCTGCAAATATTTACAAATATTAATAGCCAGACTTCTTAACATGCCCAGTGATCCTGAATGTCTTGTGTTTGGGGTGCAAGATTGGAAATACCTGAGATTTTCTAAATGCACAGGCATGATCTTAAAAAAAACAAAAAACAAACCAAACAAACAAAAAACCAAAAAAACAAACCACAAAAAACCCAAACCAGAAAACAACAAAGTATTTTGAAAGTGTCCTGAAACTGGGAATCTCAGTTCTATCTCAACTATTGTTTACTTTTGTTAATGTTTGTTAGGATACATTTCTTGATTGCTGCTGATCTCATGCAAGTGGCTTATTGTGCATTTGGGTGGTAGTGTTAGTAACTCTTCGATTTTTATTGCAAGTTCCATGAAAATTACTGAGTTTCTGAAACTCCCAGCTCTTAGAATCAGGTGAGCATATGACAGTGTCAGCTGTCCTTTCAGTTTGTTGTCTTTTCAATGTTTCTATGTCCAAGGTGGGCATTAATTCAGAATAAATAGCCTGAGAACTTATTAGAAACTTAAAATTCAAGAAGGTACTCAGGATCTAGGATATTATATTTTAATGACTTTCACTGAACCTTCTGGTTTTAGCAGATAGGCTTCTGGTCTCTTCCAAATACTTATGGAAACTGATCCTTTATCATATTCATCTCACTGCATGATTGGAGCTCCAGTGGTCTGCATGTAGGGCACTTGGAAGGAGTTGGCCACTCAGTGTTTGGAGAAGTGTTTAGAGCTCTCCATGTGCTGAACCTCTTCAACCACAGTGGTAAAACTTCCACTTGACTTGAGGAGTGGACATCCAGGACTGCATATGAGTTGCACAGAAGTAGGGGGCTGCACTGATATTTAGAGAAGCAGGAGAGATGGCGAATGGTGCAGGACCAAACTGGGGACAAGAGACTCAGAAGGTGCATGTGGGAGATCTGTAAAGGACCATTGCAGGAGGCAGATTCAAAAAAAAAAAACCAAACAAACAAAAAAAAGAGACTGATGCAGGCATTGGAATTGGAAAGCTCTATGGACATGAGACAGCAGGGAGCTCACTCAGCAACTAACTAATCCCTTTTCTCCAAGCTGGAGCTAGCCAAGGATGGAGCTTGCCTCTTCTAGCCTGCTAGTGGCTTTAGAAATTTTAAGGAAACCTAAATTAAACCTGGCCCCTGATGGGTGTTATGCCTTTCCAAATCCAATTAGCCAATCATGACTTTTCTCTTAACTGCAATGACTTTAATTGGATCAGAATAACAACAGGAAGGATAGAAAATTACAGGAATTTATTTAGCATGCAGGGCGGAGCCTTGCAGCTGGGATCATTGTTATTTCTAGCACAGGCTGTAAAACTTGTCAGAGATGTAAAAACTTCATGAAAAGTCCACAATACTGTGTGTGGAGTTTTTCCATCTTCATTTAAGCTACAGGCATCCATGTGGAAAGCTATAATAGGTGTGGTGGCCCAGCCCGCTGTTCCCCTGTGTGTGTACTCTAGCCAGCAAAATTTGACTGTGTGCAATACCTTCTTTGCACTTGGTGGTGTGAAGGAGCTTTTGGACAAGTGAAAGGCCTGTGAATGGCCTTCAAGTCATTAAAGTTGAGCACAAGCTTAGAGCTATGCAGAACTGAGGCCTTTGGGCAGCAGTTTTCTTTTGGACTGCCATTCAAAAGTGCAGGGGCTGTAGTGAAACACAATAGCTCTGGAATGTGCATTCCTGTCCTGTTATTGGACATGGGGTAGCACCACCAGATGAGCTTTAAAAGCCAAATCCCAGGGTATCAAGACAACAGGGACAATGCATTAGCACCAGTCCAAGACTTGGCACTGACAGAGATGGTCTAACAATGCCACTTAATAAGATACAAACTTCTAAACAGATGTGGCATTGGGTTGCTCACTGGAATGTAGGAAAGAGTAGGCATGGCTGGCACATCCAACATTTTTCTAGCATAATTTGGAATGAGATTTTGGAGATCAAAACATACATGAAAAGATTCCAAGTTAGTGATTTCTTTTTTCTTTTGCATTTTACTGGTCATGGTTGGTGATGAGCAGCATAAGAAGAATACAGCACAAAGCAAAACTTAGGAAAAAAATGGGAGGAGAAAGACAACTCCTTTCCTCATTTGTATACAACTTAAGGGACCTGCCTTCTACCAGAGCAAGTTTCATGATGCAGGCCACACACCATGCATGCTGATGCCGCTTCATATCCAAGGGATGCCTTGCAGCCTCAGTGAATGTTGATCTGGATTTACACGACATAACAGGGATCAGATTTTTGCCTGCTGGGAGCTGTCAATGAATGCAAAGTGTGACGTAGTGCTTATCTAGCATGCACATGAGGGACCCTGCTGCAAATCAGGAATGACTTCACTAAATCCAGTGGAGCTGAACAACCATAAATGAGCAGAATGAGGCCCACACGTTATCCCAGGCTAGCATGCTATCTTTAACAGGCCCTAATGAATTCAGCTGCAGCATGTAGTCATTAATCCCAGTGGAAAGAGCAGCTCACCATTACACGACCTCAGATTTCAAGAGTTTGCTATTAATGCACCAGGCTGCTGTCCTGATGCAGAACCCTCCATGGCTGCAGGCCTGGGGGAAATGTGCATCACCCTGGACCCAGCCAAAATCCCAGCAAGGCTCTTTCAGCACCTTCTGGTCCAGGTAAGCAGAAGAGATGGTAAAAAGGGAGGAAAGGCCAGGGTAATAGATGGCACACGGGGCCCTGCAATTGTTTATGATGCAAATATGTTTAAAAGCATTGCATTGCCTCCTCTGGGAAAAGGAGCTTAAAATTGAAGTCTAATGATAACAAATGATTGTTAATGAGTTGTCTAAACATAATAGATGGAAAGAATTAAAAGCCTAGAATAAACAGGGTTTCATTAAAGCACAATAAAGAAAGAACACAAATTTCATATCTTAGAATAAATGGGCCCTTGTGGTCTCGCTGGGAGTGGAGGGCACGGAGGAGGGTGCATGGGCTGAGGAGCAAGTCCTCTCCTGTCCGGGCACTCTCCTTCGACACAGGGCTCTGGTGACTGGGCAGCGCTTGCTGGCAGGAGCAGCTTGGCAGTGGCTGCTCAGGGCTCCACTTCTCCACAGCTTACGCACTCGCCCAGCCTGCAGCACATGAGGAATTCACCGCTCCACCAGCACTCGTCAGGTGCTTGAAAGCAGGCGCTTGCTCAAGTGTCCTGCTTAAGCACCTCTCAGTGCTGTCAGCACTCTGAGATGGAGAGGGAGACGGGTTTGGTTTAGAGGTGTTTACAGCTAGGGGCTGGCTGACGCTGGCACTGGAAACCTCCATGACTGCAATTCAGGTGGTCCATGTAGCCTTTCCTTGCAGCAGCAAATATCGGTTTCAGGGTCCACAGGACGCCCTGGTGACCTTGGGCTGTTCCTAAGTGAGTCTGCAAAAGTAACTGAGAAAGGCAAGTTCAAACCAGCTGTACAACAATATACAGATTGGTTTTGAAGCCCTTCAGAGACTGATCTTTTTTTTTTAAGAGCCCACAGATAAAATTAAAGTTGAAAATCACTCCCCTAGAAAACTGTGCTACTGAGAATGTGAAATTCTGCAGAGATTTCACAAATGGTTCATCAGAGTGTTAGATGCCAAGAGCACACACCATATTTCATCTCAGATGTGTCAGATGGCATATTGTGGATAGATTTTAGACCAAGATTTTATTAAGGACATGTGAAGAGATGATCGATAATTCCTTGGTGGGTTTGATTCCTAGACTGTCTGCATTTGACATGGTGACATTATTTTTGTTATTTGTGTGTGGTGGGAAACTTTGAAATTTCAAAGTCATTTTCAGGCTTTAGAACAGACCCTCTACTACAGGTTTCATTTTAAATCATGCTCTAGACGTGAGCAGTATTCTGCAAGCCCTTTTTAGACTCTGGGGGTCTGATTTAGTTTTTAGAATTTTTCATTAAAAGGAAATGGGGGGCAATAGACAAAAACTGAAAAGATGCGGCAAAAAGCATGTCAAGATTTTTTTTTCCCAATATTGCTTTCTTTTTTTTTTTAGTTTAAAAAGGCCCTTTTTTCTCTTGGAATTAAAATGCAAAAAACTCAAGACTCTTTCCCCCCAGTCCCCCATTTTCTGTTTGCTTGGAGATCTTGTTTGTGTTTCAGGAAGGATTGCATGTTCAGCGGAGTGTATGTAAGAGCAGGAGTTTTCGCTGTGGTGACGTGTCTGTGTTTCGGAGTGTGTCCATGTCCAAGTGTAATGTACTTGTCTTTATTGATGTGCTTTATGATGGATGGATTGCAGATCTGACAGGTTCTTTCTGTGTGTTTGTAAAGCTGCATGGGGCTTGGCACTACGAGGCCCCAGTCCTGACAGAAACCCCAAAACATCCCCAATGTTCAGCCAGGGCCGGCTCCTGCCCCCTTTATTCATGCTAATTTGTACTTTACCCAGTGACTGGTTTGCCTGAAGCTGCTGGGAATGCTTGTGAACTGTGCAACACAAATGCAGGACAAACAAGCTTGAAAAATCCAGGCAAGAATGAGAGCTGCGCAGTGTTAGAGCTTGGCAGTGCTTCCCAATGGGAAAAAGGCTTTTTAGTGACAGAGGGTGTCTCTCTTTTTCGTGATTTAAAAATCTAAAGTTTTTTTTAAAAGATGCTATTTGGAAGTTTCTGTTGCAACTGGAAAATGATCACGTTTTCAATATGGATTTAGGCTTTTTTTTTTTTTTGAGAAGAACCTAGAAAAATTATCCCTCCTCCTCTTTCCAAATCAATGAAAATCAAAGTTAAAACTGAAATGGGTTTTTCCATAGGTAGAAGAACATTTTTACTAATAACAATTATCACTAATATTATTGTTGTTACTCTCTTGCTAGTAGTATTAACGCAGGTATCTGCTTGTGTGCTTAGGCTTAATGTAGCACAGTCTGCCTTTCTGAGGGCATTTGGTCCTACAGCCGGGGCATGTGAGAATTTGGGGTGTTGTTGTACCTGTGACATTGTCAGTGCTAAATACAGCTGTGCAAAGGCACTGAAAGAGACTGGGTGAACCTCTAGCTGTATTTGCACTGAACTCTATATGTGACCGTGTGGGGAAAAGGCACATCCATGCGGATACGTTGCTAGACCTTTGCAGAGAGGAGGTTTGGAAGGTGGCAGTCCTGCTCCTTGGCAGCTGGTGAAGTTTCTTTCTAGCGCAGCAAGAGGGAAACCTTCCAAACGCTTCTTGTGCAGCTGAATGACATAAAAATGCAGGCTGGGGGTTCATACCTGAGCCCCTTGGAACTGCAATATTCTCAAGAAAAACTCGATCCAAATGGATCTAGCACTCTAAATAGCTCAATTTTGGTAAAACTTAGTTTGATTAAATGAAATTATATTAAAACATTCTGACTGGCTGTCATGAAGGGCTATCACAAATGGCAGCTTGACACCTGATTTGGGAAGTCTGATGCCTGGCATCACGTACAAGCAAAATCCACTTCATGACTTCATACACAGGACTGTATGAATCCAGCTGGGCGTCCATGTTTATTGAGCCTGCATCCACAGGAGTGTACCTTGCTGGCTGAGCAGCATGTGTCATGCCTCAAGGGTCTGCACTTGTGTGTGTTAATCCAACTGGGTGGATTTGTCTGGGTGTACCTGCGGTGTTTTGTGCTTCAAGCAGTGTGGGTGCAAGCAGCGTTGTTGGTTTAACAGCTGGCGTGCAGGTCTGAGAGCATCATAGAATCGCAGAATGGTTGAGGTGGGAAGGGACCTCTGGAGGTCATCTTGTCCAACTTCGCTGCTCAAGCAGGGCCACCTAGAGCCAGTTGCCCAGGACCATGTCCAGACTGCTGGTCTCCCTGGCTGTGGTCAGAACCACAAGGAAAGTTATAAGGCTTGGTTAGGCAGCACTGGCCCTGTCAGTAAATCATTGTGCAGTTCAGGCTTTTTTTTATCCTGGATTGGACTCCATAGAGAATCAGACAGACTGTGCTGAGCTGGTCCCATCTGCACCCAACCTGGACAGCAGCTTTATCTTGCCTTGTAAAACTGCAGAGCTCTGTGACAAAAGAGTTAATCTCTGCCTTTGTTTCTCTTCCTCTCTCTCTTCTCTTGCAGCAGGACTGAAAGGCAAGATGAGAGCAGATCCATCAGTGTCAGCTGCTTTCAGCACATCAGCACTTTTGGGGGGTTTATTGGGGACTAGCCCATCAGCAGTGCTTCCAAACTGCAAACACGCTGCAGACAGGCCCCTCCTCTGGCGCAGCAGCCAGGCTGCCTGGGGAAGCAATGCCCGGACCCTGGTGCCACTGGCCAGGGGCTGGGTGATAAATGACTGTGTGAAGCATCTCCATGGCTAGTGAGGTCCAGAGGGTAGGCCAGAGCCAAGCTCCTGGGCAGGGAGCAATGAAACCATATTACTTTCTGGGCATGTGTCCATGTGTGTCTGTATGTGTGCACTGTCTGAAATAATACGCTTCACACACACACACACGCGCTTCACTTTCAAAGCACAGAGTAACACAGAAGAGGGGTGAAAGAGAGAAAACAATCTGATAGGTTAATGAAGCAATTCGTAATAGCAATGTATATTATAACCTTAGGAACAGCTTGTAAATACCCAGCTGCTTTACATGTATAAACACACTCCCATGCCTAGGTCTGTGTATATACATTTGCCTATATATGAAATGTATGTGCCTGTGTATATGCATATTGGAAAGATGCAGGAATGTGAGATCAATGCTCTGCAGTGAAACCAAAGAATAAACAGGAGGTGGAAAAAATTAAGCTTCATTGGCCTAGCAGCCTTATATATTCTCTGCTTTTTATTTTACTCCTAGGGCTGGAAGTCTTCCAAAGCAGTGGAGGGACTTAGGAGCACACATCTCACTGACTTGCACTCCTAAGCCCTCTTGGTACTCCTGAAAACACTGCCTGTGGTGGGTTTTTTTTTTTTTAATCCCAGGGTCTCGGGCAGAGCAGCCTCAGCCCATCCATGCACGGCTAGGAAGTTAGTGCGAGGAGAGTGGAGTTTGAACCCAGATCTAATCCAGGGTTTTGACTAATTCCTAATCACATTGGTATGTCACTCTTTGAAAAGCTAGATGTATCTTTTACTAGGCAGATATTTGGATGTCTTTGTTTGCTTCTGTATTGTATATATCCGTGGGAATTTCCTGATGTACTCTGGACTGGGGCAATGACTTATACAACAATCCTTTCTCTCTTTTGTGGACTTATTAGCAAATATAAATAGCGACATACTGAGCTCTTGTGGATGGGCAACAACCCCAGGAGCTGAAAAAGCAAGTTCAGCATGACTAAGGACCTTTAGCTTTTCATTTCATGACTCTGCTTTTACTTGTAAGCCTCAATTTTACAGTAAGATATTTCCCCTGAGTTCTTTTCTTAGCTTCTCTTAGAGAAAAAGAGAAGAAGATTAAGAGATTTGTCATACACACAAAGGAATGTAAAAGTTGCCAGTTCCCACTAAAAGCCAAGTGGTATTTCTAAGTGTCATGATTGTGGATGAAAAAATTCAAAGATCGAAGTGTACTGGGAAGGATCAGAACCGAAGGTTGATAGAACCCAACCTACACAATGGAAAGTTGACTTTATCACATGGAAGTTTGGTTCAGACTTGAACTCTTGTGACAATCCTCAGCAAATTCCCCTCTAAGAGTATACAGTTAAGTTACTGACCTCAGGTCTTCTGGAAAGAGCTGTGCCAGGTATTTTCTTCCCTGATGTGAATTCCAAGGTAAAAGCACTTAAGAGGTGGGATGTGTGTAGAGACTGCTGATGTGACATGTGTGGCACCATGCAAGGAGCATAGCTACACAGGCCTATCGTGGGCAATGTGCAAATGACCATACCTGCGAGCCACACATGCTTGTGCTTTTGCTACAGCAGCAAGGGATCCTTTTATTATAAGGCAACTAGTGCTGTCTTGGTCTAGCTCTTGACCGGAGTTCTTGATGAGCTTGTGATCTGAGGAGCTTGCAGGTGTAACAGTCAGGCCAAGTATTTCTGTGTTAATCTTACAGCTGTGGAACAGAGGTGACTTGTCCCTGATCACAGGCAAAGCCGAAGGCAGAACTGGGAATGGGACTCAGATCTCCAGCATGGTAAGCTTGTTCCTTCTGTTTCTGTCTAGACTGGTCAGTTGTGCTAAAGCAACACTGGCTGAACATTTGCATAGAAGCAAATAGCTGTGTATCTTAGTCTTTAGGAGCATCATAGCTCTGTAACTGGGAATCCTCTGGTTTGTGTGCAATTTGAACCGCTGTCTAAGAATACCATCCTGCCTAGCATCCCCTGTCCTTCTCCAAGCTCCTTCTTCCTCTGTCCTCTAGGATTAGGTCTGTAGTTGCTCTCCACAAGCATTTTAACCCCTCTTTGTAAGATGGAGGGGAACAAGTTGACTTAAGCCAGGATGGGAGGAAACTGGGGGCTGAGAGAAGTTCGATTTGTAGCCTACAGAATTAGTATCCTTGCATCAGGAACTTGCCGTTAATTCTCCACCAGGGAGGACTGTCAGGTTTGAGCAGACTGGTGCTGCTTGTGCAATTCTCTCCCCTGCCCCAGAGACCAGAGCTGGGGGCAGGTGTTGGGGGGCAATTTATTTCATGTGGGAGTGGTAGGTCGAGGGATGGGAGCTGGCAAGGTCTCTCCGTCTTTGGTGGTAAGGAGGAGAGGGCTATGCACAGCAGTTCAGCTGTCTTCTACCATCCAGGCCAGCCAGCCAGATCCGCGAGGCCTTCCCAATCAGCGCAGCAAGCTCAGCTTTGCTGCCGTCAGCACTGCTGAGAGCAGAAGCTGGGGATGGGTGAATCCAAATATCCGGATCGCATGGATATTGGCTGGAAACGTTCCACCATATCCGGGTGGCTGCCTTTGTGTAATATTCATGCTCGTCAGAAAATTAATTATTCCATTCACCAGGCTCTCTGAGCTGGGAGGATTACCTCTCAATACCTGGAGCTCCTCCTGGGGGTGGTGTGTGTGTGTGAGCAGGTCTGTCTGCATGCCTGCTTACTGAGACGGTGTGTGTGTTGTGTAGATGTGTACAGATAGCAAGAGATTGTGTATGGCTGTAGGCACAGAGAAGGAGTTGCACGAGTGATGCAGAAATAAGGAAGATGCCTTGCTCTGTGTGTCTGTGAGAGAGGGTGCCCTTGGGGATGCTGAGAGGCTTTGTCTGCATACCAGAGAGAGGAATATTTTCCTCCAGGTAACGTAAGCTGTGTGCAGGGAGCACAGGGTGCAGGGCCTGGGTAGGTGGCAGTGCATTCCTTGTCTTTGCCTTTATGTGTGTGAGGGGCATACACGTGGCCTAGGCCATGTCCTCATGCTTTTTAGACCTACCTTCAGAAAGGCTGATGTGTGTTTGATGCAAGCCTAAGTCTGCCCGTGGTTTTCCTGTATACTTGTGCTGAGAACAGGGAAAAAGTTCATGTGTATACATGGGGTATTGAAAAACTGCATGTGTGGTGGAAGATCTAGTGTCAGCTGGCATTGCAACAGTAGCTGTGATTTTGGATGCATTTGATTTTGACTATGGCCCTCCTAAACAGCTCTGGTTCTTGTCTTCCTGCTTTTACAGCTGATCAACCCCATGTACATCAGTGGGTAACTTACACCAGCAAGTAAGCAGAATCAGGTCTTGTGATACTTAAAAATAAACCCTTTATACCCCTGTCTGAAAGCTTTCCTGGGATCCGCTAAGTTACAGGAGGTCTTATCGCACATGGAGTGGTACAGTCTGTATATATGCTGGGGTTGGGGTTTTCCAGCTGCAGCAGCAAGGAGTGATCTTTCCTGGAAAGCAAAACTACTTAATTGTGGCTTGACTCAGAGCGCCCTGATTGGCTCTGCTAGGAAGAACAGCGCTGAGTGTCAGGCTCGGGGTATTCTTGGAAATTTGTATTATTAATTGAAAGCTTATTAATGGCAAACACAGGATGACATTTTACATGGTTTAGTTATGTTCTGTGAGTCATTGGTACAAGGCAGCCTCAGCCACAAGGCAAGGAAGCTCCTGCCGTAACTGATAACAGAGAAGCAATAATAGCTCAGTTCCCACTAACTGGTCCTGGGGTGACAGAGACAGCCCTTGCAAATGTCTGATCATCTCCTCTCTGGTGGTCGCTCATCCTGGGGTTAAGGGAAGTCTCGGAGGAAGGCAGACTTAGTCACTGAGGTAATAAGCATTCTGGTTTATTACCAGCGGGTTCAAGAACTTTGGCTTCTCTGAATGTCTGGCATTGCCCTTAGAAATAAAAAGGCCTTGAAGTGAGGGAACTGCTGACATCACACTGGAAGTCAGTAGCCCCATGTCTGGAGCATGAGATGTGATGTTGCTCTAGATAATGAAACTTTGGGTGCTGGACTGTGACTGGGTTCTCTAGAGTAATGCTTGAGTCCCGTTATCCCATGTTTGAGACATGGGTCAGTCTGGGTCTGGTTTATATGGTAGTGGGGAAAGCATGCATGTTTGGAAGAGAATTGACTATTGCTTCTAATATCCTGCAAAAAAAGTCCTTTTCCTCTGCCCAGCTTCATAGATGATCAGTGCCATATATCTAAAAAACAAAATGAGATTCCTGTTGAAAAAAAAATACAGAACAAGCATCTTAGATTCTTAACATATTTTTAAACAAGGTGGCATTGTCCAGTCATTGTGTGGATGTGGCTGCTCTGTCCACCTAGTCCATGAAGGGTGCATCTTCTTTAAGCAGATTTCTAGAGTTGTGTTTGTCTGTCTTATGGCTATAGGCATGGGCAAAGCAGGCATACATTAGGAGAGGCACTCCTGTAAGCCACAGACATGAATCTGCAGCCTCTTTTGTCTGGGAAGAAACACAGGTTGTACAAACCCCCTAAATATCTTCAGCAATCCTCCTGGTCCTCTCTTCCCTACTGCTATGCATGCTGTCTGCCAGAGCTCCCTGGGTCTTTCCCAGCCACGTGGAGGGTACTTGAACTCAGTGTTGCCACAGGTGGCGTTTGCTTGTGTTGCTGAGGTTCCTCAGGGAGGCACTCACTCTTCATGAGTTCTGCTTTGGCCCTCGGAAAGGGCGCTGAAAGTTTGGAGACTTTTCCTGCCAAAGCTTGGCCTGGGGTTGGAAAATCCACCCTCTGGGATGGAAGAAGCAAGGGAGGTGATGGTGGGAAGCCATCCACCATCTGGGTCTGTAGAAATAGCAATACATCCTCCACCTTCACAAGGGAAAGCTCAGTTGTGGGTGCCAACTGGACTGTTCCTTATCTGGGACAGCCAAGAGGGGCTTATGGAGCTAAGCATCTGCACAGACTGGTGGGAACTTTCCTTGAGGACCCCCAGAGATCTGTCAGATCTATAGATCTGGGGCGGACACATGGTCTGTCACCCATATTCAGTGCTGCAGTCCCACTCTGCAACTATCAGCTTCATCAATGGCTGGAGCTGGGTACAAATGAAGTCCTCTCTGCAACTGCTTAGAGCTGTACAGGGGAATACAGACAGCAGAGCTCCTCTGCACTCCCTTGTCCAGCAGCAGAATCATTTCTACAAAAGCATGACATGCACTGGGAGGAGATTATAGGCCAAGTGCTTAAACTCTTCCACCCTGGTTTAGCAAGAGCCCCACAGCTGTGGATTGTCTGATGCCAGCAAATAAACCAGATGGACGACATGGATGGAGACAGGCCAAGCTGGGATGGAAAGCAGAGTGTGCCCTCCTGTCTTAATGGGCTTCTGGAAGATGAAGTAGCACAAGCTGGAAAGAGCCTTCAGCTGCAAAGCTCCCTGTGTTGAGGTAATGAGAAACAGGATCTACTGTTTTTTGTGGGGCTTCAGCTGCGGCTGGTGGGATCTCCTCTAATGCTGCAGGAAGAGGGGTGGTGCCCTGGGTGCCTACAGGAAGGTGGGACATTTCCAGGCTCCATTGGAGAGAAGAATCCAGATCTGTAGCTGTAGAGAGCAGTGGGCTTGGGAAGAAAAATCCATCAGTCATAGTGAGAGGTATCATAGATCGTACACGTGCTAGAGGATATAACTGCAGTTGCCAGTTCTGGTTAGCGAGTTGCAGGAAGATGAAGCCCACCCAGTCTGCAAAGGACAGTGATGGGTCAGTGCTGCTGGGCAGCATATGTTGCTTTTGCAAGGGGCCAGACCTGCTTGTTCCTCCAGCACTTCATGGCTATGATTTGTTACCTGGGTGATGGCAAGGCCTAAAACTCAGATCAGACTCTCACTGTGCTAGGTGCTGTATATACAAGTGTAATGAGATTCACATCCAAAAAGAGCGATCTCCCATGATTAACAGGACATCACTTTATGGATGGGCTGTCGCAAAAGGCTGTGAGAAAACCGTAAGTGCTTCACTTCACCGGCTGTCCAGGGTCCCCAGAATCTGGCTTCCTTCAAAACCCGAGGTAAGGCAACCTATCCTTGTCTCTGCATCTCCCCATTGACCATTTAGGTACCCAAGCTTGGTGCTCCCAAATAACAAGTGATCTAAATGACTCATGGATCTCTTGAGTTTGGAGGCTACAGAAAATGCCCCAGGACTTCGTATGAATAGAAGGTTCACCTGCAATGACACATGGAGTCCATATCAGCGCCGAGAACTTAACTTGGCTCCGTACTAGTCTTATGCCTCAGCCCCACGACTGACTTTCCTCCCAACAGACTGGTTGGGATGTTTCAAAAGGTAGGGGCAGTGTGTGCAGCACTAGAGTATGCCTACAGCATGCTTCAGGGTACTTTGAGCTGGAGTATTCCAGCTTTACTAGGAGATGAGTGTCTCACCACCATGAAACACACATTGCTGGAGCCTGTCTCAAAATAAAGGCTTGAAACTCAGTCCAGTGACTCTTCAAGCCAGGCCAAGCTGCTTGCAAGTCTGTTTTGGAAGGGATTACTGAACACTCCCCTCAGTGTGCTGGAAAATCACCCCTGCCGGTAACAGGTACTGTCCAGACACATTACACTGTGTTTATGGGGTTCAGTGTGGAGGGGTGGATCCAGGATGTGCTTGCCAGGCTGTTTATGGCTGTGGGGGAGCATGCCCTTTCTAGGTGTGATCCCCACCTCTGCCATTTGTCCTTCTTTCTCTGTTCTGCCATCCCCGAAGCAGCCCGGATTGGTTATAGCCCACATGTTATAGTGTCCAACCTGCAAAGAGAGAGCCAGAAAAAGTTAATGTGGAGTTCTGGTCTACTCCCAGGATGCATTTGGGCTGCAGCCCATAATGATATGTATAATTGCGAAGGCCTGCCAAAAAAAGCAGGCTGGATTTAATTGAGTCAACACACTGCTATTAATAATAAAATGGCAGAGACTTTGCTATTAATCACTTGTGCTGGCTTTATCACAGGCAGTCTCGGCTATCTGGCTACCAAACAAGACTTTTAAAAAAAAATGGTGCAGTGGAAAACTTACTAGTGGGAATACACCTGCTAACAAAATAAACCTTGTAAACAAAATGTTCCTTGCAGAAGAATGTACTTTCTGAAGGTGCAGCCTATTTGGGAGGCAAATAGGATTATGTCAAATGCCTGTGTCCTGCAGCAAAGTCCTCCTTATATAGGAATAGATCACTGGAGGATGTACTTGGCAAATGGTGCATCTTTGGAAAAGGTTATACTTGATAAAGGACTTTGTATGGGGTGGGAATTCAGGGAGAAATGAATCCTCCAAAGAGCAATGTAATTGCTGCAGGAATATAGCACAGCCCAGAGAGGAATGCATCTGTTACTAGTAAATGGAAAACACTATATCTGCTGAGGTACTGAACAAAAAGGGAAATGCAAAATAAATACCATGGCTGACACCTAAATTGCAGCCTTCCTTGTAGAGGTTGAATAAACTGTGGTATATCGAGGTGGATGACTGGATGTGGAGCTCTGTATCCCAAAGTGCATGTTGCCAGTACTGCATGCAGCACCACTGAAGGAGTAGGGTCTGGTTTCTTGAGGGGCCACTGAGGCCCAGAAGTGCCCTCTTTTCCTATGACCTGACTTGGCCATGCCATGAGGGCTCCAGCCGTTCCACACGTGCACCATATTTGCTTACATGTGCTGCTCATGTTCCCTGTGGCCCTCTTGATGGACTGCACCCCGGTGCCTGGGATGGGTAGTATTTCCTCATGGCAGTGCAGTAAGAGCATGCTGCATTTTTAAAAGCCCCCTCCCCAGCTGAGGTGGTTATCATAGCAAAGACGGTAATGGCAGTCTTCACTTTTGCTTCTGAATTGCTTGCCATGACTATGTCTGGGAAGGGACCATGTAGCAAAAAGGTCTGAAGCCCAGGAGGAAGGGAATAGCCTTGAAAACAGTGCTTCTGGGCAGGGAACATGATGTGTCTGTAGGCAGAGCCAAAGAATATAGAGCAGGTAGAAAAACAAAACAGATACATTATGTGGCTTTTAGTGTAAGAGGTTGGGAGGCTTAAAAATATGACTCTTCTTGCAGACTTTTGGAAGAGGAGAATCCTCTGCTTTCCACATCTGAGAATGCCAAAGGAATGGATCTTTTCTTCTCTTGCAAGTTTTCCTGCACAAAGGGATATATTTTCTGTGTGCCAATGCAAAAAATCTGTGTGCATCTTGCACAAAATAGTCAAACAAAACAAATGATTTAACAGCCTAAAAGGCCTCTTTCTCTTTTCTGTGAATTAACAAGGTCCATAAATGAATGCAAATGTTGTCCCTCAGAAAGAAAGAGAAAAAAGACAAGAGAGAAAGCAACAAAAAAATCCCAGAAAAAAATTATCCACTTCCTGCTGTTTTCCTTTCCTCCCCATAAAGTGAGTGTCTTATCCTCAGAGAAATTCACTTCATTGTTAGAAATAGCCGAAATTGGCTTGCAACTAGTAAAGATGCCAAGAATTTGCACCTTGCTCTGTGACCTAAAGCAAAAATGACATGAACATTGACAAATTTGACAAGGAAATTTGTGCAAAAAACAACTTCTATTTGGCTAGCCAAGCAGCAAATATGTCGGATGATATGCTTTATTAAGCAATCCATTTTTCAGCAATAGCTGCACCATCTGCAAAGGTTAGTGTGCATCAGGCTTTCCACAGAATTTCATCTGCGTCTGCAGCTAGGTGCAACACACGACCACATTTTTCATGTACATACAATTTTGGATGCAAATAGAATACTTGATGAAAGAGGTGACCTTCCGGACTGACTTCCCCCATGCAGTAAAGTCACAGGCACAGAAGCAGCTGAGAGAAACATATCTCTGCCTGGAGGGAGGGGGGGAGCAGGATAGAGGAAGGAGGGGGAAAGGGAGAAATAAAGATAGGAGGAAACTTCAGGAAAAAGTGTTTCCCAAAGAAATGGTTTGGCACATTGTGTAGCAGATACTCTGCGCTTGTGCCAGTCAAAGGGGAACAGAAACTGTTGTGTTGGGTAGCTGCAGGTTTTTTCTGGATGGTACCCATCTCTCCATCTTCTAGTTTTTCTCTTGTAGTCTTGTGTAGTTCCTGCTGCTACAACATCTAAGCATCCTTGGCTTTCCCCCCCTTGTCTTTCATTGCTCCCTCTATCACAGTTTGCATTCCAGACTTGTCATCTCTTCAGGATGGGCCATTTGGCCTCTTGCTACTACGGCCCCTGCCTACGGCTGCTGGATCTCCTTCCGAACATCCTTGGCTGTACAGGATGTATTTTCTAAAGCCAAGGAGGGGAAGAGTTGCTTTCAAAAATTAGTTGGACATATCTATTTTCTGCCCTTTTTGTTCTTTGTTGTGTTTTTTTTTTTTTTAAAGGCATGATGGTCCTGCCTCTGTACTTTCCCATATTGTTTTCTAGTGGATAGATATGGTCCTTTTGTGTCCTGCCTGCCCTACATTAGGTGGAATCAACTCTTCTCTAGTCCCCAGTCTTCTTCCCCAAGTGTATGCTGTACACATGGCTCCCTACGCCTCATTGATGGTTGCTGGTTATAAATTCATGTTCTCAATCCCTACTCCGCTTAGCTGAAGTTGGATGCCATCCCAGTGCCTTGCAACTGTCCCTGGTCCAGTGGAAAGTTTAATCTGCCAGTTCACGGCGTGTTGTCCTATGGGGAGAGTTCAGTTCAGTGCAGCTCCACACTGCACAGAGAGAAGCTCATTAGCAGGACATGGTAGTGTCTGATGACACTGTGGTCCAAGAAGGCCTCATTAGGCACAAAATGTTTTCTGCAGCTCTGAGATTTCCTAGTAACTTAAGGAATTCAGACATAGTTACTGTGGGGGCACAGATGAAATGGGGAGCAAAGATGCACGCTCCAAGGGCCATCTCCCATCTGTGTCTTTTGGAGGAGCAGATATCGGACAAAGCCTTTGACTCCTTTTATGTAGCCTTGGATCCTCGCTACAAAGATGCAGATGGGGCCGGCGGGGCCTGGCAGCCACACTCTCCCCTGGTTGGCTGCTAAGTGGTGTTAAGTGATGAATGTTAAACTTAACAAGGGGACTTACAGATTTACGTAAGGGTTTTACTGCCTGCCAGGTATAAATGATGGAACAGCTTTGATCTTTAGGGGGATCAGTACTGGAAGTGATTTAAACTAAAGTTAATAAAACTGCTTAAAACTGTGCTCTGCAGTCCCACAGGCTGAAGAAGCCCTAGTGGTCACTTGACTGCTCTAAGTAAAAATTGTTCACATTTATGAGGGAGATCAAATCCCACTGGCGCTAACTGTGTTTCCAGCTGAATAATAAATGGTATCTTCCAAGAGTTCTGCAAGTCCTTCCCTACGTGCACTGCAGGTCCCACAACCTGCTGGAGCCACCAAGCTGTTATCCACAGATGCAAAAAAAAAAATGGTAGACTTTTGGTATTTCCATGGGCTTTTTTTATTCTCTCTCCAGTTCATAATCTCTAAACCAGGTCTGATCCCTTTGCCATTTTGTAGCATGTTACAAGCAAATGTTGGTGCTTTTTTATTTTGCCATCAAGCAGGGCTCTTGGTGTGTTTTGTCTTTGGAATTTGCTGGCCAGCAGTGACAAGTAAATGCCATAAACGTAAAAATTTCATTGGCTTCATGGTGGGCTTTGCCACCAATGACTTTCAGAAAGGGGACATCACATTACAGTTTTTATGAATGGTCCTGTAATGTCATCTTCCATCCCAATATGCCCTAAGAATGTTCCCCACAAAGGCAAAAATTCTCATTTTTAATGGAGGGTCTATTTTCTGTCTCCCAGGAATCGCAGCTGCCCCCTACAAGATAATCACAAGTATTTCCACTGGGCATTTCCATAATGTCCCAAGATGAAACAGCGTGAGCTGTGGTGGGCAGGGTGCTCAGACGCTGGTGTAAATATCAGTTGTGTAACCTGTGCTGATTGAGGTGAGGAAGTGTTTTTTTTTGTATCTAGCAGAGAAGTTACTGGGATTTACTGGCATCCCTGTATCAGCCCAGTTTATTAGGTTCGCAAGTGAGATCAAATTCCATCAGTTAGTTGTGTTCACAGCTATGAAGCAAACAGGCCTTCCCGGCGTGCCAGGGGGTCATACTGTCAGCCGGAGTCACCAGGCTCTCCCTCCACAGACACACACAAATGGAAGCCATCCTGGTATTGCTGTAGGGTTTTCTAATTCTCCTGCCATTTCCTAGAAACTCTTTAACAGCTACCAGAATGCCTTCTGTCTGCTCGGTAACAAAACAAGTAGCTGTTCATGGGCCTCTCTAGAAATCAGTGATTGGCAGCCACTGAAATTGAATTAGTAGTAACTCACCACTGGTAGAAAAAATACTTCTTTTGTTTTTTATTTCAGCCCAGTGCACTGTTAGTGGTGAAATTCCGCAGCACAGCGATTTGATAAGGCCGTGATCTTGGAAAGATACAAAAAGAGATGGGCCATTTCAGGCGGATCACAAGGAAATCTTGAATTATAAAGGTACGGTCAAGTCTGGAATGGGATTTGCTCTGCAGAGGAGCCAGATGGAAACTGCCAGTGCGTGGGAGGAAGTTGCATGAAAATCTTGTTACTTCTACCTTGCAGAGTTTGGTTTTTTTTTTCTGAATTACAGTCACTGTTGGAGACAGGTTCTGGGCTTAGACAGACCACTGGCTGGACAGCCTTGTATTTCCTGCATTCTTACTTCCACGGATCCTCTAATAGCCCTGCCGCCTGGCTTTGTCCTGCTGTTGCGTCTCGCTGTGAGGATGGTCTATGTCTGAGATTGTCGCGGGATTTCTACAGACAGCTTCTAGTGGTGTTTTCAGAGACCCCCAATATGCTCCTCACCCTCCCGTAGCATTGTCTAAATCCCCTGGGGCTGAGGGTCATCTCTCACTTCACGTGGGATAAATAGATAATGACACAATGAAATCAGTCATGATGAAATGGCTCCATTTTGATTACAATGAGAGGGGATTTTGGATCCATGTTTCTGTCTTGGTGTCTCACGAGTTGTCCTTACACCACAGTGGTGTTTCGGCAAAGATTTCCGATGGTATTTTGAAGTCTATCCCATATCATAAACTTGCCGCTTGATTCAGCAAACTGTTTTCAGAGGTTTTCTGTGTGTTTCCAGAGAAGTTCTTCGTGTTGTGTTTTGTAGAAGCCTGCACGTTTGCTGTGGCTGGATTTTTGTGGGGCCACAACTGTTGTCTTAGAGAATGAGAGAAGTGGCACACATACTGAAAGATCCACTGTGACTGGAATTCGTTCCTCACCCACCCGTCAGTGTGGGTAAAGAAGCGTTTTGGGAAGCATCACCAGATTTATGGTCATTTGCTTGTGGCTCCTAATCTCTGTCTTTCCCTGTCCTACCTTGTCTGACTAAGGGCTAGTTTCCAGTAGCTTTCTTACTCCCTTGAAAAAGATGCTGTACGTCCCTGGAAGTCTGGGGAAATTAGGCACATCGTACCCTGAGACTCCGTTGAACCTGAGCCTCTGCTGTCAGCTTGTTTCTGCTGCCTGGTATCTTGCCCTTGCTGCAGCATGGCGTTAGAGCACTAAAGTACTCAGACAGGATAAATCAATAGGTATCTGCTGATTTACACCACTGAAAGATTGGGCCCAGGTCGGATAGAGAGCAGAGAACCCCCCCAACAGAGTCTCTTTAAAAGAAACCACAGGCAGGTGTTTCAGCGCAGTTAGCTGGGCATTCAATTATGGCTTTTGCTACAGAGTAAAACCAGTTTTTCCAAAGGACACTGGTAGCAGCCTCTTAAAAAAGGAGTTGTGGCCCCTCCCTAGTGACCTTTCCTTGTCAAGTGCTACATGCTGTGATGTTCCTACACAATAGAGAACACTCTGGTCTCTGTGTACTTGGCAAAGGAAGAAATGGCTTTTTTAATCTCATTGCATGAATTATTGGCAAAACGTTTGAAGTGGCTCCAAGATTTCTCTCTGACTGACTTGCATTTTC